>NW_006772699.1:1275189-1288341 GCF_000442215.2 Lipotes vexillifer | reverse complement strand
CCTACTCACAGTGTCCTCAACATTTACCCCCTCCTTTACTGGATGCTTGTCACTATCCTGCTCTAAAGCTGTTTCCTCAATGCAGGTCTGTTCCCCATGCACTGACTTTGTGGTCCTGTAATGGACATCTATTGTTTCTGCCTGTCCAACTTCCACTTCTCTAGTCTTATAGTAATAGCATCCTCATCTTCCCTTGGGGATCCACTCATCTGCCATAGTCAATCCATCTGTTTCACATGGGGGGCTTCGGGGATAGGAATGTGACCTGAACCTGGCCAATCAGAATCTCAGTGATTGCCTCAGGGGTGAGCCCGTTATCCAAGCCCAGGCAGTACCACTCAAATTCTGGCACTTTTGCTGAGCTACTGGGAAAGAAGGCAATGTCTTTACACAGAGGCCACTGAGCCAGCAAGATATAAACCTAGAAATGATCATGGTCGTCTTCACCAGCATATGGGGTAGCCCTGTTTAAGAATTAAGCCATCTGGAGAGAGCAGTGCCATGAGAGGGGGGACTGAAGCTTGATGACATTGGTTCAGCTCCTGGATCAATCCATGCCTGAAGTCAGTCCAGCAACCTAGAGTTTTCCATGAAATGAGCCAATACATTCCCTTTTTCACTTTCAAGCTATATTTGAGTTGAGTTCTTCAGTTATCTGTATGTAAAAGATCTTGATTAACTATAATCATTAACTCTCCTATCAGAAAACACTAATCATTAAAAAAGAATAAATGACTGTGGGAGATGGAGTTCTAAGATGGCTCCTAAGATTCCTACCTCCTAACATACAAGCCCTGTGTAATCCCCTCCTCTTCAGTGTGGGTGGGACCTGTGAATATGATGGGCTATCACTCCTATGATTAGGTAACTGCAGGGGGTGCAGGCGGGAGCTTCTGCAGATGCAGCATCATTTCTCCGGGAGTGGATCCCGGAACACCTGCTCCAGAATCCTCCGAGGAGCTTATTAAAATGCGGTTTCCAGGGCCCCACCCCAGCTGCCTGGATGAGACAGTCTGGGAGTGTGGCCTCAGAATCTGCATCATCAACAAGCTCCCAGGGAGACTTGGTGCTCCAGGGACTGCAGCACCAGCCAGCCACAGCAGACGGGGTGGGGCTGGGGTGGGACATGCCTGTCACTTAAGGCCATGTCCACGTTCTCCGGCAGCCAGCACTCTCTCCTTTCCGGGTGTGCCTCTTCTGCACTGCCTTCTTTCTCCTGCTCTCTCTAGTTCTTTCTGGAGACCTGGGGTGGGGGGGTGGGGGGATGGGGTGGGGACAGGCACAGGACCACTCTCCATGCGGGCTGTCAGCAGCAGGCCCGCAGGATATGCGGAGCAGCCGCCCCTGCGTGGGGCTGTCAGTAGGCTCTCCTTTCTCTGCACTTTCTCTTTTGCTTTGCTCTCTCTGCTTCTCTTTCTGACATTCTGGCTCCTGGGTTTCTTCTAGTTCTGCAAGCTCGCCAGAACTGCTGTCGAGCCTGCGTTGAAAGGCCAAAGTGGGGAGAGCCACACTGCACCTCCTGCAGCCCCGACTGGTTGGTGAAAGTCCCTGTTGGGAGTTGGGCCATTGTCTAAGACAGCCCCACCCTGACCCCTCAGCCAAGTCTCCGTTAAGGAAAGGCCAGATTGCTCTGCGGGGGCAGTTTGTGGCCTCTTCCCTGCACGTTTCCAGCTGGACTGAGAGAAGCCCATGGGGGGCGGGGTGGGGTGGGGGCGCCCGGCTTCTCCGCCAGCAGGGAGGCTGTCAGGACCTGCAACTGCCCAGTCAGCTAGACGACACACACCGAACAGAGTCCTGCCTGAGGCAGGCTCCCATGGGTGGCTGTGACGTCTTGGGTTGATTAGTTCTTAGTGACTCTGATTTCTATCCAAGAAAACAAAGTATGCACACTCCTGATCTAACCCTATTGGCCATAATAACGATGTTACATGGACCCTCTGGCACTTTCCCCAGTGCCTACCCAGGCCTTACAGTTCATCAACTTCCACTTGCAAATATCCCCATGCTTGCGAGAGCGACTTTCTTCCAACCAGTGGCTGAGGAGAAACGGTCAGACGTCAGGGGCTGTGCGTGCCGGACACATGGCTCGGGGAAACGAGGGAGGAGCAGGTGGACACACAGCTCCGAGGTGATCATCTTACCCGCTTCATCCTGACGCTGCGCCGCTCCAAGGAATTTCGAACAAAAGGCGGCTTCTTGGACAGGGTGGAGCTGTCACTGTCACTTCGGTTCAGCTGCCAGAGAAAAGGCGTGGGAAGCTCATGAAGGTTCTAAGTGCATGCGGAAAGCACACTGAGTGTGTACTCAATGATGCACACCCCTACGTGTCAGCCATGCGATATCTCATGTAACCCTTCCAACAACCCATGGGGGAGGAGACGGAGGGTTAGGGGTTACCGAATTTGCTCAAGGTTGGAGAGCTGGTAGCAGCAGCAATGGCGGGGTTGACACCCGACAGTGTGACTCCAGGATCTACTGACCACTTGACCTCCTACGCTAAGGCCTATTTGAATCAACTCTTCCCTGTTGCCCCGAGAGCCACTTTCATGGCTGAAATGGAGCCCCTGTCAAGACTGACATATACATAAAAAAAGCAGCCCACAGGCAAAGCCTCGGGGACCACATCCCTGGAGAAGATGGGCCAGACACGCTCTGTGAGGGCTGTGCTGATCACAGCTCTCCCCTCCTCAGAATCCTTCAGTCACTTAGTGATATGGACTCTCCCCAGAGGGCTAATGTTCCTCATCCATAGCCAGAGATCAGGGCTATGGTCGAGGCAGATGCTTTTCCACTGACAGTGTGTGTCCCCAGTGGGAGGACCGGAGAGGGAGGTGAGGATGGCAGCACATCCCAGGATGTGTGAGGCAGGGGCTTCTCTCCGGAGTCGTATTTTCAAGTCACTGGGATCGCCACAGGCTGATGCTACAGAGTCTGTTTATTCTGGCAGCTGTCAGCTCACTGCTGCAGGTCTCTTCTGAGAAGCTGTCCACATCATCATTTTTGTGGTTATTAATAATTATTAGTGATAATGGTATTAATAGTCCTGCTACGTTGATGAAATAGCTACTACACTAGGCAGAGGCTCAACCAGAATGAGAAATAGGCAACAGTAACCATAATAGCCACATGGACGGAGCCCCTACTATGTGCCATGGGCTTTACTGACAGTTTCATTTCATCTTCAAACAATCCTAACTGAGGGAACTGAGGCCTGGAGACATTAACACACTTTTATAAGTCATGCAGTAAGCATTTCATTCATGTTCAGTGAAATGTTCTGGTAAGCATCCAAACAAGAGTTCAAGGTCCCGTCTGTTTGACTCCAGGGTCACGTCCTCTTCCGGCCCCCAGGAGGCATGTAGGGCTCGGAGATGAAACGAATATACAGACAGAGGGGTGGACCATCTTGACTGGGGTGGATTCATACAAATAGACGGGCTGGATATCATATCAGAAGGGGGATTTATCCTACATGGTTTCAATCCATAGGTGACACTCACAGAATATGTGTCATACCAACTAGAATATGTGTCAGGACAACTGATGCTTACGTCACAGCTCTTTTGTTTTGTTTTGAATATTTATTTATTTATTTGGTTGCACCAGGTCTTAGCTGCAGCAGGCAGGCTCCTTAGTTGCAGCACGTGGGCTCCTCAGTTGCAGCACGTGGGCTCCTCAGTTGCGGCAGGCGGGCTCCTCAGTTGCAGCTCGCCAGCTCCTTCGTGGTGGCACACAGGCTCCTTATTGCGGCACGCGTGTGGAATCTAGTTCCCCGATGAGGGACTGAACCCAGGTCCCCTGCATTGGGAGCGCAGAGTCTCATCCACTGCGCCACCAGGGAAATCCCGAGTCGTAGTTGTTTATGTGCTAAAGACCATGTTATAAAAAAAAAGCAATGAAAGCTACATTAAGTCCTTGAATTTAACTTTTTCTTAAAGATGTTGTAATGCGTTTGATCTCAGACATGGTAGAGAATATCGTTGCCTTTTTGTTATTTCCATCCGATGGCTAGGGAAACTGAGGAGCAGAGAGGTGAAATAACTGGCAGTCAGAGGGAGCTACAGGGAAATGAGAATTTTGGAAGAACTGTATCCTTCAGGTCAAAATGAGCCGACCAACACACGTGCCAGCACTGCTGATAAATACGTAGCTGTTTAAGGCACAGGGGTTGGGGAGAGCCGTGGGGAGTATAATATACCATCTCTACCCCTCACGGATTTAAAGTCCAGTGGGGGTCCCAAGCCCAGGAAACTCACCAGGTGACACAGGCCATGCTGAGGACCAAAGAAGGGAGATACCCAGCAGAGGGTACTTGATGTGCAGATGTGTGGCATCAGGCCAGAAGGGATTGCTTGTATTCAGAACAAAGTGCCCTGACTTTCTGCATATACGAAATGGGATTAACACAACATGCCTTGCAGGGCTGTTCGTGACATTAGATGACACAGGAAAATAGGGATTTTTTGGGGGGGAGGGGTTGCTAATCTAATTACCACCCTCTTACGACTCTTGGTGGGAGACGAAGCCCACTTTTCACGAATGAAGCAGAAAGTACCACAGCCTTGCTTTCATGGCCTCCCTTGTAGCTAGAAGCAGGCACGGGACTAGACTCTGACAATTAAGTGCCAACTGCTCTGGTCTTGCTAGCTGGACCAATTCTCTGTCACTGTGCCTCTTGGATTTAACCAGGCCATTCTCTTCTGCTCCTTGAGCATCCGTGTTTCTTGGTTTCTCAGGGAGAAGCCCTTAGTGGTGGAGGAGTGGCAGCAGCAGCAGTGGCTGGAGCTCCCCTGGCCTCCTGCAGTGGTAGGAGTCTGGCGGAGGAATCAGTGCTGAACCCCAGAGGCAGTGGCACAGCCAGTTGGGACCACGCTCTACAGCAGCACTCGGGGTGCCCTCCCTTGACTGTCTTTGTGGTATGATTCTGGCTGTGGTCTGGCCCACCTTGTTCCTGCCTGATTGCTGAGGTTGGTCCTACAGCTTTCTGATGAATATGTGAACTACTCAATTTCCTTGCCAAACATTTCTTCCCCGCATGCACTGCCCACAGTCTGTTTCTATTGCTTGCTATTAAGAACCCTGACCAGTACAGGACTTGGTACTGGGGAGTGGGGTGCTATAAACCACAGACCGGAAGACAGGGAGCTGGCTGTGTACTGGAGGTAGGATGGGGCACAGCACAGACACCAATATTCCCTATTGGGAATTTGAGAATGCTCTTTCTGTGGGTGAAAACCAGAGGGATACACTTGTTACCTGTTGTATCTCGAGAGACAGACTGCACGCCTATAGAGTTTTAAGGGAAATGACAGCGAAAAAATTCAGGATGTTGTACCACTGGCTACTTCTTGCAGCCTTAAGTAAGAATCTACAAGAAACCGATAAGCTTGGGCTCAAGTGTAGTCAGAAAACAAAGAAGGAAAAATATATGGCTTTGCTAAGAAAGACCCCTTCTTTTCTTTTTTTTTTTTTTTCGTTTTTTTGGCCACACCCCATGGCATGTGGGATCTTAGTTCCCTGACCAGGGATTGAACCCACGCCTCCTGCATTGGAAGGCAGGGTCTTAACCACTGGACTGCCGGGGAAGTCCCAGAAAGGTTGTTTCTGCCTGTGGCAGGTGATCCCATGCAGACTAGGAACTTTTTAATCTGCAGCCCTGCAGGGTTGGAAACTGGTCCAGATAATTAAACGTGGGAAGGGCCCCTCATAGTGCTAGGCATGCTGAAGATGCGTAATAAATGGGACCGGAGCTCTTTGTTATTCAAGGATGCCAATCCTGAAAAAGGCCACCTAACGCGCGAATCCATTTACACAGGAGACCAGAGTTTTATTGTAAATATCGGGGAAAAAAAGTTTGAGTTTTTAGTTGGAAAAGAGAAACACTTTTCAGAAGTTACATTTCATATCTTCCATTTGACAAAATTACAACTGCATTCTAAATCCTGATGACAAAGGATGAATCAAACACTCATTTCTTTTGGTGTGATGTTTCCAACAAGCGACATTCTTCACTTTGTGTTTGATTTCCACTGCACGTTCATAAAGTCGGTAATTTTGCCAGAAACAGATTATCCATTATCCTAAGGGCTTTTCTAAGTTCTTCACATTTGAAACGTGGATTGGATTTTCCTCTTCTTCAGCCGTGTGCTGGCTTAATTGCAGGATTCTTCACTTGTGATTCACGAATTCCCTCACGTTATAATCACATTCAGGGCTTCCCTGGTGGCGCAGTGGTTGCGAGTCCGCCTGCCGATGCAGGGGACACGGGTGCGTGCCCCGGTCCCGGAAGATCCCGCGTGCCGCGGAGCGGCTGGGCCCGTGAACCACGGCCGCTGAGCCTGCGCGTCCGGAGCGTGCGCTCCCCAACGGGAGAGGCCACAGCAGTGAGAGGCCGCGTACCAAAAAAAAAAAAAAAAAAAATCACATTCAGTGACTGCAGGAAATCCTGTACCTTTTGCAAGATATGCAGCTACATTGCAGGTGCTCACACTATCTTTTCAGATGCTTACAAGCTCAAATATTAGCTAGAGACTTGACACAGACGGAAGAGGTTTACGTTATTTCTGGGAGGTATTACAGGGAATGTTTTTGGGGGACTAATTTGAAAAGTAGCCAGTAAATGAGTGAAATTGTCATGTTATGAAAAAATTACCATCCCTACTCAGGCTTATAACTGGAGGCCTTAGATACCGAATATCAGATATTGAACCCCCCCCATATCCCCTCCCCCTCCCCAATAACAATAGGCAGGTGGGTGGCAGGTTGACGAGGTGGGGCAGGTTCCATGGGCCTTTCCTGCGACAACTTATTGACACACTAGGCAGGAAGGTTCTGTTTATGCTTCTGGTTATTGCTCGTTGGTTCTTCATGGTAGGAGGTAAGGAAGGTAGGAGGTAAGGAAGGATGTCGACATGTCATTTGGGCGTCAGGAACAGGGTCTTGGTTCTGTAGCCCCAGCAAGCAGCATGACCCCTCAGACGGGGCAGACTAATCAGACAGCAAGGCAAAGGGGTCAGGGGGCCAAGCCTACTGCACGGCACCTAAATCCAGCGGGACCTGAAAGAGCAGGTCAGCAAGTGAGATAGGTTAAACAGGGCCAGGTGGAGGCCACAGTGAACTTGAAAGTCCTGCCCCTCCACCCCTCCAAGGGTAGTGGCCCTCACCGCTCAGCTCCAGCCAGTTGTGTCTGTGACAGAATGTGTAGCCCATGGGGCCAGACAGTCCCCTTTTTTCCCAAGAGAAAGTGGAATTTTATTCGAAACCTCTTCATTTTTAAAAATTTTTAATTGAATTTCCTAAGTTTTCATTGTTAGCAAAAAGTTCAATTGAAAAAACCCCTAAACCCATGACTAAGTAATAACAGGTCCGTTGCTATTATGTAACCTCAGGCTGCAGGCTGCAATTGCCCTGGAAGGGGAGGAACTGCCCGCCCATCAGGGATGGTGAGGGTCAGTCTGATCTCAGCAAGGGGTGTGGCAGGGCAGGCTGTAAACAAGGAGGAGGGGGGAGCTGGCTGGAATTAGAAAATCACTGGCCCTGTATCGGTTATGGAGGCTTTCCCAGGCTTTAGCTAATTCAAATCCTTAAAGCAAGCCCATAGGGTCGGTCTGTTCACATTATGAGGAAACAGGCTCCGACGAGGACGCAAGGTGAGCGTAATGGGAACTTGCACCCAGAGCTGTGTGAGAAGCGGGGCTCTCGGCTACTGGGAGAGAAGCAGGTGCTCTGGGGGAGGAAAGCGCCACATGGTTGCTTACCCGGCACACGTACTGGCTCTGGGGGCCCGGGGAGAAGGTCTTGGAGCGGATGATGGTGCTCCCTCGAAGAAACGGCCCTGGAGATGGCGCACCCACCCGGCGGTCCTTGGGCCGCACCACCGTGGGAGATGGGGCCGGGGTCTCCGTGTTGGTCTCTTTGTCCACCTGAGGGAGAGGTCACAACTGTGAGGCCACCGGTATCCGCAGAGTCTCGGGCACCCTCCGCAGCTGCTCCCCACCCCTGTCACCTTGCCTCTGGTCCTCAGTCACAGCCAGGGGCTTCCGCGGCCCCAGCCCAGCCAGGACAGCGCCCAAGGCCCCGAGTACTGGCCCCCAGTCCTCCCTGACACCTATGGGCTGGGGCTAGTGGGAGATGTTCAGTCCCCTAACAAGCTCACGTAAGCAGTAGAGGTACCTCAGCCACCAAAGTCCCAGACTTCACACCCTCAAGACCAACCGTATTTTAACAAAGCCGTAGCCAAGGCCTCCACGGCCCCGGCCAAGAACCGCAGATGTTTTCATGGAGTTATGGAGGCAACCAGCAGATCTCGTTATTTAAACGAGGTGATCAGGTTTTCTATTGTCCTTTCACAGTAGTTACCAGCAGAGGTAAAGAAAAACACCCAAATGAAGGGCCTCGATTCACCAAAACAGGGCCTTCATGTGATTTTGGAAAAGGCACCCCCTTTGGCTGGAGCAACTACGGAAAGACTTCCCCTCGGTGCGGGGCAGTCAGAAGGCAGGCCCAAGTTCGCCTCTCACACCCCCGCTACACCCCGCCCCCAGGGGTCAGGCACCTTTGTGCAGTGCACAACCTGCCCCTCCAGCCCCACGTGCCCGGCTCAGACACAGTGGGGCGCTCTACTTCCAGGAGTCCTGAAGGTCAAAGAACATGGAGGTCTCTTTGGAGCGTGAAGCCTGTTATATCATGTAACCCTAGTGCAGCAGGGAAGCAGGAGGCAAAGGGAACTTGACTAGAACCTCTTTCCTACTGCACTTTGGGCAGACCCAAATGGAGAATTCCATTCACTCAAAATCTTAGAACCCACCTGCCAGGTTGGTATTACTGTGTCCATTTTAGAGATGAGGAAACCAAGGCTGGAGAGGGATGAAGTCATCTGCCTAAGGCTACACAGCTAGGAAGGAGCAGAGCTGGCCTTTGAACCCAGACCCACCTGCCTGCAAGGACTGAGGTCTGCCCAGAAAACCGGGAACTGCAGAGGGCAGGAGAGACGAGGGGATGAGTCAACTTCTCCCGGCTTACTGTCACCGAAATGACCCCAGTTCTAGGCAGGGACACTCCTACACAACCTTCTGCAGGTCATCCCACTCTGAAGGCCTGTCCCCTGATGCTGGAGCATGAGACTTAGCCCCGAGCCTCTTCTGATTGCCCAGGTTCAAGGATTGAGGGCTAGTTCCCCAAGACAGCCCTTCCCATGTCCCCAGCCCTCCCTACCTTTAGCGCTGGGCACTCATCCATATCATGTGAGGCTTTCTCAGCGAAAACGTCCTCTTCCCCTTCCCCCTCTTCCTCCTCCTCAGCTGCTGCCTCGTTCTCGCTGGTCCCCTCCTCGCACCTCCTGCGATGACAAGGCACTTTGGTTACCCACAGCACCCACTTTCATCTGTTCACCTGCCATTTAAGTGCATCCAGGGCAGGGCTTCCAAGCATTTTCAGGATTGAGGACACTTTTAAAAAAAATCAATTTTAGTGAGGTATATTTTACATATAACAAAATGCATTTCGTGTATAGTTTGATGAGTTTTGACCAATGTATTCCCCTGTGTAACCACCACCACACTCAAGATAAAGAATGTTCCATTATCTTGAAAGGTTCCCTTGTACCCTTTCCCGGTTAAACTCTCCCCAGTCCCAGCCCACCACTGATCAGCTTTCTGTCACTAAAGATTCAATCTGATTTTTCTCGTATTTCATAGAAATGGAATCAGACAGTATATGCTCTTTTGCCTCTGGCTTCATTCTCTCAGCATCATGTTTCTGAGATTCATCCATATTGATGCATAGTATCAATAGTTCACTCCTTCTTATTGTTCAGTAATCTTCCATTGGATGGATAGACTATACTTTGTTCATCAGGTGATAAACATTTGGATTGTTTCCATTTCTTAGAAATTATGAATAAAGCTTCTATAGACATTCACCTACAAGTCTGTGTAGAAACAGGATTTCACTCCTCTTGGACGTTGTATTAGTTTGCTAGGGCTGCCATAACACAATACCACAGACTGGGTGGCTTTAACAACAGCAATTTATTTCCCACAGTTCTGGAGGCTTAAAGTCCAAGATCAAGGTGTGGGCAGGTTTAGTTTCCTCTGAGGGCTCCTTCTGTGACTTGTAGATGGCCACCTTCATGCTGTGTCCTCATGTGGTCTTCCCTCTGTATGTGTGTCCCTGGTATCTCTCTGTGTGTCCAAATTTCCTCTTCTTATAAGAACAGTCACAATGGATTAGGGCCCACCCTAACTTTAACAGCCCTGTGTTAACTGAACCAGCTCTTTTAAAGACCCTGTCCTCAAAAACAGTCGTTCTCTGGTACTGGGGTCAGAGCTTGAATATCTGAATTTTGGGGAGACACAATTCAGACTATTACAGATATATATATATACATATATACCTAGAAGTAGAATTGCTAGGTCAGACAGTAAGTATAAGTGATTAAATGTTTTTCCCACGTGGTTATACCGTTTTATGTTCCCACAGTAATATTATGAGAATTCTGGTTCCTCACCTATACTTGGTATTATTAATCTTTAAATTTAGTCATTCAACTGAGTGAGTACTCATATCTTGTTCTGGTTTAAATTTTCACTTTCCTGTTGAGAATATCTTCCTGCATTTATTGACCATTCATATTTTCTTTTGCAAGGTGTGTGTCAGAATTTTTAGCCCATTTAAAAATTGGGCTGTCTTTTTATTACAGAGTTGTAAGAGTTCATTATAGATTCCAGATAGGAATCCTTTGCAAATATTTTCTCCAAGTCTCTGGCTTGCCTTTTCCTTTTCTAAATGGTGTCTTCCAAAGAACAGAAGCCTTTGATTGTGATAAAGTCCAGTTTATCAGTTTTTCTCTTTAGTGGTTTGTGCTTTTTATGATGCACCTAAGAAGTCTTTGCAAAGAGTTTCTCTGGTAGTTTCTTTCAAAAGTTTTATAGTTTCAGCTTTTATGTTTAGCTCTATGATCCATTTCAGATTAATTTTTGTCCATGGTACTCAAAATTTATTTTTTTCTATATGGATAGCCAATGGGGTGGCTGTACCATTTGTTGAAGAGACTTTATTTTTGGTGATACTCTTCATAATTATCCTTTCTCCTTGGACTCCAGGGTTGGAAGGAGTTGGTGTGACAAATGGATGGAATTTGTTAATTAGTAATTTATCTCCATTCCCATCTTTACTTTTCAAAGACATACATAACCGCCAGGCTTCTGATCAGCATGAGACAGTATTACCATACTGAGCTGGAGGAATTCCAGCCAAAAGCAGAGAATTTGACACCTAGTTAGCTGGCTCAGTGAGACTGTGGATAAACATAAAATCTCCCTTAGGATTTTCCCAACAGGGAGAACAGATCTTGGCTCTCCATCCCCAGCCCTGCGATGAAAACCTCCCTTGCACTTAGATGGGGACTATCGCTATGGAGGGGCTTCTCCCCGCTGGCCTTTTTTTTTTTTTAATTTGGTTGCACCGGCTGTTAGTTGTGGCAGGTGGGCTCCTTAGTTGCAGCTCAAGGCTCCTTTGTTGTAGCACGTGGGCTCCTTAACTGAGGCTCCAGGGCTCCTCAGTTGTGGCTCGCCGGGTCCTTCGTTGTGGCATGCAGGCTCCTTAGTCGTGGCACGCGAGTGGGATCTAGTTCCCTGAATAGGGATCGAACTCGGGCCCCATGCATTGGGAGCGCGGAGTCTCATCCACTGCGCCACCAGGGAAGTCCCCCCCAGCCACCTTGATCTACTCATAAAAGAGCCATTAAACATGAGTGCTCACAGGGAGCACCTTGGTGAGGATTGTGTAGATGCCACGTCATTAACCAGCATTGACTGTGGGCTTAATGAACTGCAGGTGCTTCGTGGAGGTCTCACAACCGCACTGAAAGACACTCTTGTCTCCGTTTTACAGATTCAAAAGCGGAGGATCAGAGAGTGGGTAGGCCTTGTCCAGTGTCACAGGCCACTCAGTGGTGCAGCCAGGTTTCCAATCCACGTTTGTTCAATTCCACGAAGCGCTCAACCACTAGGGAAGTCTCTTCTTTGTGACTAAGAAACTGATTTAAGTATTTCCCAGGAAGGGAAAAAAACCCCCAAA
The DNA here is from genome assembly GCF_000442215.2 of Lipotes vexillifer. NCBI lineage: Eukaryota > Metazoa > Chordata > Mammalia > Artiodactyla > Lipotidae > Lipotes > Lipotes vexillifer. The sequence continues at coordinate 1,276,263 of NW_006772699.1, read as the reverse complement.
ATCCTCAATTGTAAAGAGAAAAATAATTAGTCACATCTTCAAACCCTTTGGAAAAGTGGCCAAAAATAAATAAATAAACATTTTAAAATATATATCTGATAATATGAAGTGAGGGTTTGGGGAAAAGGCATATCCCTGTGGGGAGTGTTAATTAGAGCAGCCAATTTATACTCTGAAGTCAATTTAGCAGCATCTGCTAAAACAAAACATGTGCATATTCTTCATTAAATACTCATCAATTATATTGTATCAGAGAGGATGTAGCTCTAGGGGTACTCTCAGTCACTGCTAGTGGAGCATTTACTAGGACAATCTTACTTGAGAATGATTCTGCAGTGCCTGGTAAATATAAAACACACACGCCCTGGGACTCAGCTAGGCCACTTCTCAACCTCTGTCCTAGACAAACACACCCAAGTCCCCGAGGAGGTAAATACAAGGGTTTTCACTCTAGCATTGTTTGTGATTATATTCTTCTATATTTTCTCATCCTCTAAGAGTTTTGTTTTGCTTGTGGATCTTAAAAAAAGATCGAGTCTTCTGATTATATGCACTAAAGAAACCTAAACAAATAAAAGGAGGGAGTAACAATGGCACCCTCCTTTGGGCCTTGGGTGCCGAGGGGGAAGGAGAGGAGATGAGAACTGAGGGCCAGTCTCTGGAGCCCTCCACTCCAGAGCTGAGCCGGCACAGCAGAGCTAGTTAACATTCCAGGACCAAAAGAAGCCTCCAGTCTTGGGGGAGGGGGCTGCAGATGGATTTACCCCAGTATAGCAGCTCTGGGATTCCCAGCCCTCTTTGTAAGTCAGTGTCTGGGGAAGTTTGAATGGCAAGGGGTGGGGAGAGAGGGGGCCACAAAGGGAGAGAGAACAGAAGGTGGTTGCTAGGAGATGGCCTGAAAAGTCTCAACATAAGCATGGAATTTGGCGGAAACCACTGATCTTGTGCCAGGGTTTTAGAAGACAGGTCCTGGGCCTATTTCCGGCATCAGACCTTTGCAGTGTGCCAGAGAGAAGGAGAGAGAGGGAGAGACAGGGAAGAGGGAGGGAAAAAGACAGGAGAAAGAGAAAGGGG
>NW_006772699.1:1239624-1275134 GCF_000442215.2 Lipotes vexillifer | reverse complement strand
GGGGGAGAGAGAAGGAGGTGGGGAGGGAGGGAAGGGGAAGGAGGCGGGGAGACACAGATGGAGTGGGACAGAGAAGGAAAGAGAGAAACTGAGACCATTTAGAGAGAATCCTAAAATGTACGAACATACAAAAATTCAGGAACCTTGTCCTATTCTTTACCCCATGGAGGAAGAGAGGAGAGGCGCCAGCCTGTGGGCCAAATTCAGCCCACTGCCTGTTTTTGGACAGTGCAAGGTCCAAGCTATGAATGTTTTTTATATTTTTAAATGGCTGAAAAAAAAATCAAAAAGAGAGTGAGATTTCATGGTGTGTGCAAATGATGTGAAATTCAAATTTCAGTGTCTGTAAATGAAGCTTCAATGACAGAATCACGGTGGTCGGTGTAGGTACCGTCTATGGCTGCTTTCACACTACGATGGCAGAGTTGAGTGGATATAACAGAGTCTGTACGGCCCACGAAGCAGACATTTTCTATCTGGCCCTTTCCAGAAAACACCTGCTCACCCCCGGGGTAAAAGATACTAAGGAAAGACTTCGTGTGAGACCAAACATGTAATCTAGGGCTGTAACAGAAGAGTCACTGAGCGCTTCCTGTGAGTAAGGGTCTGTGTTAAGTGCTCAGCATGCGGAATTTTTTGGGTCTACAAAATTCCCCATGTGTAGTGGCTATTTCTTAAATCTATATTTCACAGAGAGGGAAACCAGGGTTAGAGCCTGGTTCTCAGCCCAGGCTTCAGCTAAGAATTACCCAGGAAGTTTTTAAACTTACTGATGCTCAGGCCTCACCCAGCCCTAGAATCTACCACAGGGAGTTGGATGAGTGAGACTCCAAATTCACATCTGTCTGGATTCAGAGCACATGCACTTAAGTACAACTACACACACTTCCTCCAGATGGCAAGGTTCCTAGGCTGTGCTCATTTCCAGCTGGTAGTTACCCGTGCTGCTCGTCGCTTTACTGCTAAGGATCTCTGCTGTTTCTTGCGTGCCTACTACGAGCTTTGCGCTTTCACTTCATCAGTGGCTCTTCCTTCAGTGCCTTCTGATAACCCCACACAGTCGGCGTGATATCCCCACTTTTCAGCTGAGGATCAGACAAGGTCAGAACGACTTGCCTAAGAGTGGGTGCTCTTGAGGGGGAGGGCAGGGACTGGGAGGAAGCACGTGTGGGCTTCCGGAGAGCCGGTGACGCTCTGCTTCTCGATTTGGGCACTGGATTCACGGGTAGTTGTGTTTCCGAAAATTCACTGAGCTGTACACTTAAGTCAACCTTTCTGTATGTACATTATGTTGCAATACGAAGATTAAAAACGCTTTGCCGGGGCTTCCCTGGTGGCGCAGTGGTTGAGAGTCCGCCTGCCGATGCGGGGGACGCGGGTTCGTGCCCCGGTCCGGGAGGATCCCACATGACGCGGAGCGGCTGGGCCCGTGAGCCGTGGCCGCTGAGCCTGCGCGTCCGGAGCCTGTGCTCCGCAACGGGAGAGGCCACAACAGTGAGAGGCCCTCGTACCGCAAAACAAACAAACAAACAAACAAAAACAATGCTTTGCCTAAGGTTACACAGAAAATGATGAAGCTAGGATTTGAGCCCTAGTCTACATCACTGTTTCCTAAAGTGTGTCATAAGACCCTTCTGTGGGTAAACAAGGGACTAAAGAACACTGATCACACAGTGAGAAAGCTGTGTCCTGTTCACTCCTCCTTCAGACCTGTTTACATCAAGGAGGAAGTCTCTCTTGGGCAGTAGCATGTCTTTAACGTTGCTGAACACTGACTGACCTTCCTTTTTTTTTTTTTTTTTTTTTTTTTTTACGGTGTCCGCCCAAACGTTTTTTAATACTTTAAGTGCCATACTCTTCACCCATTTTCCCCAAAAGCCTGGCCGGTTCTTATTACACGACTTTGCAATCGTGCTGTAATTTCAAGAACACACGTCACACTATAGAAGAACTGACTGTATCTATCATCCACATCTTCCTCAGCCTGAGAGAGATACGTTACTGCCAAATGTCTATAACAGAATATAGAGCACAGAGACACACTGTGGTGGCCCAGGGCAACTGTCGAGGGGAACTGTAGCAGTCCCTACTCTCACTGCTGTGGCCTCTCCCGTTGTGGAGCACAGGCTCCGGACGCGCAGGCTCAGCGGCCATGGCTCACGGGCCCGGCCGCTCCGCGGCACGTGGGATCCTCCTGGACCGGGGCACGAACCCGTGTCCCCCGCGTCGGCAGGCGGACCCTCAACCACTGCGCCACCAGGGAAGCCCTGACCTTCCTTTTTAACAACGGGAGAGGAGGCCTTAGTCTCAGAACCTTGGCAAGCAATATACCCAGCTACACTTGAATACTCTTGTTGTATTTTCATTACACTTAATCTTCCACAGTTACCTTCTGAGGCAGACTTGGCTCACGGCCTACTCAATATCCATTCCTACTTTCTTCCTTAGTAACAGAATCCTGAATATTGTGCCAACTAAGAGACCTCATTTCCCAGTCTCCCTTGCAGTTAGGTAGGCCAAGTAGCTAAGCCTGGCCAATGAGAAGCAAGTAGAAATTGCTGGGTGGGACTTTCAGGAATGCTCCTTGGTTACAAGGCACGCAGGAAGACTCTGTTGTCTTTCCTCTTTCCGGATGCCTGCCTGATGGCTGGTGACTCCACAGCCATTCTGCGCTTAGCAGCCTTGATGATGGAGGTCACACATAAGGCCAGCAAAGTGGAATGAGAGAAAGGGCCTGGGTTCCCATTAACCTCGTGGGGCTGACAGACATGCCCTGGAATGCCTTTTTCCAGTCTTCTTTTTAAGCAACAAAGAAGTAAACTTCTACCTTGTTTAAGCCCATTATTTCTGCTCTCTGTTTCTAGCAGTGAACTGCAATTCCTTACTGAGGAATCTTCAATTTATGACAAATTATACTTATTTCCACTTCTAGTAATATAAAGCTTCCTAAGAATTTTTTTTTTAACCAGAATAAATGTAAGTTCATCAAGACAAACACTAATATTAGATGTGAACTAGCATGAGTAATTCCTGGAACACAAAATGACAAACTGGGAAGGGATTTTGGGAACTTCTGTACCAGACTATATACTGCCTTTTTGCCTATAGAGAACCCATGGGGAGAGAGGTTCTCCGTTTCCACAGAGGAACACTTCTGTTGGTTGCCCTGGTATTTGGGGATCTCATCCTTGGGCCCAGGTCCAAGCCAGGTCAGTTCCCAGGGACACCCTCACTTACCAGCTGTCTTCCAGGGTCTGTGCGCTGCTCCTTCCCTCCTGCCTCTTCTCCAGCTCCACGGCTGTCTGTTCCAGCAAAGCAGACACGGCATCCTGCAGAGACAAAGGCTGATGGGTCCATCTGTACACCATGGGCATAGCCCCACCCGGCAGGAATCAGAGTGTGTCACCCTCCCAGTGAACGGAGGGTAAAACAAGACCAGAGTGGGTAAGCGTCTTGCTGTAGAGTCACATAAATTGGAAATACAGTCCTCAGTTCTCCTAACTGGCAGTTCTCTGGAGAATAACCTCTGCATGTATAGACGGAGTCTGGAAGATAGCCAAGTTTAGCGTTTGGGTGAGACGGAATTATAGGTCTCCGGCTGTAAGGAGAGCATGGTGTAGTCAGGGAGACCATCCCATAAACCATCAGTAACAAAACAATCTGGGAAGGACTATGAGAGAGATAATTACTGGATGTTTGAGAACAGAGGCATGGTGGCAAAGCTAGCTTGGGGGCTGTATTCAGGGAAGGCTTCCTAGAGGAAGAGTCTTCATACTGAATGGTGTCTATGGTGAGGAAGCCTGTGTGACTTGAGGAAATTATTTAATGTCTCCCAGGCTCAGTTTCTTCTGATAATTACTCCACCTCTGATGTCCAGCCATCTCCAATTCAGGGAGAGGCTTTTCCTTCCATCCAGCCAGGGGCAGCATGTGCAGGAGAAGGGTGCAAAGCTGTGGCCCAGCTCACCGTGCTTTCAGGTCCTGGCATGGGGGCCATGGCTCCCACTGGTCTGGGCTCCCTGCTCTGTTTCTTCAAGTATTTGTAGCTCAGGAGGTTGTACCAGCGAGTCGACCGCTCCCCGGACCGGCAGACCTCAGCCAGGCTGATCTGGGCGCCTCCCTGTGGAGAATGGGAAAAAAAGCACAACCAGGGGGTGACAAGGTATTCTGGGGGCAGTATGCAAAACACCACTCCAGGTGAGACAGAAGCTTCCTGGGAGGAAGAAATGGCTAGGTGCTGATCATTTTCCAATAACTCACTTGTTCACTAACTTATTCTTTCATTGAGTTGTACGGGTTCTTTAGATATTTATCAGATACATGATTTGCAAATATTTTCTCCCATTCAGTAGGTTGCCTTTTCATTTTGTTGCTGATTTCCTTGGCTGTGCAGAAGCTTTTGTCTGAGGTAGGTCCACTTGTTGATTTTTGCTTTTGGTGTCAGGGTCAGAAAACATCATGACCAGGACTGATGTCAAGGAAAACAACTCAAAGCTCCAGAAACAGGGGACTGGAGGCATAAACTGTAATATATCTATAGGGTGGAATATTACACAGCTATGTACAAAAAATAAGGAAGATCTCTAGGTAGTGATGTAGAGAGTTCTCCAGGCTATATGAATTCCAACAAGATAACAGTCAATTTTAGGCTGGCTCATAGGCGTGAATGATCTACCTCAGTAAACTGGATGCACTCTGATGGCATTCATGCATTTGTTCATTCGTTTATTCAACACACACCCATTTTCCAAGTAGCCTCTGTGTGCCGGGCACTGTTCTGGGTGTTGTGGATATGGAAGGATTTAAGGCAGAGAAAAATCCCTGCTCTCATGAGCTTCTATTCCAGTCTGGGGGAATCAGATAATCAATAAGTACCTTCTGTATTGTGTCTCATAGAGTCTAAGATGCCATCGATTATAAGGTGTATTATTATTTCGTGTGCCACTAAGAAAGAAAAATAGTTGCCAATTAGACTATGACCTGCCATCTAGTATACACTGCATCTTGATTTCACAGATGATCAAATGTGAAAATAACATGTACCCTAATACCTATGATATAGAGAAATACCAGGTGATGTAAAGTGCTGCAGAGAAAATAATACAGGGAAAGTGGAGAGGAGGGGGGTAAGAGAGTGGAGGGGGGCAATGTGGTTTTAAATAGGGTGGAAGGAAGTCGTCACAGAGAAGGTGACATTCGGGTTAAGATCAGAATGCGGCGAGGGAGTGAGATTTGCCCGTCAATATCTGGGAGAAGAGAATTCCGGTTAGAGAGGACAGCCGTGCGAAGTGCTGGGGAAGGGGACGTGCGGGTGTATTCAAGGGGTAAAAGGAGGCTGGAAGAAGAGTTTTGGGGATAAAAGGCCCAGGTGTTGACTCTGGGTGGAGACAGACGCCAGCCATCCTAAGGCTTCAAGGAGAGGCGTGGCATATGCAGTCATCTGCAATTTAACAGGATGCCCCTGGCTACCGTGTTGAAAGGAGACGAAGGGCAGCAAGAACAGAAACAGGGGGATCCAGTGGGGGATTCTGCAAGCATTGGGCGAGAGGTGGTAGTTGGTCAGGAGCACGGAGAGAAGTGGTTGGAATCTGGGGATCTCCTGAAGGATTGGAGGTGGGGTATGAGAGGAAGAATGGGGTCCAGGATGACCCTGATGTCTCTGGCTTGGGCAGTGGAAGAATGGGGTTGCCTTCAGCTGAGATAGTGAAGACATGGGAGGAAAGCTCAGGGGCGTGCTTGTGGACACATCACTGGTGATGGCTACTGGACATGCAAGAGGAGATGTGGATTCCGGCAGCGGACATACAACGCCGAGATGAGTGGGAAGGCCCAGGCTGGTGGCATCACACGGGATGGTGTTTGAAGCCAGGGGATAGGACGAGATCACCGAAGCAGTGCACGCCAAGTAGAAAAGGGGGGAGGAGCAAGGCCTGAGCTCTGGGGCCTTCAAACAGAGAGAGATCAGGGAAACGAGTAAGAATCTGCAAAGGAGACAGACAGAGAAGGCCAGTGATGGGGGAAAAAGGCCAGGAGAGAGAGCGGTCTGGGAAGCCAAGTCAGGGCAAAGGATGCTGAGGAAGACGGAGTGAGCAACTGTGCCAAACGCTGTAGGCAGGCCAAGAGGGACAAGGATGGCGAGCCGGCCACCGGATTTAGCAACAAGGAGGTCCCTGATGAGCACATGTCTGGTGGAACGATGAGGGCAAAGGCCCACATGGACTGAGATTCAGAGAGAACACACACACCTCTTCCACGCATTGCTAGAGAGCAAAGGAAAAAAATAATGTAGTAACTGGAGGAAGAAATGGGGTTAAAAAAATTTTTTTTAAAGCAGGGGAGAAATAACAGGACGTTGGCATACTGACAGGCCAGATCCAGTAAGGAGGGAAAACTGGAGACACAGGAGAGAGCAAAAGAGTAATCACGGTTGGCGTGACGCCCTTGAGAGAGGATGGCCCTAGATGGGAGTGGCGAGGGCCCATCCTTAGCTCCGGGAAGAACAGCAGAGCCCACGAGGCCAGGTAGAGGCGGCGTGGCAGCTGTGGGGTTCCTCCTCCTCTTCCAGAACTGGGTGTGAAGGGAGGGCCTCAGTGGAGGGGGTGTAAGGGCAAGGAGAGAGGAGAGGATAAGAATTTGTCACTGAGACAAGCAGGACAGTAAGTGGCCCAGGGAGACACAGTATAAACGCTGGGCAGCAAGAGGGCTCTCGGGAGGTTCGTGACCACGATTTTAAAATGACACCGCAGGGCAGTGGTGTGTGCGTTTTGCTCCAATTGCGCGGGTGGAGAGGAGGGGAGGGTTCACTTTGATGGGGCTGGGTTTTTGCCAAGTGGGGATGGCAAAGTGAGGAAGGGGCAAGGGGGTGGTTGTGATGAGACATGGGATATGAGTGGGGCCTGGGCAGGGGCCGGCCTTCACAGAACGTGCACAGTCAGGGCTTGAGCAACCAGGACCCGGCTGGAAAGCCTGTGATTCCCGCGATGCCACCCTAACGCATTTGGTGGAACTGTTGCCCACGATATTGGGGAAGGCAGTATTCATCCAAACCCATAATCCAGTAGGATAGTGTGATGATGACACGTCAAGATGCTGGAATCCTTGTTCAAATCCAGACTTCTCCACCTACTCGCTAGATGATCTGAGCCGGTTAATTAGCCTTTCTGGGCCTTGATCCCTTATTTGTCAGATGGAGATAATCCTAATATTGCTTCCCAGGGCTGTCGTGAGGATTAAATGAGCTACTGCACACAAAGTTCTTAGCCCAGTACTAGACACGCAGACACTACTCAGGATGGGTACTATTGTCCTTGCCCGGCTGGTTAAATGGCTCAAAACAGACCAGGGATTCCACAAACCCAGCAGTGCGGGGAGACTGTGCTTGGGAGCCTATGGCCCTTCCTCCTCTTGTCTCACTTCCTTTCCTCCTCCAGCCACCAATACACAACAGCCTAACACTCACGTCCCCACAGCACACGGGAACAGAGGCTTCCCGTTGGCCATGGATGGAGACAAGCCACGGCGGGATGAGCGCTTTGGCTGCTGCCATGGCAACCAGCAATGGCCAGCCGTCAATTAGGAAGGAGGAATAAAAGGCATCCAATTAGGAGAAGAAAAAGGACTGAGTCTCTTCTCATTTAGGAATGCTCGGGGCTAAGGAAACGCTTCACTGGAGGAGCCTGGATTTGTTTATTCATTTTTATTTTAAAAATTCTATCCTTGGGGCTTCCCTAGAGGCATAGCGGTTAAGAATCTGCCTGCCAGTGCAGGGGGCACGGTTTTGAGCCCTGGTCCGGGAAGATCCCACATGCCGTGGAGCAACTAAGCCCGTGCAGCACCACTACGGAGCCTGCGCTCTAGAGCCCGCGAGCCACAACTACTGAGCCTGCGTGCCACAACTACTGAAGCCCGAGCGCCCAGAGCCCGTGCTCCGCAGCAAGAGAAGCCACCGCAATGAGAAGCCCGTGCGCCACAACGAAGAGTAGCCCCCGCTCGCTGCAACTGGAGAAAGCCCGCGTGCAGCAACAGAGACCCAACTCAGCCAAAAATAAATAAATAAATAAATAAAATAATAAATAAATTAAAATTCTACCTTTTTTTTTTTTTTTTTTTTTTCAAACATGGCAGAGCCAAACACTTGTAAAGTCAGAACGACTAGACCAGTCTGTGCATATCCTGAGAAGGCTTAGTAGCTGAGTGTGTTGGAGCTTAAGAGGAGACTATGTGACCAAAAAAGGGGTAGTGAGCTGGTTTGGGTGCACATGGTGAAGGGCTACATTAAAGGGTATACATATAGACTCTATCCTATAGGTTATAAGAATCACTGAAGGCACCACTGAATATCTTGATTATCACTGAGCAGAGGTGTGTCATAAAACAGATTGCTATGTTTTAAAGGAAAGATGACTGCCTACAATGTAGAGGATGGACCAAAAGGGAGAGCAGACCTGGAGGCAAAGGACTATTACAGTAATCCATGAGTGACAAGAAAGGTAGCCAAGAAGAACAAAATGAACTTGAGAGCTACCAGAGGGTGAATCAATTGGACTTTCATCTGAAAACACTTTGGAAACCAACTTTTTTTTTTGCGGTACGCGGGCCTCTCACTGTTGTGGCCTCTCCCGTAGTGGAGCACAGGCTCCGGACGCACAGGCTCCGGACGCACAGGCTGAGCGGACCTGGCTCACGGGCCCAGCTGCTCCGTGGCATGTAGGATCCTCCCGGACCGGGGCACGAACTCGTGTCCCTTGCATCCGCAGGCGGACTCTCAACCACTGTGCCACCAGGGAAGCCCTATCCTTTTATATATACACACACATGTGTGTGTGTGTGTCTGTATCTATCTATCTATCTATCTATCTAGGTATATATATATATACACACACACATAGATATGTGCTTTTTTGGGGGCTGCACTGTGCAGCTTGTGGGTTTTCTCAGTTCCCCAACCAGGGATTGAACCCAGGCCACAGCAGTGAAAGCCCGGAATCCTAACCACTGGCCACCAGGGAACTCCCTGGAGCCTGGATTTGGAAAAGCTTTCCGCTCCATCCTTCAGCAGCACCCACCCTGCCTGCCAAACCCTGCAGTCACCATCCCACCTGGGGGCTCCAGGGAGCACTGTGCTGGCACCCAGAAAACATCCAGGGTCTGATATAGGTGGACCTGCCTGGGTTCTAACTCTGTTCCTGCCACTTCCTGACTGTGTGACCTTGGGCAAATTCTTTGTGCCTCGGTTTCCTCACTGGTGTAACAGTTACCTATTTTATAAGATTGTAGTGAGGATCAACAGAGATAATACACGTAAGGAGCTTAGCTCAGAGCCCAGCATATAAATTGCATCCAGTTGACACAAGCTATTGCATCACTGTGAGCAGTAACAACAACATAAACGGCAAAGACGCTGTTATGAGCCCTAGCCAAGCAGGAAAGGGATGGGAACTGATTTCCCGTGAGACCTAGTGTGTGCAGACACTTTGCTTTACATCCTTGCTACGGGGACCAGCGGTACTGGCATCACCTGGGAGCTTGACAGAAATGCAGAATCTTGCTGCCTGCCTACCCAGACTTGCTGAATCAGAATGTGCATTTTAACCAGAGCCGCAGGTAACCTGTGTGCACGTGAAAGTTCGAGAGGCACTGCTTTAGTGCTTCATTTAACCCTCAGAGAACCACCTGAGAGGTAGCCAGTGTTAGCTGGCTTTACAGATAAGGAAACAGACAGAATTAAAGAGTCTCAGGCCACACAGTGGGGAAGGCTGGTGACTCAGCCTCAGGCACAAGGGATGTGGCGCTGCAATTCCACGGCAGAAAAAGGAGCTCCCCGCTCCCCCTTCCCCTTCTCTCAATAAGTCTGGGAACAACGCTGTTCATCTGTGGAAGAGCCCCTGCCTAGAACCCAAGAAAGGCTGGGCTGATAGCACAAGCTGTGTTTCTCCAAGCCTTCTTCCTGAAGTGCAAGGTGGACCAATTCCCAGAAGGACAGAAGGCTGCACAGGTAGACAGACACAGTCCTCACCAGGCACGCCTCCAGATGGCTCCTGTCGGTGGCGCAGACGTCGACTCTTAAGGTCTTCTGGTGAAGGGCTGGGTAGGACATGGACACCCAGAACACCTCATTGAACACCAGGGTGTCCGAGGCGTCCAGAGGCCGGGTCCGGAACAGGCAGGTGGTACTCTCGGAGCAGGGAAGGATAGCCACGCGAATGTTCCTAGAGGGACAGAACACAGGAGAGCCTGGGTCAGGTCAGCCTGGGTCTGGGGCTCAGGTGTTAGGCTAAACGGTGGCTGCAAATCCCCAAGGAAACAACAGCGGACAGGAGTTTGTAATTTCTCCAGTAGTTATGCAGTTAATTCATGAGGGATGCATAAGGGCCCCAAGGACAATGTGCTGCTTTTCCTTCTACTGAATCCCCCAATCACAAGGCCCTCAAAGCTTGTGGAGCCTGAGGCCAACGGTGTGCAAACTGCTGTGAACAGAAGGATCTGAGAGGCTGCTTGTTAACACTGAGGAATACTCATACAACCGCTGGTAGGAGGGCAAAATGCCACAACTCGGGCGGCGGGGAAGGTGACAATCCTAACAAAAGTACATATGCATTCACCCTTTGACCCAGACAGCTGGCTTCCAGGCACAGATACTGCTGCACAAGTACCAACGAGTTACAGAGAAGGTTATTCATCCCGGCCCTGTTTGTAACAGCGAAAACTGCACACAAGTCCACTGTCCAATCAATCTTGTCTTCCTTCTGTTTTGCCTGTTTTCCGGCCTGCTTTCCTCCTTCCCACGTGTCACACCCCAGACGCTGGCTGGGTGCAGGCCACAGAAATATAAGATCCTGCTGCTGCCCTCAAGGCCTAGGGTCTAGCAAAGAAGGAACATGTAGGCAGACGAGCTCAATGAAACATAAACCCGGTCTGCATAGGACCCAGCTGGGAGGCAGAGTGTGCAGGTCTTTGCTGTATCATCAACTGTAAGGTAACACCCATCACAACCTGCCAAACGAAGCACAGTGATGGGAGCCGGCTCTTCGGAAAGGCAGGCCCGGCTCTTTCTGCGTGGAAGAGTCGAGCTTAGAGCAGATAAAAGAGGCCGTGACTGTCCTCTTCATCAGGCTACAAGTTTACAAGGGCAGAGGTTTGCTCGCCACCCCTTCCCTAGTGCTGGCACCTGGTAGGGGCTCAGGACGCATATGTGGAAGGTCTGAAGCTGTCTGGGGCGCTCCTCTTTAGAGTGAGTGTGTTTGCTGCCCTGCCTGCATCCACGTTCACGGCACTGACACTGTGCATCACGGTCATGTGCACTAAATACCCACAGAGGTTTACGAGGCCTGTTGTTGGAGCAGAACAGAGCAGGAGAGTGTCCCCTGGGATGGGCGCAGAGCGGGAGAGGGTAATATACAGCCCATCAGCTACACACTCACACTTTCTGGTCTTGCTGCAGCAACAGAGCAGAAAGGTTGCTCAGCTGGATGATTAATATTGCAAACTGCTTATTCTTCTCATCATACCTGAAATGAAAAGGGGGCATATGGAGCACCTGTTAGTAACACATTTATCTCTCTCTCCCTCAATAATCACAGATGCGGCTGCTGGCTGCTCTGGGGACTGTGGTGAGCTGGAGAGCACAGGCCCAGTGTTTGCTGCCATGCAGGGATGCAGGTCCAGAGCTGTCGGTCTGAATTTTTAACGAGAAGCCAGAGGTTGTATAAAATTTCCTGACATTTAAACACTGGCAGTTAATTCCTATTTTAAAAGATACTGGGGCCAACCTGCATCAAGAGAAAACAATAAATCTGGGCTGCAGCCCCCAGGGGTTGACTTCGGTCTAGGTGAGATGATAAGACAAAAGCCGTGGCAACAACGACCAAACAGACCAAAAGGCAGGAGGTCTTGGTCCCTGCCTGGCTCTGCCACCGGCCAGCTCAGTGAATCCGGGCAAGTTACAAGGTCTTCAAACCTTGTTTTTCCTCTTTTGTGAAATGGGGAACTGGGAGGCATGGAAAGAGACCCCCCCGCCCCACCCCACCCGCTTTAGTTAGGAGCCCACAGCTGTCAGCAGGTCCCGCTGGTTCTGCCTGCCTCGCTGGGCAGCTGTGAGGGTAAATGCTGGAGATGCTGCAGGCCAGGAGGAGACCCTGCACAGACCACCCCCCACTGTCCCGCCCTCCCTGCCACTTACTTCAGGGCAATCTGAACCCGGGTTGCACCCACTACTTCTGACTCGTCACTGTCAAAAGCAGCGGCTTCTGAGGCACCCAGTCTGGAAAGCAACGCAGGAAAGAAAGAGGGTCAGGCTTCCCTGTAGCGACCAGGGGCCAGAGGCATTTTCCAGAGACAGGGTTCTCTCTGGGAGGGAGAAGCTGGGTCCTCAAGGAGGAAGGTTTGGGTCTGCTCAGCCTCCCTGTGGACCCTGCCTGCCCACAGCTACCCCGGCTCCCTCTCTTGAAGCAGCAGCTGCGCTTTCTCTAACACTTGCTCCTCTAGCCATATACCCTTAATGGCAGTTGCGGAAATAGCAAATCCCCCACACGTGAGGCCTCTCCAGCCCCGGGAGGAGTAGCAGGTCTTCTTCAGCACCAGCCGCCTGGGGGTCCCTCGCACACACCCGAGGAGGCCTGGGCCTCGCGTACTCAGAGCTCCCAAGACTCAGGGACCCACCTCTGCACGGAAGCCTCATACACACCACTGTCCCCGGCCACGGATTCATCCGACACCGCAGCTGAGACACAGGCCACTTTCAGGTCGCACCCCTGAGCCTTATTCGCAGCTGGGAGAAGAGAGGAAAAAAGGAAGGATGGCAAGGCGGGGTTTAGAAATCAGGATACTGTCGGTCACAGTACATCTTTTGATCCCCCCCACTGTCCTAACATGGTCCCACCCAAGTCCAGCCACCTCTGAACCTGACAGCAAGGTCCTGCCTTTTTTTTTGCGGTGAAGGAAAGGGTAGCATGTGATTCTGTGTTTAACGTCTCTGACTCCAGAGCCAAACCACCTGGGTTCAAATCGCAGTTCTGCCACATGCTGCTTCATGACAGTGGGACACTGATGTACTCCCTCTCGGCCCTGCATTCCTCATCTGTAAAATGGGGATAATAATACCTGCCTTGCAGGGCTGTTGGGAAGACTGGATGCGATGATAAAGGGAAGTCCTTAGTACAGAGACTGGTGCAGGGGAAGTGCTCTAGAAAAGTCAGTACCACCATCCTTAGCTACTACGACTATCACTCCCATCACTACAGCGATGCCTTCTAGATCGATCCCTACACACCTGGGGCAAAATAACAGCCCCCGGACCCCCTTGGGAGGGGCAAGAGGAGGAGGAAGGGAAGGACGTAAGTACTGGCTGTCCTACTCGCCTATCCCATTCCATTCCTAACTCAGCCCATCTCCCCTGCCGTTGACAGAGGCCCTCAGAAGTCTCTACCCGGGGCTCAGGCCCAAGCTTTCAGCACACACTGCACATTCCTTCCTTCCCCAAGTAATGGGCGCTGACGGTGTGCCAGGTCCATTGCTAAGTTCAGAGCTACTAAGATGAATAGGACAGCTCCTGACCTCCACGCGCAGCAGGGGAAGGACAGATTCAGGGGCTTCAACCTCACGGCCAGCACTTCCCTGTGTGCCAGGCACATGGGAGGGGGGTGGGCAGACTGGAGAAGGGGCTGGGGGTGGGGATGGTGACAGTGAGCCTGGGAGAAGCCAAGGGGCCATGTGGGCGCGGCTTTCCCAGCCTGTGTCCCACATCTGCTGCTGCAGCCCTGGAGACCTCCTGCCTTCAGACCCACCGCTCTCCACCCTTCACTAAACCACTTAAGGAGATTAATTTGTCTGCTGACTGAACAGTGGCACTAATCGCATAACCTGCTTAGTGTCTGGGCTCAGCCTGGCATCAGCTGGCAGCGGGGAACGCTTCTGGAGGTGGCATGAAGAAACGCAGACCTGAGACGCGAGCGGGCTCTGGCCCCCAAGCTGCACGAACGTCGTGGCGGGAGGCGGGGGGATGGGGGTCGCTCCCTGCACTCAGTTGGGGTCCCAGCATCCCCGAGCCAGCTTATCGCAGCCTTTTGACAGGGAGCGCCGGGAACGCTTCTTGAGCCTTGTTAGGGGTACCACCTGCACACCCCTCCTCTCCAGGGAACAATTTTCTGAAGCTTGCCACCGGCTGCAGTAGGAAGCCTGTTTTTATTTTTGTTTGAAGGCACTCGGCAAGACTCCCTTCCTGGTGAGGGAGCCCCAGGGATCTCTCAGCTCCTCTTCTAAGGAAGCGGCTGGCACGCACCCAGCAAAGCCTTTAATTAACTGGGAAATCTCGTCGTTCCCCCCTTGCTCCCACTGGCCCTTGCACACGAAGGAATTGATAGCTCTGGGTGCAGCGGCTGCCCTCCCACCCATTCCTGGAGCTGATGGCTGAAGTGGGTTGAGCTTCTAGCTGGCCTCACAGGAGCCAGGACCAGGAGCCCTTTGCCGACAGAGCTGGCACATGGCTCATTGTGGGTTCTGGGCAGGTGGTCCTAGAGCCAGTCCTGACTCTACCGCTTCACAGCAGTGACAATGACCTTGGACAAGTCACTTAACCTTGCTGAGTCTCATTCCTTTCAGTCTGTAAGAGGAGGATAATAATAGCCCCCACCTCAGAGTGGTGTTGTGAGGCTTATGTGAGTAAGTATGCCTAACGGTGCCTGTTATCTTGCACACATGAACTTGAGAAATCACCCTGCTCAGTCCTGACCTTCATACCATAGGCATGATGGCATCAGCGAGCACCAGGAGTGTCTTAGGAATGAATACACAGAGCTGCCTCATGTCCTAAGGGGAGCATGATGATACAGAGATTGGGCTCTGGGGTCAGAAAAGCCCAGATTCCAATCCCTGCTTCCCCACCTGCTGGGGAAGCACCTCTCTGAACCTCTGTTTCCTCATCTGTGAAATGGGTATAATGGAAGTAACCTATTTCATCATATAAAGCACATTGCTCACCACATAATGCACCCCAATAAATTTTAACCATTATAATTTATTATGTGGTTGCTGCTAAAGATAAAGATTTTTCTTGTAATAAATCTTAGCTGTCATCATCAGCATCCGACCTGAAGCTGATGATGACAGCTTCCGACCTGAATCTCAGTCCACACCATAATGCTCTTTTCTGACCCCATGAAGAATGGGAGTCATATCATTCCCTGGCTTCAAAGAGTCACACGGATCCTTGCTGCAATGAGGGTAAAACGTAAACTCCTTACCTTACACAACCCGTACTCTGCCCAGTACTCTGCCCAGTACCCTGCCCAGTACTCTGCCCAGTACCCTGCCCAGTACCCTGCCTTGTTAGTGATCTCCTCCCTCTGGCCCCTCTTGCAGCCTCTGGCTCCAGCCTCAGAGACTTTGCTCTTGCTTCTCCCAAGGCTGGCTCCCTCTCACCGCTCCAGGCTCCGTGCAAGTGTTGCCTTCTTTCACCACCCAGTCTGAACTGGCAGCCCTAACCCAACCTGAAAGGCTCCATCACGTGCCCTGTTTTATTTATTTATTTATTTTGCGGTACGCGGGCCTCTCACTGCTGCGGCCCCCTCTCCCGTTGCGGAGCACAGGCTCCGGACGCGCAGACTCAGCGGCCATGGCTCACGGGCCCAGCCGCTCCGCGGCACGTGGGATCTTCCCAGACCGGGGCACGAAACCGCACCCCCTGCATCGGCAGGCGGACTCTCAACCACGGCGCCACCAGGGAAGCCCTGCCCTGTTTTATTTTCTTCCTAGCGCTTTTATTGGTCTGCTTGTACAGTTATTGTCTGTGCCTTCATTTGCATGGAGGCTTCACGAGAACCGGGACCTTGTCTGTCCTCCACGCTGTATCCTTGTGACTAACCCACATGGCATATCAGTTGAATGAAAGAAAGAATGAATCCATGTACACCCATTAGCACAGGACCTGGCATTTAGTTTCAGGAGGTACTTAATATCTGTTGCATGAATGAACCCACCATGGAAAACCCTTCGCTCAAGACCTAGACCATAGTAAACACATAATAAATACCTACTGAATGAATAAATAAATCAATATACCATGTAAAGATCTGGCACATAGAAAAGCAGTCAGTAAATGTTGCCCACAGGGGCTTCCCTGGTGGCGCAGTGGTTAAGAATCCGCCTGCCAATGCAGGGGACACGGGTTTGAGCCCTGGTCGGGGAACATCCCACATGCCGCGGAGCAACTAAGCCCGTGTGCCACAACTACTGGGCCTGCGCTCTAGAGCCCACAAGCCACAACTACTGAGGCCGCACGCCACAACTACTGGGGCCCGCGCGCCTAGAGCCCGTGCTCCGCCACAAGAGAAGCCACTGCAATGAGAAGCCCAGGCACCACAACAAAGAGTAGCCCCCGCTCACTGCAATTAGAGAAAGCCTGCGAGCAGCAACGTAGACTCAACGCGGCCAAAAGTAAAATTAATTAATTAATTTAAAAAAAACCCCAAACCACACCGCCCATAATTATCACTGGGGTCTGGAACTCGGACCCGAGGACAGTTCCCGCCCTCCTCGCTCCCGGAGGCTCCCGCCCTCCGGATGTGGTGCCCTGTACCTTGGCCCAGAGGCTGGCCCTCTGTTCCGGGTTCCTCCAGCCGGTACCTCTCCCGGGTGCTGTTGCCAAGGCTCAGTTCGCAAAGAGTGGCACTCAGCTCGGGGTCTTCAAACTCTAGGTTGCTCAGGAAGGCGTCTCCAGCCAGGAGGGGGTCGGCGATGAGAGGGGAGCAGGGCGGGGACGGGGAAGAGAGCGAGGAACGGGGGGACAGGGAGCTCATGGACTTCGGGGTGCCGGACAAGGAGCGCAGGGCCTGCAGGCGGCCGCCCCCCTCTGCCTTCTGGGTCTTGGCCACCTCGTCCTCGTGGATGGTGGTGATGCAGCCCGAGGGCCGGAAGCCCGTGGCCCCCTCCAGGAGCAGGAATTCCACCTTGCTCTGTAGTTCCGAGTCCAGCTGTTCGAAGGGGTCATAGTAGAGGTCGGTGAAGCTGGCTGAGGTGGAGGAGTCCAGGCTAGAGGCGGCCAGGGAGCCCCGGCTGGACGTGAGGGATCCGGGGCTGCTGCCCGAGGACAGGCTCTGCATGCTGCCAGAGAGGCTGGGGCAGGGGAGGGAGGGCGAGGACACAGAGTGGGTGGGCCGCCCCGAACTTCCCCCGAAAAGCACCACGTGCGCTGAGAATGCAACATCTCATCAGACCCTCTTGACAGTCTCCAGGGCGGACCGCGCATCCCCATTTCACTAAAGAGGATATCCCGAGAAGGCCACATAATCACGAGCTGGCAGAGCTGGGATTCGAACCCAAGCCAGCTGCCTTAAAAGTCCACTTTCTCCTCAATATCTCTGTTTCTCAAACCTCCACCAGCGGCATTCCATTTTCATATTTCTCCATATCTGAATCCAACCCCCAATAATGCTGCTTAATATTTTCCTTTAACTCAACTCACTTTTTACACATTAATATAGCTTTCTGAAAAAGGAAACGTTATACCCTAAGTGTAATTTGAAAAGCATTGTCGACTGTTAAAAATATTTGATGAAAACAGGATGTTGTGATAAAATTCCAGCCACGTTGCCCACCGAGGCCCCAGCCTGAGGCCTACCCTCTCTGCGTTGTGCGAGTGGGCTGGAGAGACCTGAACAAGACACACTAGCACCCAACTGGGGCGTTCTGTTGTGTTGTCAGAGGACCAAGGAGGCTGCGGTCTGGGGAGGTGAAGGGCCCTGCCCCCAGCCACACCAGACCCAGAGCGAGTCCCCCAGATCATCCGTCTGCCTGCTGT
The DNA here is from genome assembly GCF_000442215.2 of Lipotes vexillifer. NCBI lineage: Eukaryota > Metazoa > Chordata > Mammalia > Artiodactyla > Lipotidae > Lipotes > Lipotes vexillifer. The sequence continues at coordinate 1,257,344 of NW_006772699.1, read as the reverse complement.
GCTTCTAAACGGGCACGCTCAGGCCACGGAGGACACGTGAAGGGCAGAAGCTGGGCTGGGCTGCCTCGGGACGCCTGCATATGGCCGTGCCCAGGGGAGCGCTCACCCCACTGCCTACTACTCACCTTTTCAGCTGGCAGTGCAGAGCTGCTACCTGCCGGGTGGCTTCCTCAAGCTCTCTCACCAGCTGGTTCCTCTTACTGTTTAACTTCAACCTGAAGGGAGAGAAGGCATGAGTGGGGAGCTCGGAGGGAACCCGCCTCCATCTGCCCATAAAAGGAATCACAGGCATGGGCTCATGGAGATGTACGCACAGACCCACAGACGCACACACAAGAACTTCCTGGAGGCATGATATTATGATGTTTGGAGAGGTATGGCCTCTACATATAATCCTATAGTAACTGCTATATGCATCACCTGCTATATACCAGGGGCTGACTAGGAAACTTATAACATTGCCTTAAATCATTTGCACAATAACCCTGCATAGTAAGAATTTTTTTGTTTTTTTTTTTTTTGTTTGTTTTGTTTTTTTTTTTGCGGTACGCAGACCTCTCACTGCTGTGGCCTCTCCCGTTGCGGAGCACAGGCTCCGGACGTGCAGGCCCAGCGGCCACGGTTCACGGGCCCAGCCGCTCCACGGCACGTGGGACCTTCCTGGACCGGGGCACGAACCCGTGTCCCCTGCACCGGCAGGCGGACTCTCAACCACTGCGCCACCAGGGAAGCCCAAGAACTTTTTTTCTTTAACCACTTTATATACGAGAAAACTGAAGCTCTTAGAGTTAAATAGTTTACTTAAAGCTAGAGAGTTACTGGCAGAATTAGGAACCCACCCAACCATCCCTCCCTACGCTGTGTACAGACATGCAGAGAGAGAAGACCAAGTGAAGACACGGTAGATGACCATCCACAGGCCAAGGAGAGAGATCTCAGGAGAAACAACCCTGCCAACACCTTGTCCTTGGACTTGTGGCTTCCAGGACTGTGAGGAAATAAATTACCATTGTTTAAGTGATCCAGTTTGTGGAACTTTGGTTTGGCAGCCCTAACAAATGAATGCACCATCTTAGGGTAAAATACAGAAGGAAAAAAAAGTAGGGTCCAGGACTGAACTCTGAGTCTGCCATCCCAAGGCTGAATGGATGGGCAATAGTCAGCCAAGGAGCTGAAGAGAGTGGTTCCAGAGAGCCTGGGGAGGATCCAGGTGAGCGTGACAGAGTCAGAACCCGGGAGCTAAGGCCTGCACCCAGGCATGCCCACACCAGAGCCCAATTCAGCAGCTCCCTTCCTGAAGGCAAAACCCTTGAGCTTAGAAGGGATGGCTGGATATAGGCTCTGCTCAGCCCCCAGTTTCTCCTGAAATTCCCCATGGGGGAAGCTTGGGTGGGCTCCAGAGAGGGTGCTGCTCCTTGGATCTGACAAGGAAGGAGCTCCATCACCCACTCATGACTTGGGCTGCTCTCCTGCATCCACTAGATTAGTGGTTCTCTGTCTGTGGCCCACAGAGCTCCCCCACCAGAAGGGGAGGTGTGCTTATTAAATGCACATCCCCGAATTCTACTTAGATCTACTGAATCAGGAAGTCTAGGGCCAGGGCTCAGGAATCTGCATCTTTTTTTTTTTTGGCCACGCTGTGCAGCTTCCAGGATCTGAGTTCTCTAACCAGAGATTGAGCCCGGGCCCCGGCAGTGAAAGTGCCAAGTCCTAAGCACTGGACCACCAGGGAATTAATTCCCTGGAATCTGCATCTTTATTCCCTATTCCAGGTGACTTTTAGGCACAGTAAGGTTTCTGAGCTGCTGTACTGGCTGGGGATCGTAAGGCAGGAACTGTGCCTCACTCTCTCGGCCCCTAGCATGGCGCCCACCATATGGATGTGCTTGAAAAGTTATTGCTGAATGGAAGACTTTTCCCCACTTGACGGAGGGAAAGCTCATTTGCTCTGCTGAGAGACCTGGATGTTAAATCTCCCATGGACAGGTATGTCCCACCGTTGGCATCTTATCCCCTTATGCCATCCTGCTGCAGGAGGAATGACCGACTCACTGCTCTCAGAGCACAGCCAACCCAGCCTGGGGCCTGGGAGGAAGAGTTCATTTCCATGGAAAACCTAACCACGCCATCCCTCCACTGACACACCCAAGGCCTCCAACACAGGCCCTGCCATGAAGACCAGAGCTTGCTTGAGACACAACTGCAAAGTGATAAGGGAGGGGCAGGACCAGTCACTGGGGAACTGGCCTTGTGAAATTTCAGAAAAGACCACGGGAGCCGTGGTCTCGGCATGGTTTTTGGCCAGCTCAGCCCCCAGCCCTGTTCTTCCAGAGTCCTGCCCGGGACTAGCGGGGCTGGCAGATGGAGCCCATAATGAACAAAATCCCGGTTTTCAGCGCAATGGACACGACCATGGAACAAAATCCCAGTTTTCAGCGCAATGGACACGACTATGGAATCTGACCCTTCATGAGAGCAAGACCTTGAAAGGGTGTGAGGTCTGGGGTCAAGGCGCAGCCTGGGCTACCATTTCTACCTTTGTTTTCCTCTCCCCTGGGCGGAGACCACAGAGGTGTGCTCTGGCAGTAAGTGCAGGTCCCCAGTGGAGCTCCAAGAGGAGGATGAGTGGACCGGGAGCCAGATGGCCTTGACCGCCCGAGCACAGGGGTGTAGCTACCAGCAGCCACACACAGATGCCGAGGCGGCCTCCTACAGGTATTGGGCTTCGCTGGCCATACGGTGTTTGCATGTGATGCCTGGCACATGCCGGGAGGCCGAGAACACATCAAGTGTGGAAGCAGGCAGAGGACCCGGGAGGTGGGGTTGGAACCCCCACAAGCTGCGGCTCAGTCCCTGGGGTGCTGGTTAAAAATGCAAGAGCCTGGGCTCCATCTCAGGCCTGGGGAATTGGTCCCTGGGGTGGGGGCAGGGAGTCCGCACTCTAACAGGCACTGCAGCTCTCAGGAGTGCTGGGGAGGGCCCCTGGGGAGGGAGGAGGAAGCGGCGTGCAGGACGGGGAGTCCTGGGGGGACGTCTGTGCTTCTGATTGATTCGACACTGGGGTTTGGTAGGCCCTGTGGTGTGCTCTTCCTGGATGTGTCTCTTCCTGGCCTTCTCAAAGGCACCTTGAACAGAGAGGCTGTTGTGTGAGGTGACGAGTCTAATACTCCCATGCTGAGAGACAGAGAGAGAGAAGAGAGAGAGGAGCACGAGAAGCAAAAAGAGAAAGAAACCTAGAGAGAGAACAAGAGAGAGTCAGAGGGATGAACACAGACAAACAGGGGGCCAGAGGCAGACAGCTGAACACAGATGAAGACGGCTGGGTGGGCTTTCTCCTCTCTTTCGTGCAGGAGGCTCACAGCCATCAGCCCTGTCCCTGTCCTTCCCAAGGCTCTCGCCTCTTCCTGCCCACGTGCCCTCTGGCTTCTCTCTGCATGTCCCCCAGGGGACCTTGCCCTCTGGGACCTCGAGACACCTGCTCAGCAGCTGCCACGGCGTGGAGGTTCTGGCTTCCCTGGACTGGCCGTGTGAACTCACTGTTCCAGGGGAGCAATCAGACCTTGGAAAGACGGGGCTGAAGGCAATAATAAAAGACCTTCTAAGCGGGCAGGAGACTAAGGCAAGCATGAGCTCCAGAGCCAGCAAGCCTGGGTTGTGATCCCAGCTCTGCCATTTGGTGATGTTGGGTGAGCCTCAGTTTCCACAACTATGAAATGGAGATTAACCTCAGGGCTGCTGGGAGGTTTAAATGAGATGATATAGCTTACAGAGTCTGGTACTTAATGGTACATTTTGCATGTAGTATAGGGGTCTCTAAAAGAATATCCAATCCTAGTTTCGAGAAACCAAAATTATGATAGCAGAGAAGAGCCTCAATTCACAATCTGGTCCAACCACCTGCCTTCAGAATATATAAGTATTCAATGTAATTATCCTGGTTTTTTCCCCCCTATTAGGCCATTGAAGTCCATATTGGTCAATGGCTTGCACAAGGTAGGTGGTGGGAAGGGTATCTCTACTGACCCAACAAGGAGTAAGGTTGCCAGGGATCTGTTCTCTTCAGCTGCCAGCTGTGAGCATAATGAAAAGCTAAGGGCTTTCCAGTGACGGCTGTAGGGTCAGGGGCCCAGAGGACTGGTAGACAGATCAGGAGATGCACACAGAGGCCTGGCGAACCATTTATGCATTCAACTAACACTAAAGGCACAAAGGTGTCTAGACACAGGCCTTGTCCCCAAGGTGCACAGACAGCCTTGGGGAAAACAGGACAAAGTGTTGGCACTAAGAGAGAATTCTAGAAGGTGCTTCCTAGGGTTACAAAGCACCAAATACTGAAGCCCTCTCCCCCTCCCTCTTCCACCTGCCTGGTGGGAGGTCAGTGCTGATCAGCCACCCCTCCCAGGGGAAGATAAAGGAGAGGAAAGTGACATATCCCTGGTAGTAGTTCTGACAAGGGGCTTGGTGGGGAGAGATTCCCCAGTCAATGTGTGATGTGGTCACAAGAGGCCAGAAAGAGGCTGGTCAATGTGACCTGTCTGGCACCCCACCATGTGCAAATAGAGCTTACTCAGTTACTAGGGTGGGACTGCAAGCAGGGTTCCTTAGCACTCGGGAGGCTCCCTGAAAGCATCTTAGGACCCATCATGGGGTGATGCAAGGAGCACAGCCAGGCACCTAGGACGCCTGGCCTGCTGCCACTGGGTCCAGACAAATTTATCTGCTTTATAAACTGGGCTTCTGCCTCTGATTTCACTGGAAAGAGGAATTCCCCCTCTCCCCCACCTCCCCCTCCCCCAACAAGTCTGAAAATCACCATCTTCAACTCCAGCTCCTTAAGGGCAGGGGCCTTGTTCAATAAAGTCTGCTGCCAAAAAGCAAGTGAAAATAACTGAATAGATTTTAAGGGTATCAGGGCAGGGATCGTGACTTATTCATTTCTGAATCCTCCAAATTGCCTTGCACACAAAATATGTGCAACAAGACGTTTCTTACATGAATGAATGAACAAACAACGGGCTGATGGACAGAATGAATGAATGAATGAGAAACTGGGGATTGTAGGGCCCACTGTGAGCACGGAGTTGTGCTTCGTGCATTGTGGGTGTGGAGGCTGGTGAGACACTGAAGGTAGTAAAGTCTGTTATAAGGCTTCAACCGGAGAACGGAAACCAGTGGCTTTCAGGTTAAATTAAGCCCACAGATGAAGCTGATTTAGCCCTCATGGTATTTAAAAAAATTTTTGGATTAGTTGCCAATAAAAAAAAAAAAAAAAAAAAAATTCCAAACAACTCTTTTCTTGAAATATGGGGGCCTCTGGCAGCCTGGGGCCTGCACCTCCACTGGCTGCAGACGGCGCCTGCTTTAGACAAGTGGGGTCTGTACCTTCCAGTCTAACATGGCCCACGGCCAGGTGGGCCTCTGGCATTTATATCACCTGCTTGACTCCTATAAACATCTCAGTTCGCGACCCCCATCTCAACCAGTGTATTTCAAACTGCAAATTGCAATTTGCTAGCATGTGGCGAAATCAATTTAGTGGGTCATGACCAGCATGAAAAGAAATGCAACACAAAAGAAAATATCAGAGGGCTGTCACACAGAGAAAGAGTATGCACTGCTTTGTGAAACTGTTGTCTATGAGATAATAATACAATGTGAATCACTGCCACAAAGTTGGAGAACGACTGCTCTAAATCACATAGAGTTTATCTTAGTCAGAAGATAATTTCTGAAAACCTGCAGGTAAGCAGATTTTTTGGTAATGCGACTCCCTGTGTAAAGTTCCGGGGTAGCTGGATGCTGAGTCACTTCCCCAGATTCGCTACTTTGGAAAGCGGTGAGATCTTTAAACTGAGTGTCCTCGGGCTGGAGCCCAGGAGTCCCAGGTTGTCCCCGTCACCTCTCCCCACCCCGCTGGGGGCCGGAGGACGGACCGGCAGGGAGGGAAGGGCCCCGGCCCCCCACCCCGGCCCGCAGCCCAGCCCCACCTCTCGGTCAGCGCCTTGCTCTGGGTGTCCCGGGCCGCCTGCAGGTCCTTCTCCAGCCGCTTCCGGGCCATCTCCAGCTGCTCCACCTCCCCCTGGGTCCACTTCCGGGGGCTGATGAAGCGCATCTCCTTCAGCAGCTCCTCCTTCTCGTTGATGAGGATCAGCCGGTCCCTCTCGGAGTCGAGCACCCCCGGCCAGGCCTCGCTGTCGAGCTTGGCCAGCTGGATCTTCAGGTTGGCGATCCTGCGGGCCAAGAGGGTGAGCGTGACCGGTGTGCCCAGGGCAATGCGGGAGCAGCGGGACAGACTGTGTTTCCAAGGTTACATGGTCCAGGGAGGCCACGCTGTTCTCAGAGCATCCTCTTTGACAGTGACTGACTTCCTTTGAATCAGCGGTGTGGTCTCACGGAACAGATTTTTTATCTAACAAACGTAGGCGGTGCCTACCATGTGCCAACGGTGAGTAGGCCCTGCAGGGGGATAGGGTAGAGGCAGTGTCCTTGCCCGCAGGGACACGAAGCCTGATCGAGTAGAGGTGGATTCGTCGCCAGGCAATAGCCTCCTACCACTAGCTAGGTGACCTTGGGCAAGTCTCTTCGTCTCTCTGAAGGGAATAACAAAACTTCCTTCCTTGTGGGGTAACGGTTGAAGGTTTTATGACATAATTCGTAAAATGTCCAAGCACATTTCGCGCGTGCTAAACAAGCACGCAGTGAATGTTTCCACTGTCACTGTGCTTATTCCCTGGTTTCACTGCTTCTTAGGTGTGTAATGTTGGGCACACTCCCTGAGCCTTGTATATAAGAGAACAGTTACTCCTCCTTCAGAATTGGTGTGAAAATGAGCACTTATGTGTTCAGTGTGTCTGGCACATAAGTGCTGAACCAGTGGCAGTCATGGGCCCACTACGACCACAGCAAATACTGTCATTGCTAACCTTGTGTTCTCAATCTAGAAAGTGGCGGCAATACCCGGTGAACAGCTGCGGATTTGAGGTCAGAGGCTTTGGGTTGGAGTCTTGGCTCTGACCTTCTTAAGAAATCATTTAGGTAACACAAGCTTCTAGCACAGTGCCTGGTACACTGCAGGCCCTTAGTAAGTGTTACAGGAAGGAGTTGGGAGCCCTTCACTGCTTTGAGACACAGTATCCTCATCTGTAAGATGGGAATAATGATGGTACCTGCAAGGTGGGTTATGAGGACCAAGTGAAAACATATCATTAAGAGCTCTTTATATAATGCCAAGCGCTACATAGACATTAGGTATGATTATTGTTGGATCAAATTAAGATTCACAGTATTGCTAAGAGTATTGCTTCAAATATTTAAAAGCAATCATGTGATCCTTTAGGATTTAGTCTTTGCAAAGTGCTTTTAGCTATCACTGTCCTAGCCTCACCCCATCCCTAAAGGGTGGATAGGACCTGGTGGCAACCCTGTTGGACAGATGGCCAGAGAGGATATGGCTCACCTAAGACTGCAGGTCATAAACGTGGTCAATATCTGCTGAGGTTCCAGACCTCTGGACCCTCAGTTAAATCTTTTTTAAAATTAAATAAATAAATAAATAAATAATTTGCTGCGTTGGGTCTTCGTTGCTGTGTGCAGGCTCTCTCTAGTTGCGGGCAGCGGGGGCTACTCTTCAGTGCGGTGCACGGGCTTCTCATTGCGGTGGATTCTCTTGTTGCGGAGCACAGGCTCTAGGCACGCGGGCTCAGTAGTTGTGGCGCGCGGGCTCTAGAGCACAGGCTCGGTAATTGTGACGCAAGGGCTTAGCTGTGCTGCGGCATGTGGGATCCTCCCGGACCAGGGATCGAACCCGCATCCCCCGCACTGGCAGGCGGACTCCCAACCACTGCACCACCAGGGATGTCACAGTTCAATCTTATCTGCAAACAATGTGACCAAACTCAAAACACTGTTGGGGACAAGATCTCCATGCTGTGTAGTGAAAACTCCATACAGAGAAACACATCTACATGTGCTCATTCCCCAGCCAAGTGTCTCAGCAGGGATTCTCAGAGTTAATTAATTTAAATTCCATATTCACATATACAGCAATCCATCAAAACTGGCTTTGGGATAACTCTGTAGCTGCTGTTATCCGTCCAGCTGCTTCAAGGATAGAGTGGTGTGGCCAGGTCTGGCAGGGGCTCCACTACACATGGGACATTGAAGGGGTAATTGATGCTTTCTTGGATGTACTTTCTGGTGGCGTTTTCCTTATGCCAGTGACCCCTAAACTTTTAGCCATACATCCTTAGGAGAATCTGATGAAATCTGCTAGACTCACTGCCAAGAAACACACATGTGACAAAACTCGGCATACAATGATCAGACCTTGCGTTGTATAGCCACTTGCCCTCCCTGCTTCAAGACCTGCAGCCTCTGCTTTCCCATTCAGCAGGCTGCTCTATTCTTTATACTTAACACATTTTTGACCGGAGACGTATTGCGTACGGCCACAGGCATTAGTTTCTGCAAAAATCCCACGGTCAATAATGTGCTCAGCTACCTTTGGGTGAAGGGGGAGGCACAAAGCTGGATAAAGGATGAGCCAGGAAGCTCTGTGATGAGAAGTTTAATGGCTCAACCCCAAAGGGAAGATTTCAGTCCTTTCATTTCTCCATAACAGATCATCTAAGATAGGCATTCCAGCAAACTGGAATAGATCCAGGGTTCAGAGTGGTCGCCTTCAGAGGGGACAAGAAGTGGTTGTCCAAACGTAGAAATCGTGCTGTTTTGCTGGACCTCTAGGGGGAGCTGAAATAGTGCACAGGATGTGTTTCTTCCCACCTGAACTGTACCCAACTTCTCCTTCTTTTGTTAACAATATTCCAAATTTTCTTTGGGAAATCAGTCCTCCCGTACTTTCAAGTCACTTGGTTCCCACAAAGCTGACCTCAGTCCCCTTCCCAGAGTCGTGCATGTGACCCATGCTTGGACCTTCATAGAATTCTTATTCCTCCCACCCTGCAATAATGATTGGTTCTCCCAGAAAAGCCAGTGAGTCTCAAACCCAAAGCTTGTTAAAACAGTTGTGAAAGGTAGGTCCTCTGGGGTTTCTAACCTGGTAGTATGTAAGCCTAGAATTGCTGGGGGTCATCTTTCTGCTTTGACAGGAAAGTCTGTCAACACAAAGGCAAGCAGGGCTAAGAAAAGGAGAGCGTTTGAGTCTATGTAACATCATTTGAATCCCTGGATCCAGCTGTGCCTGAAGCTAGTTACCGCAGCAGTTTGGAGTACAGTAACCAACAAATTTCCTTTTTTGCATCTTCCATTGAATAGTTTCTATCAAGATTCCTGTCCACATTGCGTGGACCGTTACAGATGCTCTAGAAATGTCAGCTTTGATTACTATTTTAATTTTATTTGTGGCAGTGGAACCCAGCTGCTTAGGATTCTGTGAAGCCACAGAACATCTGAAGTCCCTGGTGTCTACACAGTTTAAAAACACAGCTTGTTCCCAGCTGAGCAGGAGACACTGAAGTGGGTAGTATCCGTAGTCTTTTTAGCCTGTTGCTAAAACCCCAGCTGTGCTCCTTCACACCAAACTACTTGTACGATTGTTGGTAAACCCCGATTTTAGAGGTTGATTTTCAGGCGGGCAAGTGGAAAGATTACGAGGCTTTGAGGTTTAAAGTATGGTTCAAAGCATAGTTCCATTCTTCATCTAGCTAAGTGTCCCTGGCTGAGTCATTTCCTGAGTTTCAGAGAGGATGAATGTATGAAGATGATAATACCTTCACAATCTTTGTGAGGATTAAACGTGATGAGATGTGTAAAAAGCAGGCACAGAGCAGACACTCTACAATGGTAGCTATCATTGTTGGGGCCATCCTACCCCCAGCCCCCAGCCTCTAATTACCTTCTCTTAGCCTCTTCACATCGAAGGCGCAATCTCACCTTCTCCGCCAACTGATTGTTGCTGCTGGTGCCGAACTGGAGGAAAGAACAAGTCGGGAATTATATGGCTATTGTGGCCAGTGCTGAGCTGGGTTTCAGGAGCTCATGAGAGACTTGACAGCTTGTGTGGGAAGCAGCTAAAAATAGTCCCCAATTACTGAGCTGGCTGTGTGGATTGCAGGGAAGCTAGTTAGGGGAAAAACACTTTCTCTCCTTAAGGCATGGGAAGAGCCCCAAACTCAGACATTTAACACTTCTAGAAGAGAAGCCGAGGGCCCAGAATATCATCTTGCGGCCCCAAATGGCTTGCAGCCCATTCAAGCACCAGAAGCATGGCGGACAGCTGGTCAGGAGGAAACACGGACAGCAAATACACAAGACAGCCATTCTGGGCGTGCTGGGGAGGGGGCCCACCAGACACTCAGTGCAACACTGAAGTCAGGAGTGCAACACTGAGTGAGTGAGAGGAAGGTCCCAGAACTTGGAAGAAGGCACACAGTTCCTTCACAAATACTTCGGCCCACAGGTGGCTTGTAGCTGGACACATGGGTGGTGTGGGGAAGGAGAGCGCAGCCCCGTTTGCCATGCCACGCTCTGTCGGGAGTGGCAAGAAGCTACAAGGCTCACCCCATCAGACGTGAACACAGCTTCTCCTCACAAGTGGGAACACGACTACAGAGACCAGACAGAATAGCATTTAGCCATGGAGGCTGGTTCAATGTCACCTGCTCTCGGAAAACAAAAGCTCTTCAAAGTTATGGATTGCCGTGGGTCAGTCCTGCTCTAAGAGTTTCAGGAGCGACGTCTGGACAGCACTTGCACCATTCATTACCCTGACCGGGCTGAGCTTTTGAACTGGGAGGCAAGCAGCTGTCTGAAAGCTGTATGCATTGTTTTGGGATGAACAGGAGGGAAACATCCTGTTTCCCAGCTGGTGAAAGAACAACAGAATGGCGCTGCAAATTAGCATGAAGGAAACCAGAGAAAGACGCCTGGTCCTTCAAACATACTTTCTGTGCAGCATCTAGAGATGCATTCACGTGGCCAGGGAGTCAGTGCTGGCTTTTTCTCCACGTCATCATCTCATGTCATCCAGGGGCCAGGAGGTCTGCAAGAGAACGGAGCTCCCGAAGGCTGAGTTAGCAGCCAGGCCCATAGATAGTCACCAGCCAGCTCCTCAGGTGCGTAACAAGAAGGGCACTCTGTCCCTTGGGGGCCTGCAGCAGCACGTGCCGTCTACTCACACTTCCTGAGATGTCCGTCTGGGAGCTCACATCCAGGTACTGTTTCGGCAGCGGGAAACCTGAACTCTCCAGAGAGCTGCTGCTGGACCACAGGTCAGAGTGAGACCCTCTGTCGGTGTGGAAGCCGTCCTTCAGCATGGCGAGGCTCTGGAACGGAGGACAGGGTTGGCGACGCACCCTCCTGGGAGGGAGCTCTGGACCTGTCACTCTCTATGAATCTACTAGGAACCCATGCTCCCCCTAGACATCCCACTTAGCCTGTAAAGAGCTACGAGTGAGTAGGTGCCAAGCACTGGGCCAGGCCCTTTACATGGGGTCAACCAGTGTGGACACTGGCCCTGGAGACACACGGACTGAGCTGGAACTCCTGCTCTGCCACTTCCTGGCTGTGTGGTCTGAGCTTGTTGATGAAGCTCTCTGTGCCTCAGTTTCCTCTCCTGCAAAATGGGAATAATCACGGGTCCTAACTCACAGGGCTATCATATTGATTAAACGAGATGACCAGTGTAAACCACTAGTTCAGTCAATACTCAATAACTGTCAGCTCTACCATGATCTGACTTAATCCTAACCACGGTCCTGCGAGGAGTAACCTATGATTGTCCCCCATTTTATCCACGAGGGAGTTGTTACAGGGAGAAGCTGGCAATTGACAGAACCAGGATTTGGTTTTGGTCTATCCGGCTTGGTACTCTTAACTGCTAAACACGATCGGAACATGCCTCACTGTCTGCTAATGTCTTGTCACTGGGCTGCAGTCCTGGGCAGGAGCTATGAAATTATTCTGTTTCTCACAGAGTGCAAAGCTTCCTTCACCAAGTCATTTACAGTGTCTCTGAGCTTGACTTCTCATCTGCTGATGGGAACGAAAATAGAATATCTCAGAGGTCAAGGAGGCAGTTCCTTTGAGGGTAGGTGGGATGTACAGGGGTTAAGAGAATGGGCTTCTGAGTCAGGAGTCCATGGGTTTGAATCTTGGCTCTACCGCTTACTCTCTGATCTGTGCAGTCTTTTGCTGTATGATGGAGATAACCTAGCACTGATGTAAGGGATAAGTGAGGCACAGTGCTTGCAAAGTGCTTGGCACTACTGCCTGAGATATTAAATCGTATCTGTCATCATTTGTCACTTCCCAGCACAGAGCTGGAACATGAAATGAAATGCTTATAAAGATGCTACATTTTGATGTCGAGGTAATGTTGAAACCACCTCCCTCCATTTGGTTCTGTGCAAAATAAGCCAGATGGCTAAAGCTAGTGGCAAGGAGGTGGCCTTTAGACTAGACCAGAGGGCTCCTGTTCCAGCTCTGCCATTGACACTAGCTGTGTGACCTTAGGCAAGTCACTTCATGCTTCTGAACCTCTATTTCCTCCTCTGTAAAATGAGACTAAAAGCCCAAGAGAACTAGTGAGGAGAACTCACAGATCTTGCAGCATGTGGAAATAGCCCACATGAGCCCTGGCCCAGGAAGGTGCTCAGGAGAAACTGGGATGGGGCCCACATCACTGGGAACTCTCATACCTTAATGAGATCTTGCTTTTCCTTTTCTCCACAGGTGATGGCCTTTTTGATGGCTTTTGTCTCTCTCAGGACAGCCTGCGCTTCGTCCAGTTTGTAGCTGCCCTGAGCATCAGACATTTTCTTATCGATTCTAGGAGACAGTCAACAGGAAAGGTCAGACAGAGACAGGGCGAGGGATGGGGTTTCCCCACAAGAAAAGCATAGACCATAGTGCTTCAGTCCTGGAAGAAGTCTCCTCTCTTCCCTGCATACCCTTCTTCCCCAGGTCCTGACTATTGGATAAGGCACAGAAGGTCCCTGTCAAATTGCAAATGTCCCATAGTGTGGGACTGCAGAAGCAACACCATTCTTGAAGTCAACTCTTACAGGAAGCCTTCCCTGATTACATCCTTGAGTCCTCCAAGGCTGGGCTAGGTGTTCTCATTAACACGTTGTGCATAGCTGTGACACTGCACTCAGTATGTTGTGCTAATAATTTATGTGGTAATGTCCTAGACTTGATCCGACAGGCTTGAATACGTTTGTGTAGTTTTAGTATCTGGCATGGAACAGTCTTTTTCCTCCCCCTTAGCGTTATTTTGTTTTATTTTACTTTATTTATTGAATGAAAGATTCTTTAAATTCTATAGTATCTTACAATTTTCAAAAGTTTCACCCACATGATTTCATCTCCCTACCTCTATACTGCCCCTCCCCCCCTCCCCTCTCCCCACTGGTAACCACTAGTTTGTTCTCTATACCTGTGAGTCTGCTTCTTTTTGTTTTATTCACTAGTTTGTTGTATTTTTTATATTCCACATATAAGTGATATCATACAGTATTTGTCTTTCTCTGTCTGACTTATTTCACTTAGGATAATGCCATCCAAGTCCATCCATGTTGCTGCAAATGGCAAAATTCCATTCTTTTTCATGGCTGAGTAGTATTCCATTGTATACATATACCACATGTTCTTTATCCATTCATCTGTTGACGGACACTTAGGTTGCTTCCACACCTTAACAATTGTAAGTAATGCTGCTATGAACGTTGGGGTACATGTATCTTTTTGAATTAGTGTTTTTTGGATATATACCCAGGAGTGGAATTGCTGAGTCATATGGTAGCTCTGTTTTTAGTTTTTTGAGAAATCTCCATACTGTTTTCTACAGTGGCTGCACCAATTTACATTCCTACCAACAGTGTAGGAGGGGTTCCCTTTTCTCCACATCCTCACCAACATTTGTTATTGGTGTTCTTTTTGATGAGAGCCATTCTGACAGGTGTGAGGTAATAGCTCATTGTGGTCTTTGATTTGCATTTCCCGATGATTTGCAATGTTGAACATCTTTTCATGTCCTTTAATCTGGCTCTCTCGACCTCAGGATTCTTGGCGCTAGACTCTTCTTTGTTGTAGGGCAGTCCTGCGCATTGTAGGCTGTTCGGTAGCACCCCTGGTGTCTGCCCACTAGATGCTAGCAGCATCCTGACCTTGAGGTGTGACAACCAAAAATGTCTCCATCCTTTACCTCATGTCTCTTGGGGGGAGAGGAGCAAAGTCATCCCTGGTGAGAACAGCAGGGATGACTTTGCTCCTCTCGTTAATGGCCACAGGGAAGGAAAGGTTAGAAGGATGCAGAACTTCCAGCCCTACCACTTAGTGGTGTGACCTTGGGCATGGCCCTCATGCCCATGGAGCCCCAGTTTCCTCCCCTGAGAAAACCTGGATAATGTCATCTTGCCCGGCCCATGTTCACGGAGCTGTGAGGAAATGTCAAATGGGATAAGGATGGAACATCAGGTGGGGAACTAGGGAGTACCAGGCAAATGTGAGGAGTTAGAATACTTCCATCCTTGGGAGCTTCCCAGCTGATCCAGGCCCTACACACAGGTTCGTTCTGATGGGGGACGATGGGAGTAAAAAAGCGAAGGGTAACGGTGTCGTCTGCTGAAGGTCAGACAAATCAGAGGTGGTGGGGAGCCCAGCCCTCTGGGGAAGGAGGGCTGTGCTGTGGAAAAGGTTCTGAAGGGCAGAGAGAAAATGTAAGTGCTTCACGCTCTCATCAAAGGCCAGGGCCAAGGTTTCAGGTCCCGGGGAAGAGAAGGAAGTTTTACAGTCCACGGGAACACCACAAACCCATTATTTCAGGATGAGAAACCACTCATAGGCATTCCTTTCTGGTTTCCTGCTAGAGGCCAAAGTGTCCTGGGCTAAAAATAACCTGACTGGGGAATCACAGGTTGCCATCCTGCCCTCATTGTCGCGGCCTGCGAGCAGGGGAGTGGGTTGGTAGGGGGTGGGGGGAACATGCGGTCTCAGCTCTGCCCTCCCCCTTCCGTTATTTCAGCCTCCTCCGTGCCGGGAAGACAAAGCCCCAGTTATGTCTTCCCACTAAAAATAGCCTGTCTGTTCCTTTCGAGGACTTGGGCCTGGGCAAGCCTGCCCGGTCAGCTAAGACTGGTCTCAGATTTAGTTTGAAAAATTAGTCTACAGGGAGCTTTTACCCAGCAGAGCCGAGTGTCTGGGACCCGAGGTGGCCCTGCCCCAAATGGGAAAGGGGTGCAGGGGAGACGCGGTTTGCTTGAACAGGGCTGGGGGCTCTGGGGAAGGGTCTGTGCGTGGCTGTCCTCTGCCAACTGGGGGAGGTGGCTTTGAATCCTCAGGAGGGGACAGACGCGGTCTGTCTGCCGGGCTTCAGGATCCTCAGGCACCTTCTACCTGATGGCTCTCAGTGGCCTTAGCAACCCAGGCTTGGAATTTGGTCTAAATAGTTCTAGTAGATCTACTTTGGTTCAATTAATATTTTTTGACATATTGACACCTCTAGTATGCCAAGTGATATAACAGGTATTAGGGATATATAATGACTCAAGATTCTCAGGTGGAGAGTAGTAGGAGATGAAATTGGAGAGGAGGACATAGGTTGGGTAATGGAGAGTCTTATATACCATAATAAGGAGCTTGGCCTTTATCCTATGGGGTTTTAGGCAGGGGAATTATAGGTAGATCACTCTTGTAGCTTTGTGGAGGCTATATTTGAGGTAGTGGGGGCCGGGGGGGGGGGGGGGGGGGGAGAACAAAGGGTTACCGTTATGCACTCAGTGAATGAATCTTTTTTTTTCTTTTTTTAAGGGAAAGAAAAGTTGCGTGGTTGGTGGGAAGGAGAGGGTGTGTTTTAGGATTTCCAAATTACACAGCTGTCCTTTCTCGCAGCACTTGAGAGATTCACACACCCGGCAGCCACAGGGCAGCCACAGAGACGCAAGGCGAAGGCTTTGACGGTGGCCGGCTCCTCTTGGACTTGTCCAGACAACCCTCACCTGGGCAGGGTGGCCCTGGGGACATGCAGAAAGATGCTGTCCTGCCCTCCTCCTCCCACGGGGCTGGTGGGCCTAGACTTCCCTGTTGACGAGGGCTCAGGGCAGCTGACAGGGCCAAATCCCAAGCTTTGGGCTTGATTTTTCTTTCCAGGCTCCTCTATGAGGTATGCTTCAATCCTCAGCAACCTTTTTGCTTTTTAAAACTGAGTTTGCTGACCATGAAGTGAACAAAGGGATGAGATTCAGCTTTCCCCAGGTTCTGAAAAGAGAGGAGGCCACGAAGTGACTGGGTCATCCCCCACTAGACACTGAAAAGGGTCCCAAGCGAGAGGGTAAGGGGCCTGATGTTTTCTGGGTCTGGGGAGGGGGTTATCTGGGATGATACCAGGAAGGGAGGTATTAACACACGAGCTTCAAAATCCAAGAGTCCCGGGTTCCAAACCAAGCTCTGACGCTCACAAGCTAGGGGGTCTCGCGGGTCTATTTTCAGCCCCATCAGTGAGGCAGAATAAAAAACTGCTCTTAAAGGGAGTAGAGACGAGGAGACTGGTACACAAGCACATACCCAGCGCAGCCTCAAGCCCAGGGAGGATGCAGAGTTCATCTGAGTTCCTTCCCAAGCGCAAGCAGGCAACTAGCTAGAGGTCACCACCCTTTTCCGCTCACTGGGCTCTCCCTATGTGCCAGGCACAGTCACGCGCTCGATGTGGATTTTCCAATTCAGTGTTTACAACAACTTATTTTTCAGATAAAGAAACAGGAGCTCAGAGGGGTTAAGCCACTTTTCCACGTTCCCAGGGAACTGAGATTTGAACCTAGGCCATCTGTCCCTTGCGGCGACATCCCTAACCCTCTCTACCAAGGTGCCCATTAAAGCAGAATGGTTTCACTTTTTCCACAGTGAACACGGGGCCGGCTTCCGGCCAGGAGTGTGGGTAGCCAGAGCAAGCGATGCAGTCTTATCTGGGCCCCATATCAAACGGGCGGGCGAGGGAAGGGGAAAGAAAGGAGGCTTGTCTTAGGGGTTTCAGCGTCAGCTTACCAAGCAACAAGAATTTTCAATGCTGCTGCAGGGTGACAAAGTGGTAAAACAGGTTTGTGGTGGCTCGGAGGATAATGGGAAGTGTTTTAATGAAGCTCCAGAGGATCCCAGAGTGGGGAGTGGGGAGGCGGGAGACGAAAGGGAAGGGCACCTGCGCTGAGAGTGAGTAGCCCTTAAACTATGTGCTCAGAAGCTGCTCCACTAAGGAATTTTCTGAAGTCACAGTACTGCCCTCAACTGTCCTTGGCGCCACTGATGATTACGAAGAAGCATAAAGCACGGCCCCTTTGTCCTAATGAGACTAGGACCCGGTTTGAGAGACGGGATTGGCATATGTATATATACCTACCGAAATAACATATACCTATATAAACACAAATATATAAACACAAAGCCATAATATAGAACACAAAAAGGTACTCTACACAATCTATAATCCAAAGCCATACTTCCTTCTACCCTGTGTTCTGGGATAGCTGGGATAGTTGTGATAACTCACCGGGCGGGGCGGGGTTTGGGGAGTGGGAAGATGTGAATAAGAACCAACCGGCCCCTCGACTGGTGGTCACAGTTTGCTCGATTAATTGGACTTGGAGACAGACACCCAAAGGCTCGGGGCTGCGGCCACAGAGTGGTGAAGAGTGGACTGAGGTCCAGGGAATGAGGTAAAGGTACAGTCAGGGCTTCCCTGGTGGCGCAGTGGTTGAGAGTCCGCCTGCCGA
>NW_006772699.1:1214191-1239348 GCF_000442215.2 Lipotes vexillifer | reverse complement strand
CAAAAAAAAAAAAAAAAAAAAAAAAAAAAAAAAAAAAAAAAAGGTACAGTCAGGGAGAGTGAAACAGCAAGTGTCTACAGAAGCTGCTGTCTGTACAGAGGTGGCCTCTTTGGGAATCCAAGTGGACGTCCCTTAGAACAGAGAAAACTACTGGCTGTCCTCCTTGGAGCTTCTACGAGGGCTACCAGGCACCTCTGTAATGACCATCCCGTAAGCCCATCAGATGTACTGAACATGACTCAATGCACAAGTCTCGGTGATCCCCCTGGTTAACAATGACAATAAGCTAACTCTTAGGGGCACTGACTATGTGCCCCGTTATCCCCATCTATACAATGGAGTCAGCTAAAAGAGCACTGCTTATAGAGTTGTGATGAGGTCACCCGTGCAGAAACACTGAAAGTCCTCCCTGGCACAGAGTATCTGCTCAACAAATCTTAGCTAGTATAATCATGAGAGTGACAATGAAGACATCTTCTCTAAGGAAACAACAGAGCTGTATCTTGCTTGGCTGCAAGTCAGCTTCTAAAAGTGAAAATTACATTTGGTCAAAGTTCTGGAAACCCCTGCAGTCACCCATAAAGCACAGCATGCACGGCATGGTGCCCACTCTCCTAAATAATTCTTTTGTTGCGGAAGAGATCCTTGTTCCTTCTGGGGAGCTCACCAGCTGAAGTCGTTGCTCACTTTTAGGGGCCAAGGAAAGAGGCGGTTTTGTTTGTGTGCATATCAGACTCTCCCGGATCTACTGGAGGGGATGAGACTGGTGCACAGAAATGCCCAACGATGCTTGTTTCTATGACCGGCTGGCAAAACTCAGCTGAATGGAACAGACTTCAACGGCTTCGGGAATTCAGAGGACGACGACAACCAGGTGGTCTGAAATGATTCCCCTTTTCTCTTTCCAAACCTCAATGTTGGGTGACAGTAAATGGCAGTGGAATAGAACTGGAACCGAATGATTAGAGACCCCCATTTCGAGGAGGATGGAGAGAGACTGAAGGAGAGGGGGACAGAGAGGACAGGAGGGGAGCACGGCTTGGGGGCAATCCCCATGCCCCACACTGCAGGGTGGACTTACTTCTTCAGTGTCTGAAAGCCACGCTCTTTGAACTGTAGCTCCTGTTGGAGGTGAGCCATCTCTCTCTTCAGCTTGTTAACCTGGATGGCAGAAGACCACACACGGGGCTGGGTCAGAGGTTGGTATCAATCCAGAGTCCCCCACTGCCCCTGCATAATGACTCAGGTCAACATCCCTTGGGCCCCCCCTCACTGATGTTGCCTGGGTCTCAGCAGCTGCGCGTTCGGTTGGCATCCCAGTCCAGCTGTCCTACAGGTCATTCCTAGCTGCCCTTGCGCCAGAGAAACAGGAAGCGGACAGGAGCTGGCTAACCTCTCTCATGCCACCTCACCTCTGTGAGCCTCCCCTTCCTATTCTGACAGATGAGGAGAATAGCAATTTCCTGGGTCGTGCATTACTTAAAGCAGGCACTGGATATGCTAGTGCATGGAGGTAAGAGGCAACGTAGTAACTTTACAGGCAAGACATGGCCAGGGAGCCAGCTTCAGCCTGCAGGATTGCTTTGTTTGGCTTGCAGTGCTATTAAATTTTTAAAAATTAGTTTCTAATGATTAAATATTGAGATGTTTCATATACTTGGCCTAGATATACAGTTCTTTTCTAAAAATACTGGAAGATCTGCCAATGCGGAGCCTACATTCCAGCATGGCCATAAGAGCGTAGGGCTGAAATTCCACTACCCCTTTAGACAGGGCCCACCCCCTAGGCTACACAGTCTCCACTACTCCCTACTGCCTCACTGCCAGCCCCCGCCCCCTTTCATGTGTTCTTGCAGGCATCTGAATTTGTAGAACCTATGTGAAGGTGCACTAAACCAGAGTTTACAACACTGACTTCACCTTGAGCAAGTCATTTAACTGCTGATCCTCCGTTTCCACATCAGTAAAGGGGGAATAAAAATATCTCTCCCCCTAAGGTAATCAGGAAGTAATCAAATACAGTACTGCAGAATAAGCAGTGGTTAGCAAGACAGCATCTTTTTTTTTTTTTAAGATCTTTTTGATGTGGACCATTTTTAAAGTCTTCATTGAATTTGTTACATGATTGCTTCTGTTTTATGTTTTCGGTTTCTCAGCCGCTAGGCATGTGGGATCTTAGCTCCCCGCCTAGGGATCAAACCCCGGCCACCTGCATTGGAAGGCGAAGTCGTAACCCCTGGGCTGCCAGGGAAGTCCCAGCAAAATAGCTCCTTACACTAAAAACTTTAAAGTAAGCCTTGAGTCCCTGTGACCTTGGGCAAGTTACTCAGTCCCCCCCTAAGCCACTGTCGGCTCATCTTCAAAATGCAGATATTGACAGCGGCTACATCGTGGGCCTGTCTCAAGGGCACGAGGTAGAACTCGTGAAGCATTTAGGGCTACTCCTGGCATAGAGTGAGTGCTTGAGAAAGGGTGGCTGCTATTACCATTACTATTTCAGAAACGACGGCTACTACTGCTACTATTGTCATTATTTAGAATCTTGTTAGTCAGCACTGGCTGCCACTGCCTGGTTGAAGCTCTCCTCTGGTCTTGTGGGTGGGCTAGTAGCCTAAGGCTGCCTCAGTGACCCCCATCAATAGTATAAGCAAAGAGGACCTACCCGGGATTTTGCTGTGGCAATTTCAGCCTTCAGGATCTCAGGGTCATACTTAGAGCTGGATGACGAACCAGAGACCACTGCAAGGAAAAAGAAAAAAAAAAAAAATTTCTATAGAAGAAACACATTTTGGTCAAGTTGGCTTATTTAGCCATCTAGGTAAACGCAGAAAGGAATGACTATTAGTGAGCGACCTGAATGTCCAACAAAGGGGAATTTGTTAAATAAATATGGTACACATATAAAACGGGGACTATATAACTTAAGTGATTTAAAATGATGGTGCTGAAGGATACTGAACATTTGGGAAATGTCTAAAACTTACTGTTATATAAAAACAATAATTTACAAAAAACCACAAAGAAGGAATAAGTTAAATTTGTAAAATATACACAGTTAACAAATACACACGCACACACACACACATCTGGAAAAAGACCAGAGAGAAATATAGCAAAAAGATAATACTGCTATCTAGAGAGATTTGAATGATGAATAACATTCATTTTCGTCTTTGTATTTTTCTGTCTTTGCTACATTTTCTAACACAAACATACAATTTTTAATCAGAAGAAATTACTAAAAATATTTATTGCACTTTACAATATTAATGTACATTTGAAAAGGAAAATAAATTACCTGTAATGCTAAGGTAAAAAATAAATTACCTTCTCTCCAAGTTACCTTCCAACGTTTATCTACAGTTCTATCATGTACAGTCATACCTCAGAGATACTATGGGTTTGGTTCCAGACCACCATAATAAAGCAATTATCGCAATAAAGTGATTATTGCAATAAAGCGAGTCACACGAATTTTTTTGTTTCCCAGTGCCTAACAGATCTATATTTACACTATACTGCAGTCTATTAAGTGTGCAATAGCATTATGCCTAAAAAAAAGTACATATCTTAATTAAAAAATACTTTATTGCTAAAGAATGCTAACCATCATCTGACAACGCCAGGTTGCCACAAACCTTCAGTTTGTAAAAACCACAATCTGTGAAGTGTCAATGAGGTATGCCTTTAGCTGTAATCTTACTGCGTTTTAAAAGTAGTATTTCTTTGTGTCTTGATAAAGGATTTTAAGGCTTACAAAAATGGACACAACAGAGTGATCCATTTAAAGTAAGGAAAATGAGGGCTTCCCTGGTGGCGCAGTGGTTAAGAGTCTGCCTGCCAATGCAGGGGACACGGGTTCGTGCCCTGTCCGGGAAGATCCCACATGCCGCGGAGCGGCTGGGCTCGTGAGCCATGGCCGCTGAGCCTGCGTGTCCGGAGCCTGTGCTCCGCAACGGGAGAGGCCACAGCAGTGAGAGGCCCGCGTACCGCAAAAAAAATAATAATAATAAAAATAAAGTCAGGAAAATGAGACAAGGGACAATGAAAGTGAGGAAGCCAGTGGCATGAGATTAGGGCTCACTGCATACCATGAGGTCCCACTTCCTGACCCGCGGCCACAGACCTGGCTCTGAGCTTTCTACCTGCTGACGTGAAGAGGAAAATTGGCCCCATGTAAGCGTCACTGTGTCTTTAAGGTAAACACAGCCCCACTCTTCAGGAAAGGGACAGTCATTCTTGGGAGACAGGCCAGAGAAGCGTTTCTCCCAAGTTCTTAATCCCATAGTCTGAGCAATTTCATCACCTCCCCTTTCCACTTAACGTCACCTGCTGGGACCTGGATTTTTCTGAGGCTAGAGAGGCTTATTTGGAGATTGCTAGCAATTTTCAGTGTCTGGAGGTAGAAGGGACAGTCATGAAGGGGACGCTGCTCTGCTCTTTGGACTTGGTTAAAATACCTGAGTGGACCTTTTGATTATGCATAAGGAAAGTTAAAGTTAAAATGGAACACTGGGAAGTTTGGGAAACAAAACTGCCCTGCATAGTAACTGACAAGTCATTCTGCACCATGGATAGCATCATGTCTCTGCTGAGTTTGCAGTGATGGTGGTGATGAAGAGAGTGAGGATGAGGATGGAAGCTAGGCTTTACCAGAAGAGATGAGTGGCCGGAACACCCGAACAGGGAGGACCTCGCAGACCTCGTCGTGAGCATGGAGCAGGGACTCCAGACACATGTTTTGTTTCCAATTTGAAGCTTTCATTTTCTGCACTCTGGTCTTTGCTGGACTTGGGGATCTCAGGGGAGGGACCTAGCTGGATACATAGCTGGAGGCACTGACTTAAGCAAATTCCCCAGATAGGCAATTTTGGAAAAATTTTAAGGTAATTGACAATCGCTACCCACCGATCCGTAGTGGAAACATGGTAAAAAAGACAAGAAGAGTCATCAGTGAGGAAACAAGATGGGGATACAGCTAAAAAGGGGGGTGCCCGTTCCGTGGGCACCCCGTCCTGCTAACCACCCTGCTCATCAGTGCTGCTGGATGGGTGGTCTACACTAGGGGGAAGTGTTGAGGGGAGTTGTTAGCAGCCTGGGAGAGCCTGTGAAGCATGGCAAGTCCTGACCCTAACAAGGAGAGGGTCGCTGTGGGGATCAGTGCTGCCAGGGCTGATTGTGGAACGTGAGTGTGTCCCATGGGCACACTTCTTAGAAAACTTCCAGGGAAGGGAACCCAAAAAAGAACAGGCTCTGCCAACTGGGCCACCAGGGGCTGGAATTATTACCCTCTGGAGAATCACTGTGGAATGCACTGTTTATACGCAAAGCTGCTGAAGTGGGATGTGGCCTGTTACTATTATTATTATTTTTTTTTTTGCGGTACGTGGGCCTCTCACTGCTGTGGCCTCTCCCGTTGCGGAGCACAGGCTCCGGACGCGCAGGCTCAGCGGCCATGGCTCACGAGCCCAGCCGCTCCGCGGCATGTGGGATCTTCCCGGACCGGGGCACGAACCCGTGTCCCCTGCATTGGCAGGCGGACTCTCAACCACTGCGCCACCAGGGAAGCCCATGGCCTGTTATTTTTTAAATAAACTGTTTGTTGAAGTGAAAAATACATGCGAGAATGGAAAAGTACACAAATCATGCGTGCGGCTTGATGAATTTTCACACAAGAAACACACTCAAGTGACCAGCACCCCAATCAAGAAACAGGTCATCAGCTTCCTTTCTGTGTCCATGTCCCCTCACTAACCCACAACAAAATAATTTTATATTCAAACAGGTATGCCTTCAAGGTGACACCTTTTTATAAGGTTTAATTTTTAGTTTTTATTCAAGTTACATATGAACAGTTTAACAGTATATATAAAATACTATACATTTTATACACCCAAGATTTGCTATAAAAAAAAAAAGAGCATTCCCCAATCCGCTTATGTCACTCATGAAAAAGGAACTGTTTCAACGGGTTCAGCCAGTTTCTTGGGTGTCCACCCGTGTGAGTCTGATAATACGCATGTTTCGCTGTTTCTTGATTTTTTTTCAGTCTTAGGCATGATTTATTCACTTCCCTCTCTGGAGGATGGAGTGTTAGCTTCACTCCCTTTCTCGGCCCCTACCCCACACAGGACACCCCTCCCAGCTTCTCATCAGATAACTCTGGCGAGAGCAACCTTCAGTGTTTGCATTACTTTTACCACTGCAGACACTATTCAGGGCCGAGGCGTATAGCCAACTTTGCCGTCTTCATTCCAGCACATTTCTGGGGTTGTTTTCCCTAGAGTTAATAATTATCATTTTTATGCGTGCCTACTTTCCACAAATTTAACACTGACTCAACTTCACACTTGGCCAGTTACCTGAATCTCCTCTCACAGAGTTCCTCTCGTGGGCTCTGTCTCGTAAAGACATGTGCCAGCTTCAGTGCACTCTCTCTGCACGGCTGGCATCCTGAGACCCCCCCACCCCCCTCCTTGCCTCCTTCTCTCCTCCTCCCTAAATACGTTTCCCCCTCTGTGACTAGCCCCTCATTTTGGCAGAATATCACTTCCAGGAGCTTCCTGAGAAAGGACCCATGAAGGAAATAAGCTTTTGGAAAACTTGCATGTCTAAGAAGATCGTTACTCTAAGCCGGCCCTTGATTAAAGGTCGTCTTGCTGGATATAGACTTCTCGGTCGGAAATGATTTTCCTTAAAAGTGTGAACGCATTGCTCCATTGTCTTTTAGGTTTCTAGTGTTACTGTCGAGAAGCCTGGAGCTATTCTGAGTCCTGATCATTTTTGTGTGACCTGGTTTTCCTCTCTGAAAGCTTTTAGGATCTTGAACCGTTCCCAGTGTTTGAAGTTGCACAATGGTATGTCTTTGGTGCGAGTTAACTTTTATCCATTGTGTTGGGTGCTCACTGAGCCCTTTCAATCCAAAAACTCTCCTCTGTCAGTTCTGGGAAAATTTTCTGCCTTATGTCACTGATGCTTCTTCCCCTCTGTTTCTTCTGCTCTATCTGGAGCTTTTATTACTCAGATAGAGTTCTTGGCCTGATGGTCTTTTTTTCCATCTCATTTTATTTTTGTTCTGCTTTTTAGAAAACTTTCTGTTTTACCTTCCAGGCTTCCTGTGGATTTTTCATTTCTACTCTCATAGTTTAATTTCCTAAGGCTCTTTTGTGTTCTCTGAAGACTCCTTTTTCTTCCTTAGTAAAATGTAGCATCCTGTTTTAGTTTCACGGTTGTGTAGCTTCTCTCGATGTTTTCTTCTCCACGCATATTCCCCGTTTCCTACGAGGGCTCCCTATCACCATGTGTTTGTTTTAATCTCTATTGTTCATGTTAGAGGCTTTCCATGGATGTCTGGAATCTCAGCTGTCTGCTCACACTTAAGACTGGGGGCCCAAAAAGCTGGCTGCAGTGGAGCTTGTCGATGATGGGTTACATGATTGACTGTGCGTTATTTGGGATGTGACTTGGCTGGGCTGTTTCATCTAGGAATCCTCACTGTCAGTGTCTTTACATCTTTTCTCTTCACATCTCTTTTCTCTGAAGAGAAGAGACTCCGATTCCCCACACTCTTCTACTGTCTAGCCTGGAGGGTAATATCCTGGCACCCTTCTGGGAGTCAAGTGGTACAGGCGGGCTGGGGTCTCAATCCTCAAGTCCATGTTCACTTAATCAGCGTGTTTTCAGTATGATGCACCTCAAAAAAAGAAACCTCCAATTTTTCCCCCCGTTGGGGATGGGCAGTGGCCTGGTTGCACTGATCTGGGAAGGAGATCTGGTGGTCTGTGTCTCAGGAACAACTCTGCTCCAATCTTCTTTCAGGCCCTCCTCACTTCACTTCCACGCTGAGACAGCCACTCCCTCCAATTTCCGAGGCTTTTGCACGTGCTCCAGGTAGACTAGAGGCCTGTTTTTTCCCTATCAGCCCATTTTCTCTTTTCTCCAGTCTATCAGACAGGCTGCCACCTGACCTTCTGCTTTCCAGCCTCCAAATTTTACTGCTGTTCTTTTCTCTCCAAGTCTCCCTGTCCTTGTACATGTATGCCATAAAAATCTCTTCTCTGATATTTTCTTAGTTTCAGGAATGAGTGAAAGCACGTGGGTGGTTCAACTGGCATTTTTAGCTGCAAGGCTCCCAGTGACTGATTTTTCAAATGGGAAACCAAGGCCCGGAGGAGGAAGGAGCATGGTGAGGTCCCAAAGAACCCAGCTCTCCCAAGTTCTCATCTTTCAGAGGATGGAGGGACCCCAGTATAGCCCCCAAACCTTAGAATTTGACTGGCTGACTTGGATTAAATGAAGAGAACTGGTTTTGAGGTCAGACACTCCTGGGTATAAAAGCTATTCCTGCCACTTTTTACCAGTGTGACCTTGGGGAAGATACTTTCCCTCTCTGGGCCTCAGTTTTATTTGTAAAATGGGAACAACAATACCTTGCAAGGTTGTGCGTGCGTGCGTGCGTGCGTGTGTGTGTGGAGCAAGGTTACTTTAAACATAAGTAGAGTGCCAGCATATTGCCCTCCAGAAATTTAATAGGTGTACATTAAATGTGAGTTCTCTTCTCCTTCCCCATGGAGCTAGAGATTGCGCCAGAGATGACAACAAAGCCTCCATCCCCAGGGCAGGGCCCCACCTGCAGCCAAAGCCCTACAGAAGCCAAGGCAAGGTGGCAAAACTCTCACAAGCCCCAGCAGATCATTTGAGTTACAGGGAGGCATGTTACCTCACCGGTCTATCAACATGCTGGAGAGCTTGACTTGGAAGGCAAACCTGGCTTATAAAATCCAAAGAAAGTCATGAGGAGCCTTGGGTCATGCCTATTTCACTGGGATGCTTGGACTGGGCCCTCCCTCACTGGTTTGCATCTTAGAACTAGTGATCCGAGATGACTCCTTCTTTAACAATCAAAATGACGGTGTCTTGGGACTTCCCTGGTGGTCCAGTGGTTAAGACTCTGAGCTTCCAATGTGGGAGGCACAGGTTCGATCCCTGGTTGGGGAACTAAGATCCCACATGGCACGTGGCGAGGCCAAAAAAAAAAAAAAAAGAAAGAAAAAGAAAAACCAAAACGATGGTGTTTTTGAACCTGATGGAGCATTTAGTAGCGTCCAAAGTCATATGATAGGACTGTATCAATTCCTACCACGAATCATGTATTTATTCTTATTGGTTCCAGGGATCAGTTAAAAATCTTTGTCATTTCAAATGCCAATGAATTAATAATATCAAATAAATATTGTTATTATCTATTGCGACTTAAGAATGTGACAAGTACTATTCCAAATACTTTGTATTTAACTAAATTAAGCCCCATAACACCTCAATGTGATACTATTATTATGTCAATTTTATAGATGAAGAATTTGAGGCACAGAGAAGCTGCGTCACTTGTGCAAAGTTACACGGCTAGCTAGGAAGTTACATATCCTGGATTTGAACCCCAGCAGTCCAGCTCCAGAGTCGACATTCTCTAAATGTATTTCCTGTCAAGAGAATATTTATTGAGCCATTAATATGTCCTAAGGGAATTGCACTAAGTGGTTTATCTAGACCAGTGGTTTTCAGCTGGGGGCAATTTTGCCCCCCTAGGGCAGTGTCTGGAGACGTTTTTGGTGATCACAACTCTGGGTGGAGAATGTTACAGGCATCTAGTGGGTAGAGAGACCAGGAATGCTATTAAACATCCCACAACACCCAGGACAGCCCCCACTAGGAATGCTTCATTCCTGCCACTTGACTCTTTTTTCCCCACCTTACCGTTATACTTTGGAAACTTTCTATCTACAGGAAGTTTGAAAGCATAATGTAATGAATACTGATGGATCCTTCACCTAGATCCACCAACGTTTAACATTTCCCCACATATGTTCTGTCTATCCCTCCCTCCACTCCAGTTCTTTCTCTCAGTAGGATGCCTGGTTCATAGCAAGCCCTCAGAGAATGATTACTGGAAAATGGTGGCAAAAGATGAAAACCTATCCCATATTCAAAACCATCAATGTGTCATTGATCTGCTCATTTAAGACTGACACCGTAATTTTTTCATTTTTTCCCCCTGGACTTTTTTGGAATTAAGTTGCAGACATGATGCCACACACGTGTCTTAAAAACAGGACACTCTCGGGACTTCCCTGATGGTCCAGTGGTAAAGAACCCGCCTTCCAATGCAGGGGACGTGGGTTCAATCCCTGGTCAGGGAACAAAGATCACACATGCCACAGGGCAACTAAGCCCGTGCGCCACAATTACTGAGCTCACATGCCTCAACTAGAGAGCCCGTGTGCCGCAAACTACAGAGCCCTTGCGTTCTGGAGCCCGCGCGCCACAACTAGAGAGAGAAAACCCGCACACCACTGCTAGAGAGAAGTTCGTGCACCATGATGAAAGATTCCGCATGCCTCAACAAAGATCCCACATGCTGACACAGCCAAAAAAATAAAAAATAAGATAAAATATTATTTAAAAAATTTAAAATTTCTAAAAGTGTAAAAAAAAAAAAAAAGTGGTAAATTACCAAAAAAAGAACCCTCAACACATCCGAAAAGGTCAATGGGCTCCTTGAAAGCCACTGATCTGGCATATTTCCCTATGCTGGGAATGAGGACTGGGGACCCTGGCATATGCCTCTTCCCCTCCTGCAGAAACCAGGGAGACAGGAAATTTCCTTCACTCAGAAATACTGACAGCAGCGTATAAGCAGATGTACTGTGATACGTGTTATGAACAAAATAAACAGAGAGCCATTACAGAGGCTAATGCTGGGGAAGGGAGTCTGTGGATGGGGATGTCAGAAGCAAACCTCTCAGAGGACATGACCTGAAGGAAGAGACTGGAAGGGTGAGAAGGAGCCAGCTGTGCAAACAGACCAATAGAAAAGCTTCCTAGGCAGGGGAGCAGCAATTACAAAAGCCCCAAGATGGAAAGGTTCGGGGCAGGCGAAGGGAGCACGATGTACGTACTCAGCGCATCTGGAGCCTTAGTGAATGAAAGCCTGCGATGAGGTGAGAGTGGCCAGCAGGGGCCTGATCACATGTGACTGTGTGGGCTATGGAAAGAGCAATGGGACAAAATACACGTAACATAAAACTTACCGCTTTAACCATTTTAAAATACACAGCTCAGGGGCATTAAAGACATTCATACTGTTGTGCAGCCATCACCACCATCCATCTCCAGAACTTTTTCATCTTCCCAAACTGAAACTATCCTTTAACCAAGAACTCCCCACTGCCCCCAGCCACTGAAGGGCTTTCAATAAGAAGACAAGTAATAAGTCTGGCATTTTGAGATGACAAATGAATGAACGGAAATGGAATGAAAATGGTAGATGAATCACTGCAAAGCACAAGTAGGACCTGGAAAACAGTAGAGATGGTGGTGGTTTGGACAAGGAGTGGAGACGAAAGAAAACAGGTAGATCTGAGAAACACTGAGAGGCAACAGAGGCAAGACTCAGTGTGGCCATTCCCTCCTCCCTGTAGTTGTGTTTTAGTGTGTCCTGGGGCAGGGGAGGTACTCACAGCTGACCTGGGAGCCCAGCTTGTGCTCCCAGACGGCATGAAGCTGTTGATACTCCTGCTGCGCGAGCTCCAAGCGCTGCTGCTTCACCTGGTAGATCTCCTTTTGTGCACTCAGGGCCTCCTGGGCCACCACCAGGTAATCCTTCAGCATGTGCTCCTGCTCCCGCCGCCATTGTACCCGGGGATCCTCAATCTGAGTGGTTTCTAGAACAGACCCCAGAGACCCTAGGTTAGCACCTCACAAATGTCTGTTGAGTTGGTGGCCTGTAGAATCTACTACCAGAAAACAAAAAGCATAATAAGTAGAAAATCACAATAAATGTGAATGGGTTAAACTTACGTATTAAACAACAGAGACTCTTCCTGTGGATTAAGCAAACAAATACACACACACACAAACCAGGATCAATTTACAAACCTGAAGTCAGTCTGTCTGGGAACAGCCAGAGGAAGGGCCAGATATGAGTTCTAATCTAGACAGAGAGGCTCAACAACATTATAGACACTTAAGGTCATTTGTTTTGGCAAAGAGTAAAGGAAAGTAAAATAACTGATATTTCAGAGGATATGAAGAAATACTGTGTTGGAACTGTAAATTAGAACAGCCTTACTAGAAGGTTATCTGACCGTGAAAATCAAGAGCCTTAAAACGTTAATACCCTTTGTCCAATAATTTCTCCTGTAGTGATTTATTATAAAAAGCAATAAATTCAGGCAAAAATGCATTTGTACAAAACCATAATAATCATCAAGCACTTATTTAATGTTTACTCTATGCCAAGCACTATTCTAATTACTTTATATCTATTTACTCCTCCAATCCTTACATTAACCCTATAGGGAAGATTCTTTTATTACCCCCATTAAACAAAAGAGAAAACTGAGACATAAAGAGGTTAAGTGACTTGCTCAAGGTCACACAGGAAACAACTGCTCAAATAAGTATGCTATATTTACATAATACACTAAAACAGCCATTAAAAATAATGTCTTCGAAAAAAAATTTTTAAAAAAACAGAAAGGTGCTTATGATATAAAAGTGAGTAGAAGCACTGGGTGCAAAACTGCATAAATAATTTTGTATTTATCAAAATACATATATACATTCTCAAAAAGATTAGGAGGAAACTTAACAAATTATCAACAGCAGATATGTCTTGATGGTAGGATGCCTTTTCTTCATTCTTTATTTTTTTAAATTATGTGTACAATAAATATGTACAGTGATAACTTGGAAAAAAGTCAGAAGACAAAAAAATTTTTTAAAAAGGGTAGCTGGCGGCTGAGCAGATGTCAAAGAGGTCAAAACCATGTCCAAGAATCAATGCCCGTTGACTGTCAACTCCTCAGTCATCTCCCAGTTGGTGGGTGGGGTAAGGGGCGACTAACACACCAGAAATTGTATAATCACAGCCATATGGTGAATCCAGCCTGTAGAGAGGTTTTGCTTAGCCCAAAGAACTTTATTAATTTTGAACTGATTACTGGTATGTAAAAACAAGGAGATTTATACATTAAAATCCTGATGTCTGGTTTTTCCCGATCATTCAGAAGATCTGGCCACTGTGGGTCCACAATTTATCTGCTTCATTCCTTTAAGTCATGTGTGTGGCTCCTGAGGGCTTTGAGTTTGTACCTCCTTTTGCAGTCCCTTTAGCTCTCAATCCTCCTGAATAGGCCCCAATGGGTATTTCCAATGAAAGAAAGAGACGGGAAGAATAATCAAAGAGATAGCAGGGCCACCTTCTCATGCCTGCCAATAATCACTGTGTTACAATGGGCAGGCTGCTTGACCTCTCTGAGTCTACTTTTCTAATTATAAAAGAGGATAATGGGCCCTGCCTCACTGCTTCCCAGGAAGCTGTAGTGTACTTACACCCAGGTAAAGCAAACAAATGATGGTGAGAGTAAAGCCAAAACTATTCAATTCTTCAAGCTCTCTTCCTCCCTTTTTCTGGGAAAGAAAACAAGGTGTGAAGATGGCCGGCAGGGGCCAAAAAACTGCTTCCCACAAAGAAAGCTCTGCAACTCTTTAACCAAGTAAGACAGAGGAACGCTTGCAAGAGAAGAAAAAAAGCGGGAGGAGAGAATTTACAAAGCTGGGCTGAAAGACTGTGGGGTCCCATTTCCCATCAGCAGATGTGGCTTCCCTCAGAGTTAGGGACTCCTGGGTTCCCCTCAGGGGTCCCGCACTTCTGGCTGACACAGGCCACAGAAAAGAAAAGAAACGTGGCCAGGGTGCAGATGTTTTTTAAAGTTTGTCATATTTTTAAAAGTTTACATTTTGGGGAAAAATACTGAAAAATACAAAAAAAGAAAAATCTCACAATTCCACCATTGCAAATTCGTAAAGTAAGAAATGAGAGTTTAAATCTCTCCAATCCTACATCCTAGAGGTACCTGCCGTTAGGAGTCTCACACACTAACAGATATTGCCCTATGATTATAAACAAACCTGTTTATACATACATATCTACACACACAAATTTATTTTTAATGTACAGTGGCCCATGTCATGTATATTGGTCTGCAATTTGCTTTCATCTCCAAATGATATATCATGTTCATTTTCCCTTGTAGGTACATAAAGATTTACCTCAATTTTTAATTTATCCTTTTTTTTCATTTGTACCACTGTTTTTATTTATTCATTTTTATCTTTTACTTACCTCAATCATTTAAATGGTTGCATAGTATTCCATGGTACGGTGCTAAGATTTATTTATGATAGGGCTTTAGTGGTCTCCCAGACCACTACCAGGAAACATCCGGATTGTTTTCACTTCTTTTGCTACCACAACCAATGCTGTAGTGAGGATTCTTAAAAACATACTTCTATGAACGTGTGCTATTATTAATTCTGTAGTGTAAAAAGAGGAATTCCTTAAAAGAGGAATTACTGGGTCAGTGGGTATACACATCTTAAATTTCAACAGACACTACCAAATTATCTTCCCAAAGGTTGTACCAATTTTTATTCTCACAGACAGCCTTATGAGAGTGCCTTACGTGTGCTATTATTAATTCTGTAGTGTAAAAAGAGGAATTCCTTAAAAGAGGAATTACTGGGTCAGTGGGTATACACATCTTAAATTTCAACAGACACTACCAAATTATCTTCCCAAAGGTTGTACCAATTTTTATTCTCACAGACAGCCTTATGAGAGTGCCTTTTCCCCCAGACTCTCTGCAAAATTGCTTTAAAAAAAAAAAAAAAAAAAAAAGGTTGGTACTTCATCCAGTACACTGAGTCCAGTCAGCATATTATAATTAGCTATGGAGCTTCAAAAAACAAAAATAAAAACAAAAGCCTGAATTCTGCCCCCAGAACACTTAACATCAGAGTTTCCAAGAGTAGGGCCCAGGCATTGGCAGTTTTAAGCTTCGCCAGGTAACTGCTGTGCAGCCAATGTCCAAGAACCCCTGTTTGCATAGTAGAATCACTGGGGGAAATTTTTAAAAATCCCGATGCTCAGACCCCACCCCTGGACCAATTAAATCAGGATCTCTGGGGGTGGGAAGGAGGCAGTGGTGACCCGCAAAGCTCCCCAAATAATTTCAACATATCACCGAAGGTTAGAACTGCTAAGAGGTGACAACACGGGTGGGCTGAGCAGTCACTGAAGATGGCAGGCAAGGCTGGCAGGTGCGATGCTGGGCTCCGGATAGAATCACCTGCCAGAGGGCTAGGTGAAATGCTGGGTCCCTGACAAATGCCCTGGGGCACCCCTGGATGGATCCTCCCCATGGTGCTCTGGGTTTAATCTGAGAGTGGCGCCCTCCCTTTGGAGGCCGCGCTCCTTGGAGTATAAAAGCACGTGAGAGGCTTAATTGAAGGCTGGCTTGGCTACCATTTTGGTGACCCAGGCTTTCTTCTGTAGCACAAACCAACACGGATAGATGGATGCACAGGCAGACAAACACAACCCACAACCCCACACCAGAACACTGGTTTCAACCTGGTTGCATGTTGGAAATTACCCCAGAGATTTCCATTTAATTGGTCTGCAGTATTAAGTGGGCATCAATACATTGTTTAAATCACCTTTACTAAGGCGTAATTTAAATACAGTGAAGCGCAATCATCTAAAGTGTAGACTTGGATATGTTTTGACAAACGCATACACCATAAACTACCACTTGTTATCAATGTGTAAATGGTTCCTTTACCCTGCAGTCCTGTGTCAGTCACTTCCACCCACTTCCTCCCTCCGGTTCTGTCTTAGAACTTGATGGCAATGGAATCAAGCAGTATGTGCTCTTTGGATCTCACCTCCTTCACTTGGCATAAGGCTTTTGAGACTCATTCAGGTTGTATCAGTCGTCCATTTTTTGTTATTGTGGAATAATAGTCTACTGCATGAATACAGCATAATTCACTTTTTGATAAACTTTTGGGTTGTTGTTTGAGATTATTATGAATAAGGCTGTAATGAACATGCACGCACAAGTCTTTGCAATGTCTGCATTTTGCTTAGGTAAAAACTATCTAGGGGTGGAATTGTTGGCTTGTACGTTAATTATATGTTGAATTTTATAAGACACTAAAAAACTGTTTTCCAAAATGGTTGTTCTGATTTACATCCTCACTAGCAGTGAATTAGAGTTCCAGTTCCTCCAGATCCTCACCAACCACTGGTACTGTCAATCCTTTTCATTTTAGTCATTACAGTGGGTGTATAGTGGTACCTCACTGTAGATTTAATTCCTATTTCCCTAATGACTGATTATGTAAAGCATATTTTTATGTGTTTACTGGCCACTTGTATGTCTTCTTTAGTGAAGTGTCCATTTACATCTTTTGCTCATACTTTTTATTGGGTTGTTGGGCTTCTTACTATTAAGGTGTAAGGGTTTCTTTTTATATTCTGCTGTCAGATATATGTATTGCAAATATTTTCTCCTTATCTGTACTTGCCTTTTCAGTTTCTTAATGGTCTTTTGAAGAGCAGAAGTTTTAATTCAATGAAGCCCAATTATTACTTTTTTCTTGTATGCTTAGTGCTTTCTGTGCCTTGTCCAAAAAACCTTTGCCTACCCTAAAATCTTGCAGATTTTCTCCTTAGTCTCCTTCTCGAAGTTTTCTAGTCTTAGCTTTTTTGTGTGTGTGGTACGCGGGCCTCTCACTGTTGTGGCCTCTCCCGTTGCGGAGCACAGGCTCCGGACGCGCAGGCTCAGCAGCCATGGCTCACGGGCCCAGCCGCTCCGCGGCATGTGGGATCTTCCCGGACCAGGGCACGAACCCATGTCCCCTGCATTGGCAGGCGGACTCTCAACCACTGCGCCACCAGGGAAGCCCATAGTCTTAGCTTTTATTTTGAGGTCTGTGGTCCATTCTGAATTTATTTTTACATATGGTGTGAGGCGGGGGTAGAGGTGGAGATGTATTTTTTTTCCACGTGGATACCAGTTGTACTAACAACTCTTGAAAAGACTGTCCTTTGGGGACAGCTCCCTAGGTGGCTGTAAGGAGCTGTGCTAACTGC
This sequence comes from Lipotes vexillifer, assembly GCF_000442215.2. Taxonomy (NCBI): domain Eukaryota; kingdom Metazoa; phylum Chordata; class Mammalia; order Artiodactyla; family Lipotidae; genus Lipotes; species Lipotes vexillifer. The sequence continues at coordinate 1,222,346 of NW_006772699.1, read as the reverse complement.
TGTTCAGCCTGAACTGGTCACACTCTGAGGGGTCCTCCCAAGCCCAGCCCCTTCTGCTGACGCTCCACTTCCTTAAGTCTACCCCACCAGAACAGATAACTTTACACCTGCGCAGGTTCCTAGAGGTGTCCTTGGCCAACTGTTTTTGAGTTCTTGTTTTCATTAAAGCTAAACATGGACATAGTTTAATCATTCAGCATGTCACAAACTCAGCCTCATACACCATCACCCCTCTATCCCCTTCCCCCTCATGCCCCCTCTCCCCAAAATGCAGGTGCTTCCAGTAAACGTTTAGCTGATTGGGTACAGCCGTCATTGAGACCCAGTTCTTCAGCCTCCCCCAGGCTCCAAACCTCTACCTACAAACACACTCCACACTCAGTCTCCATACAGCTCACACGTTCACCGCACTTCACACATCCCTCACCCCACCGCCTCTACCCATCACACGCCTGCTCTCTACGCGCACCACATGCGCACCCACATGACTAACACTATTGAATTCTCTAACGGCTTGAACAACAATTGTCTTAAAAACAGCTGAACATCTGCAGAACGTCCATCCTTGTTAGTATGGAAATGAATGCAAACGAAAAACAATGAAGTAACAGTTTAAACCTGTGATGAATTTATCGAAAAGTAACTAGCCCCATACTGATTGATGAAGGTATGAGAAAAACAGTACCCTTATTGCTGTGGCGATACAGATTGACACGATCTTTTAGAAATACTTATCAAACTAGGAAGAGGTACCAGAAGTCTCACAAGTGTTCATAATCTTTCACTTAGCGATCCTACATTTGGAAATACAACTCCAGGAAAGTATCATAGAAGAAAAAAGCAATATGCATAAAGATTCTTCCCCTAGTGTTATTTATTTATAACAAACAAATGGAAAGAACCCACAAGGTCAGCAATAGGGGGGTATTATGGTACACTCATTTTATGTGTTAAAATGTATCAATACATTGATTTGATACATTAAAAATGACAAATATGAAGACTAGGCAGCATCTCTCAAATATTCATGACATAGTATGAAGAGAAAACAGCAGAACACCCAACCTGATCACTGATTAAAACCATCTATCTAATCATGCTGGATGTACACGGCACTGGGAAAACTGAATATGGATAAATGAAATAATGAAAGAGGGTTATATCTTGGAAAGAGTTGTCCATATTTGCTGTTTCCAATGCCTCCCCTCCGTTGTTTTTTAGACTCACTCTAGTCAGGCTTTTGCCCCCAGTCCTTGTCCAAAGCTGCCCTCCAAGTCAGGGTCACCAGCGTCACAGGGGTTTGCTAAATCTCTCGGTCAATTCTCAGTCCTCTTCGTACTTGATCTGTCAGAAGCATTTGACAGGGTTGACACCTCTCTCCTCGGTATGCCTCCTTCACATGGCTGCCAAGACGCTCTCGCTTTCCTCCCACCTTTCCGATCACTCCCCAGAATCATGACTTGGTTTTCCTCTTTTCTGTACCTTCCTCCTGTCTGAGGACCCCATGGCTCATTCTTTGATTGTCTTCTCTCTGTCTTAACTTATTCCTTTGGTGATCTCATCCAGCTTCATGTCTTTAAATACTCTCTATATGCCAACAACTCCCATATACACATCTTCAGCCCAGATCTCTTTTCCAAACACCATATTCCTACATCAAACTGACCAGCGTCATCTTCTCTCAGGTGTGTAACAGGCATGGAAGATGCGACACATCCCAATGAACCCTTGGTCCTCCTTCCTAAACCCACTCCTCCTGCAGTTTTCTCCATCCAATAAATGGCAACTTCATCCTGCCAGCTGCTCAGGCCCAGAGAGGCTCATTTATCCCGTTCTTTCACACCCCACGTGCAATCTATCAGGAAGGCTTGTTGGCTCTATCTTGAAAGTACCTCCAGCTTCAGGCCACTTTTCACCACCTCTACCACTACGGCCTTGGTCTGGGGCACCGTCCTTTGTCACCTGGACTATTGCAATCATCTCTTACAAGTCTCCCTGCTTCTGCCCCTGTTCCACTGAGGTCTATTCTCAGCAAAGCAGCCAGAGCGACCCTTTTAAGATATAAAACAGGTCACGCCACTCATCTGCTTAAAATTTTCCAATGGCTCCCACCGTGTTGAATAAAAGCCTGAACCCTTCAGGTGGACCACTGCCCACACCCTGCTGGCCTGATACCCTTCTCCCCGCTTCCTCACAAAGTCTGCTATACGCACACCTGCGTCCTTGCCATCCCTCAAGCATGCTAAATGTGATCACGCGGTGGAGTTTTTATTCGGTCAGCTCTCCCTACTTGAAACGCTCTCCCCATCTCCTTCAAGTCTTAGCTCAAATCTCATTTTCTTGACAAGGTCTTCTTCCTGAAGACCTTTACCACTATCCCTGCCCGCCACCCACAGAGGCACCCCAGCACACCTCAGCCCCATGCTCTGCTTCCCCTTTTCCCGTAACGCTGATCATTTTCTAACATACTACATAATCTGCGTACTTATTCTGTTTATTTTCTGTTTCTCCTGCCAAAATGAAAGCTCTGTAAGGATAAGGATCATTGCCATTTTGAACTCTCACGTACCCCACGCTCCCAGAACAGTGCCTAGAACATTGTAGGAGGTCAATAAATATTTGCTGAATGAATGAACGCTGGATGGTGGATTTAATTTGTTGCTCAATTCTATTGTGTCTAGAACTCTTAAGAGAGTACTTTCAGTCAGTGGACACACAGAGGATTGGTCTGAGCCCACAGCTCTGAGTGCTTGGGCCTCGATGGTCACACACATACCGCATCTGTATCACTGGCTCCGTCTGCGGAGGTGGTACCCTCCGTCCAATGAGAGCACCTTCCAGCCAAAAGAAAACCAGTAGCCCGACAGCTGGTAAAACTACCAGAGAGAATTCTTCCTACTGTGTTTCTCACTGACTCACCTCCCAACACATACCCCCATTTCTGCCATCATCCCCTCCAGAATAAACTCTGCCACTGCATGATACCCCGTCCTTTTCTCTCTCCAACAACTCCCAGAAGCACCTAAAAAACTCACTCCCACCATCAGATTTTAAGGAGGGGGATGCACTCAGCAATTACAAACAGGAAAGGACTGATTAGGGGTCCTGTACATCAGTGTTTAACCCAGCATACCATGCAGCCCTCCAAGCATTAACCTCATTCCCCATATATACTCAATTAGGCATATTTACTTCTCATTATCCCGTATGCAACCACGAATGCTAATAAAAACCTCGGCTACCACCAACAATGCAATCAATGCCATTAGCTGTCTCTCAGAAACTCTCCTATGCTTTGGTGCCAACAACAGTCTGCTCGTTCACCCACTTGGTCGTGCATCCATGCACGTGTGCCCTTTTCTATGTAGCAAAGGTCAAGTGCACACCTACTATGTGCCTTACCAGGCAAAGGCCTGGGACTAGACAGATGAATTAGACATTGTCCTGCTCTAGAAGAGCTAGTCTCAGTAGGTTAATGGTTATACTACAGAGCGATGAGGGGCACAGCAGAGGTATGACCAGGTGCTACTGAAACCCAGAGGAGGAAGTGGATGGAGAAGCCCAACTCCACTCCCAGCACCAGTTCAAATCCCAGCTCTGCCATGTTTTGACTCTGAGTGTTGAGCAGTCGATTTCTACCTCTGAGTCCCATTTATAAGGTGGAGACAATTACCCTAGCATGCCACAGGGAAGCTGGGATGACTGAATGAGTGATGTCTCTCCAGTTCCTCTCCCAGCACACAGCACAGAGTGCACACTCAGGAAACAGGGACCACTGGGATTTGGTGCCCTAATCTCAACTTTCAGAAACATGCCTTTGCATCCCATTTTCCTCTTGCCTGAAAGGACAGAAAGGAATCCCACAGTTCAGAAGGTGGAGAGCGAGACAGAAACATCCTCTTTCCTCTGTACACGTGAACAAATGGGGCAGCGATTTTCCGAGGACAAGAATAGTCTTGGCCGAGAAGGTGCGTGATGGATGAGGCCCAAATACACATCAACTCTCCCCAGCTGGGGTACCTCGACCTGGGTTCTTCCACCTGTCAGACAACAAGCTTCTTCCTGTATCAACCTATGCCTCCATCACAGTCACAGAGACAAAGACACTAAGAATCTTCACTCTGGGTCAGGATACCTGGAGCACAGATACGATGTGAGGGTGGGCTGAACGGTATGATGGGCTAGAGGCACATACACTCAGACCACTCCATGACAGACACATATGTGTGCATGCTGGCTGCTGGGGACCTGCTTTGGGGGCAGTGGCTGCTCCAAAATGGTCTGGCAATGACAAGGACACATCTACCTTATATGAAAAAAATCTGTATGCATGGAAATCAATATATGTAAAAAAAAGCAAAAGAAGAATATATGTACATATACACATAAACACACATGACTGGGAAATTTCTGGAGTGATACACAAGAAATTGATAGCAGTGGTTGCCTCTGTAAAATCGGGGAGATGGGTTGTGAGAGGTGGAGTTTTAGATTCTATTTAAAATCCTTCTGAACTGTTATTTATATATGAGCATACATTATCTATCTATATCTACATTGACAACTCTGTCTAACTCTACGTGAAACAAAACACAATCTGGCTTCATGAGTCCCTGCTGGTAGCTCTTCCAGACTTGGGGGGCTGGGCAGGAGGCAGAGGGATAGGCAGAGGGGATGGGGAGGGAGGACGGCCAGGAACTTACTGGTGTTGTGGTCTATGAAGTAATCTCCAACCTGTGGGTCGTACGCCTCTTCCCATCCCAGCGGCAACTCATCACTAATGCAGTCAGCAAAGGTGAGCGGTTTGGTGTACCTGGCAAGGGAGAGGAGAAACAGACTCCATCAGCCTACGGTCCCCAAGACCCCGCAACACGTAGGTGCTCTCAACCTCCCTGCTCCTCTGCGCTGGCCCACCAGATCCAGAAGCTTTGCACTGTGACACCAGCTCTGCTGTCCCCGGGGAAGATGAACGCATAACTGGAGCAGTGGGATGGGAGCACCTGGGAGGGAGGCGGGGAATGTGCTCGGCTCCCAACTTTGCCACAAACTGGGCGGTGATTTGAGCAAGTCACCTGCTTTCTCTGGGCCTCTGTTCCTGCACCTCTAAGTGAGGGGGGGGGGGTCACAGGAAAGGGCTCGAGGGTCAAGTCTTACTTCCGGACTCGAACTCCAGCCCTTTCTGGCTGCTCCTCCTGCAGTTCACTTGTCCACCACAGCCCCAGCCATCCCCCCGGCTCTAGCCCATGCCTGTCCTACCTACTTCCCCTCTAGAAAGCTAGCTTACTGCAGCATCTAGAATAGCAGATGTTCCCTCCTTGTGAGTTTGGCCGTATTTCTTTGCTTCCTGGGCTGATTCCCAAATGCCTGTACCCACTGCTGTCCTTCCCCGCAAGATCCAGGCCAAACTGATCTTTTAGCGATAACCACCCTCTAAGTCACCATATTCTGGGGAGTGAGGTGGTGGTAATCACCCAGTCTTGGTGGCTAAGTCTGATGGACAGACAGACAAATCACCCAACTAAACACACAAAGGTTTTTCAAGGCTGGAAAACACCATAAACCCTTGGTCAAGCACTTGAGCCAGCGTGCAGGGAGCCGGGAATCGAGGTACACAAAAGTCAGCCTGAGTGACTCTATTACTGAGGACAGATAAATCTGGGAGCGAACATGAATGCCTGAGCCAACCACAGTCAGACCTTTGTTTCTGACTCATTCCTCTCCCTGGGCTCAGCCCTGAGAAGCCCCACCTGCCAGCCTGGCTGGGGAGACGGGAATCTTGTTAGTTACACTTTGCAACCTAGAAAATCAAGAAGGTAAAGATACATCTCCTCTCCACAGCTCCCTGAATCCCTGTGTGGATCATTACCTTTCAAAATTCTTCCCTGGGGATGAATTAAATGATTTCATCAATGGTGCATCTAAGCAACAGAATCCCCATGATCGGTGCTCAATAAATATTTGTGGAATGGGTGAATACAGTAATGAATACCTAAGAACAAAAAATAATGGTGTGTTCTATATTTTGCCAACATGGAAGGATGCTCTTAACATACTATGAGGAAAAGCAACATTGTTGAACAAGATATATACAATGGAATATACTCAGCTGTAAAAAGAAACGAAATTGAGTTATTTGTAGTGAGGTGGATGGACCTAGAGCCTGTCATACAGAGTGAAGTTAAGTCAGAAAAAGAAAAACAAATACCATATGCTAACGCATATATATGGAATCAAAAAAAAAAAAAAAAAAAGGTACTGATGAACCTAGTTGCAGGGCAGGAATAAAGAGGTAGACATAGAGAATGGACTTGAGGACATGGGGTGGGAGGGCAAAGCCAGGGCTAAGTGAGAGTAGCATCGACATACATACATTACCGAATGTAAAATAGATAGCTGGTGGCAATCAGCCGCATAGCACAGGGAGATCAGCTTGGTGCTCTGTGACCACCTAGAGGGGTGGGATAGGGAGGGTGGGAGGGAGGCTCAAGAGGGAGGGGATATGGGGACATGTGTATGCGTATGGCTGATTCTCTTTGTTGCGCAACAGAAACTAACACAGTATTGTGAAGCAATCATACTCCAATAAAGATCTATTAAGAAAAAAAAGCTACAGGATACTGTTACAGTATATGACATTTTGCCTAAAATGTGTACATGTTTATAGAAGAGGAACTGGAAAGATATACATTAAAATGCTATCTTGGTATAGGGATTTTAACATAATTTAACTTTTTCCTTTCTAATCATTTTTTTAACTAGTTTCTCTGTGATATTCCTAAATCAGTTGCAATTAAAACATTTAATAATGGCTAAATCTAGGCCTAGAAAACAAGTTACGTACATATCATGTTCCTTTCTCTGGGCCACAGGCACTCTTCCTCCATTTTACCACTGAGAAAACACACCCAACGCCACAGAGTTGGCAAACACCAGAAGTATAACCTGAAGCCCCACTGCCTGACTACAGAACCTGAGCTTTGCTAATAAAAACTGACAAGACCAAGGGAGTCTCACAACAATCTGGAACACAAAGGAAGCTATGCCCGAGATACAGATGATGAAGCTGGGCAGGGGGGATATCTGAAGCAGGCAGAAGGTACCCAAGCTGCGTCCTATTTGCAACTTCAGTATTCTACATCTTGGTGCAAAGCTACTCAATACACTTGGATAATGCACGACTGCTTCATGAAAAGACAACTGTTTCACAGTTACCACGACAAGGGATTCACTGAGCTCTGTGTGTGAGGATGGGGACTGAGGGAGGAGCGGCAGGTCTAAAACACCCAAAATGCATCTCTTTTCCAGAAAACCATTAACTCCACTGATTGTTCCAGCCTTGGACATCAGGAAGCCAGACCTGAAGTAAACGTTAAGTACAAGTATCAGTAATGTACCCGACATTGGATATCCTACCAGGGCTGAGATGCTGGTTCCTGCCTGAGGTGAACACAGACATCGTGCCCCACAGGGATAAAGAAGAGGGAATCCAGAGGACCCAATGTGAGACGGAGGGGGGGCAAGAGGAGAAAGGAAGGCTTTGGGTTTGATATTCAGGCTTCCCTTCAAAGCGATCATGGAAAAAAAACCCAGAGGGCTGATATCCAGACTCCCAGAGCTCTTCCATGGGAAAGAGAAAAGCTTCTATTGGAAGACTATGCAACTTACAAGAAATCTGGACAGCGAGATTCTCTCTGGAACAAATGCCAAGAGGGAGATGAATTATTCAGTGTGCAGAGACGTGTCATTCAGAGAATAAGGATGAAGAGAAGCGTTTTTAGCTGCACAAGGATTTAAACACACACACACACACACACACACACACACACACACACACACGTGCACACACTCCTCTTCCCAGAGAGAGGAACTGTCCGTTTAAACCAGTCTCCCCTGGGAAACTGTGGGTGCTTCTCTGGCCTGCAGTGCCTCCCCTTGGGCAAGTGCCAAGAATGTGAGCTGGGAAGAGATGTCTGCTTTCAGATGTGGCCAGGACTTGGGGGCCTGCCTGCAACTCCCAGCCCCCAGCCCCTGTTGAAGCGATTTGCCCCAATCCAGCCCGGTACAGTCCCTTCCTCCAGCCTCCAGGTCCTGGGCTGCTGAAAACCCAGATCGTGAAATCAAATGACCCAAATGCCGGAGGGGTGAGAGGGAAAGA
>NW_006772699.1:1191185-1214120 GCF_000442215.2 Lipotes vexillifer | reverse complement strand
GGAAAGAGGGAAGAGCGCCGAAAGAGAACTAGCTCTGCCCCTTCTTAATGACAAATCTCTGAAGGAACACAAACATTCCGGAATGTTTCACAACAGGCTCTCTTGGAAGAAAAAAAAGGGGCCCGGATGTGTTGCCTTGGAGACAGGTAGGGTTCTGTGGGATCACCTGTCCAGGAACGCAGGCCCCTCGTCCTCTTTCCAGCTCCACATCGCCACGGCTGGCATTCAGTATTCAGACAGCGCGTCTTTTCTAAGGAGGCAGCTCAGAGAAGGAGCAGAAAGCCTTTTGCCAAGTCTAACACTGGGTGGTGATTCTCTTGGGACTGAAGAACGCATAACATATCTTTCCTGTTCCTAGTGCTTCCCGAGCAATCTGAACGCTTCCCACAGTAACCTCTTTATCGCCGTCCAGCGGGATGCTGGCCCCCCCAGACCGTGCTCTCTCCGAGGGCCAACTGGGCGGGATGGCTTTCTAAAGGGCCCTGCAGACTGCATGCCAAGAACTGTCCAAACTTTCAGCCGAACCTCTCCTCCCAGCCCGGGCACAATGGCCAGGCCGGTTCTTCCTGCCCCGGGGTGTTTCACACGCATAGTTCCCATAGCTCAGGATTACACAACTCCTGAGGACACGCCACCACCGGACCTCGGCAGAGCCCCAGTGCTAAGCAGCCCACACCTGCAAGGCTGGGATGGCCGGAAGAAAGTGCAATCTTTGCAATTCTCCTTCCTCCCTTTAATACGGTTTGGTGAAAACACCTTCATTCTTTCCTCAAACGAATCTGGGGATGAAAAAAATCACCATCTCATAGCTGGTGAGGACGGCTGAGCACATGAACCACAGCTGAATCGGAGCAAACACTACAGAAGTGGACGAGACAGACAGGACTTTGCCCTACACTCCCGTCAGGGAGACACCCCAACCAGAAAATGAATCCACAGGATCATTTCAGGGACTCATGGTATTCAGAAATGTACAACAGGGTAGTGGAATTACGTGTAAGGGTGGGGTGGGGCAGGGCAGTCAAGGGAAGCAAGGGAAGCTTCTCGGAGGAGGTGATCTTGGAGGGGAGACCAGATGGTGGGAAGCAACAGGAACAGCCAGTACAAAGGCTTTGGGTAGGGATGATGGTGTGAGGAACAGAAAAGAAAGCCGCATATCTTCACGTTATGAGTGATGGACTGGAGGTAGAGGGGGCAGAGGCTGGGCTTTTGGGGCTCTGGGGTCCCCGTTAAGACTTTGAGCGCCACCCTAGTGCCGAGCTGCAGAAGGTGACCCAGAGAGGCTCTCTGACTCACCCTCTCCTCAACTCCTTTCTCCCTCCTTTCAATCAGTCCTCCAAGCAACAGAATTTATTGCGTGGGCTTCCCTGGTGGCGCGATGGTTAAGAATCTGCCTGCCAATGCAGAGGACACGGGTTCGAGCCCTGGTCTGGGAAGATCCCACTTGCCGCGGAGCAACTAAGCCCGTGAGTCACAACTACTGAAGCCCGCGCGCCTAGAGCCCTTGCTCTGTGTAACAAGAGAAGCCACGGCAATGAGAAGCCCGTGCACCGCAATGAAGACCCAAAGCAGCCAAAAATAAATAAATAAAATAAATAAATTTATAAATAAAAATTAAAAAATAAACTCAATCAGGCTTTAAAAAAAAAAAAGAAGAATTTACTGCATGGACACAACAGACTGGTCCCACGCCAGACACGACGAGGGCTAAGACACTTGAATAAGCCTTGTTTCTGCCTTCGAGAGCAGAGGGTCTGGCCAGGCAGCCGAGGCTTACACTGACAGCAGGGAGTGGCCCATCCCTGTGACAGTATGTATGGCGGTTCCACTACCTTAGACTGTGAACCCCAGGCAATGAGAGGATGCAGGGATAGTTAATAAGATGCTAGGTCAGCTGTACAGACGTGAAAGACCAAGGGGGTGGGTGAAGGGAGAGACTGAGACGACGGGGTGTAGGCCGGGGAGGCTGGAGAAGGAAGTAATCCAGGGAAGACGGTGGTGGGCTTCACGGCTGATGGGGAGGCAGGGTAGCTGCTACCCACAAAGGCTGTGGAACTGATGCTGGGCTGAAACCCACTCTCTGCTTCGTCTACAACCACAGGTGTGTTACTTAACCTTGTTAGGAGTTTCCTTCTCTGTGAAACTTAGAAATTCCAATCTCATAGGGTGTTGCAGGGATTAAATGAGATAATCCATGTAAAGTGCTTAGCGCAGGGCCTGCCATGTAATAAGCCCTCAGTAAATGTGGGCTGTTAACAGCTGAGAGACTCCTGTGCTCTGCGCACCGTGAGAATTGTGTCATCTCTCATCTTAAGTTGGTCAGATATGTTAGCTATTATCATATCATCATAATCATCATCATCATCACTGTCCCCCTTTTTTAACTCAAGAGATACAAGTGGCGGTAAAAAAAAAAAATCATAAGCTCTAGAGGGGTTGCAATGCAGGCGCCATCACTTACTCCATCCACTTGGGCGTGGACCCTAACTTGCCTGAACCTGCTTCTCCATCTGTAAAGTGGGGATGCTCAGAGTGACTACCTGTTAAAATGAGCTATGCTTGAGCCCACGGCACACAGGGCTCAACCAACATTACCTGTTCTTATCAGTCAGGGTTTATATCCCTTTCCATGATGAAGCAAAATACTTGTTCATGCTAATAGCCAATAAGCCTTGCACTGTATTCCACCGCCTCCTTTCCTGGAGGACTTGGGACTGCTTAAGCTCTCTGGTTTTTTTTTGCGAAATTAAACCAGAGAAAGTTAAGAGGTGACAGCAGGATTGGCTTTGGCTCTCAAAATTTGTTCTCTGAAGGAGGCATTTACAACCAGGAATTTCCAAGTTTTCTTTCCCTCATACACTTCCGTCCCTCTACTCTCAAAACACCTGTCTAGACATTCTGGTTATTTGACCCCCAGACTTCCTTGCTTCCCTACTTTGGTAGGACTGGTTTATCCAGAAGCTTTCTTGGCCTAGTCACTCCCTCTCATTCCTGGCATTCTCCTATGGGGAGGGAAAGTTCCAGACTGTTCCCCCTACCCCCTTCTAGTCTTTAACCCAGGCTTCCACAAACCAGCGGCTAACCTCCTCCTGCTAAATCCTGCCTTCACTCTGCCCCCCGAACTGAGCTCTTGGGATCACACACCTGAGCCTTGGTCCTGCTCCCTTCCTTCGCCTCCAATCCCCATGTCTTTATGCCTACTCATCCCTGGATACCCTCCAGCTCACTGACACAGTGGTGTTTTTGCTATTCCTCTGCATCTCACTTGCTGGGATTTAAGATTAAGATTCTGAGAACCAGATCATGGATTAGCCTAGGCATGGCCAACTGACTACTGGGTGGCCAAATTCAGCTTATAGATAAGTTTGTCTGTCTACTACAGTGCTGTATTTTAAGAATGCAGCTAGCGTGCCTTTTGAAGGCAGGCACTCTCTAGCTGCACATAGTCCCCACTGCTCTCTAACATCTTTCTCCTGCACCTTGTCTTATGAAGAGGCAGCACAGAGTAGAAATTAGGAGCACAGGGCTTTGGAGCCAGACTCCTTGGGCTTAAATCTCGGCTCTGCCAGTTTCTAGCTCTGTGATCTTGGGCAAGATACTTAAACTCTATTAGGCTCAGTTTTCATACTTGCAGAACAGGAGAAATAATAATACGTTGATTGAGCATGGATTCTGTGCCGGGAACTTTACATATGTTAACTCACTTGGACCTCATAACAACGCTTTCAGGTAAGTACCGTTCAAACCCACCTTACAGGGTTCTTTGAGGATTAGATGAGATAATGGATGAAATATCACTTTGGTATACAGTGCGTGCTCAATAAATGTGAGCGACTCATTATTATTTTCATTGCTGTCCAAATGAGGCACCTGATGCAGGGGTATTAAGGAATGTTAAAACTGGGATCTGACAAATCAACTCCTTGTTTTATTGGTGAGAAAACTGAAGCACAGAGAGAAAGACTTGCCAAGAGCCACCCAAGGACCCAGTGGCAAGGCTGAGACTAAAACCTGGGGACCAACCCCAGGCCTGCATCACACTCGTGACACCAAGAGATCAAGTCAGCCTGGTGCTGAGTTCAGCACCATCTGAATCAGCAATCATCTGAACAGCCTTACTGGAAGGAGAATTATCACTGGGCCAGAACCCGTATGAAACTATGAAGTTCCCATTCATGGATAGACAAGGTTGGGAGATGGGCCCTTCGTTTTGCTTGTTCCCTTGCTGGAGGGTAATTCTCTTAAAGCCCAGTACCACAGCAGAACACAGCACTGGGTATACATGTTTGCCCTTCACCCAGCTCCATTCTCATTCCCGAATTGGGAGTTAGGCTAAGGAGGTTCTGTGCCCTATAGAAAGGGCCAACAGAACCAAACGGGACTCCCAGTTCCATCTTTCTTAGCTGTGTAATCTTAGGCATCCCTTCCCCAGCTCTAAGCCTCAGTTTCCCCATAGGTATAAAGCAGTCAAGAAAACCTGCCTCATAGGGCTCTGGTAGCACTGAACGAATTAGTACATGGGAACAGCTCAATAGAGCCCTTGGCATGTGGTGCTGGGCAGATATGCAGGGCTCCTCCTTTTTGTATTTATGGCCCTGGGGGCACTCAACCCCCAGCTTTGCTCCTTTCCGGTCCCAAGAGCTGGGTTTCCAAGGGGTCCCCCCAGGTGCTGGGCTGTCCAGGAGCTTCCAGCTTGACGGACAGAGGCCAAAGCCACCCTTCCCTGGAATCTGGCCATTCCTGTTCCTTGAGCTCTGACCCTCACCCCAGCCATGCAGCCTGAGGAGCTGATCCTTCTGGAAATGGAACTGGCCATGAAGGCTTCTCTGGGATCCTGACCTGTGGCTCCTTCCATGACAACACAGTTTAGGCAGGGCATTGGAAGGGGAGTGACGAGATCTGGGTTTGAATCCTGATGTTGCCACCAGATGAACCAGGCCCTTGGGGAAGGCACCCACCCTCTCTGGGCTTCCCATCTGTAAAATGAGGGAGCTGAGATGTCACATTTCTAAGGCCCCCTTTGCAGCTTCAGCATTCACAAGTCTTCTATCTTGCCGGTCCCCAAAGTCAAGGGCATTGTGAGGCTGCAATGAAACAATACATCTTTTGCCGAAGCTCAATTAAGTACTAGGCACTGGACCATATGCTCTATGTGAAATAAATCATGTCCTTTACCTTCACAACATTTCTGTGAGGCAGATACGGCCACCCTCATTTGACCAACAGGAAATTGATGCTTCACAGGAATGCAATAATAATAATAATAAAAGCTGAATTTCACTGAGTATTTACAGAGTACACATAGACTCTGTTTCAACGATTCTGAGCTGCACATTTTAAAATACATTTTAGCATCTCCGAAACTGGGATGTGTGTTAGCACTGCTGACATCTTACGACACTGTCAGCCAGGCTGCGGTCCTGATGGAGCTGTCACCGCCCGTGTGTGCACAGACATCAAAGGTGTCACGGGCTTGGGATAAAATCTCAGAGACAATAGTGGAGCACTTTTAACCCCTAGGAACCAAATGATTGTGGGGAAGGGTGGAGAAGGCAATGAACAGACACGTTTAGTAACATTCCCAAAGCAGGAGTGCAAGGGAGGCTACCACTGCATAATTGCCACGCTGGCTGCAGAGCCCAGCACCAGAGCCTTTGAGCTTCTCTGTGGGCCCTATAACAAGGCTGCATCACCAACACGCTTGAGGGCACCGAGGACGACGATATTAAAAGCACAGACATCAGTAATTCTGAGCTAAAAATTGACTCCAAAGAATTGGACTCGGAATGAGAAGATGTATTAGGAACAGTGGAGCTTTATTTTTGTTTAGGTATTCCTTTTTTTTTTTTTTTTTTTGTATGTAAAAAAGCGATATGTGAGTAACAAAAAAACCCCTAAGTTTGAAAGATTTATTTTGATGAGTATGAAATAAACATTCCAGTTAATTTGAAAACACTGGGTCATAATTTAATTGGTAGCACTTTTCCTTTCTTAGTGGCACATAAAATAATGGTGCTTCTTAAAATTAATGTTATGTTGATTTGTAATAACCTTAAGCTAGAAACAATCCCAATGTCCATCAATAGGGGAATGGACAGACAAATGTACATCCACACTGGACTACTACTCAGTAATAAAAAGGAACAAACTATTAACACACACGACAATACAGATGAATCTCAGAAACATACTGGGTAAAAGAAACCAGGGAAGAAAGAGACTGTACTGTACAATTCCATGTATGTAAAATTCTAGAAAATACAAACCAACCTTAACGACAGAAAGCAGATCAGTAGTTGCCTGGGGATGAGTAGAGGGAGAGGGGGATTATAAAAGGGCACAAAGCAAGTTTCAGGGGTGATGGGAATGTTTGTTATACTGATTATGAAGACGGGTTCATAGATGTATATGTGTATGTCAAAATTCATCAGATTGCACTCTTTAAATACATACAAGTTAGTGTGCTTCAGTAATTCCTCAATACAGTTGTAAGGAAAAAATAAAGGAAAACCCCATATTCAATACTATATGATATTAACTTATTTAAAATAATCTAAGTACTACTATTAGTTCCATTTTATGGATGTGGAAACTGAGACATAGAGAGGCAAGCTGATACATCCTGGGACACTTAGTTTGTCAGGAGGCAAATCCAACCGGCTTCAATTTTCAGCTCTGCCACTGAGTAACTATAGCCAAGTCCCTTCCTCACCCTGGACCACTGTTTCCCCGTTCCCACCGTAAGAAGATGACACAGTGATCGCTAAAGGACCTTTCAGTGCTGAGTTTCTAAGACTGTGTCCTAAGGAATTGTCCAACGTCACACAGCCACAGAGGAATGGGTCCTCCTGGCACTCAGGTTTCCTAACACTCCCTAGTCTCCCTGGCCCATACGCACTCGTTCTCTGAACACCCCTTCTGACTTCCCCTTACTGTGTACAGCAGCGGTCCTCAGTCCTGAGCTGCATCAGAATCCCCTGGAGGGCTTGTTAACTCACAGAGAGCTGTGACCCACTCCCAGAGTTTGTGATTCTGGGCTGCACTGAGAATTTACATTTCCCACAGACGCCCAGGTGATGCCAATGCTGCTGGTCCCAGCACCGTACTCAGGACGACTGGTGTATAACATCCCCTATTTAATAACTGCAGGAACTTTAAAAGCGGTGTCGAACCTTGTGTTCGAGAAATCCCTCTCCTCCTTCTTTATCAAAGCTTTCTGCCTCCCATCCCACTCTCAGGGCCTGCTCATGGCCGCCCAGCCTCTCCCTGAGCACAGTCCTGCAAGCAGCTGTATCAGCCCTTTCCTAGTGTTTGCTGAGTTCCTGTCCCACGCAGTGTCCTGCCTGAGGTTACGCAGCCAGTGAGCACACAGCAGCACATGGACCTGACTCCGGAACGCAGGTTCCCAACCCCTCTGCTCCTCTGCACTTAGCAGATCCTCTGAGCATCACTTTCTGTCCTCCTGCATTAAACCAGCCCTCTACCTTCTGCATCCATTTGCAGACGGAAGGCCAAGCAGAGCTGGGGGGCGGGGCGTGAGGGGGAGTAATTGACTGCACCCTGGCCTACTGGCTCTATAGGTGCCCCCGTTCTGCAGGTGTGGGACTAGACCACAAAGCCCACTGGCCCCATCTCTGCAACCACCAAGGGTGTCCTGGGTGCCCTTTGTGTCTTCAGATTCACACCCGTCACCTCCTGCTGTAACCCACACGGCTTCTGTCGGCCCAGGCTCTCCACACTCTACATCCTGCTACCTCTGGCTGCCCTTATATTTATATATAAGGGGCTCCAAATGCCTGGCTTCCAACCAGCCCCCTTCTCCAGGTCATTCCACCAGGACCACCAGCAGAAGCCCTTTCAAAGCTGAGCCACGCATTTCACACTACAGGCATCCTGCCAGAGCTCCGGCGGGACATGGCATTGGACCCCCTACTATTCTACGGGCTACATTGGCAGGACAGCCCCCAGGTTGCCTGCCCAGGCAGGTAGGGCCTTCCTAATAACCTTTCCTAGATGCTCTGGCTGGCACGTGTAGGAAAGCACAAGGCAGCACGGCCTGGCCATGCCTGAGAATTTCAAAATCTGTAGATGCCCAAGTGTTTGCCGACTGCATCACGGTGGGCCGACTGATCTAGCCCAGAAGCTCGCCTTGCCTGTCCACGTGACCGCCATTTCTTTATTCTCCAAGACCACAGAGGCCTACAGTGACTGATTACAAAGGAGCTCTGCACAGGAGGTGAAAAGAAAAATGGTTTCTACCTCTGAAAAGTACAACTTTAAGGGTTTATTCTCCCTCCCATTATTTCTTTTGAAAGAAGAAAACAGACCGTTGTTCCCCAAAGGGAAGCCCTACCTGCGAGTCAACGTTAAACACCAAAGTGTTCTGAGCTGAAGGCGGCTGAATTAAAGTCAGCAGCGAAACAAATAAGCAATTAAAACAGCTATTTGGGGAAGCCCTGGGAAGCAGCAGATACAATGTGAATTATTCATCCACGCTGCCAGCATGACTTCTGGGCATTGTCCTCTGTGCCTCTGTTCTCTTGCTCTTGTTCATTCAGCCGTTCAAGCACAGAGAGGGGACACAATACGCTGGCCCTGGGACATGGGTGCCTGAGCGAGTGTGCACAAACACATGAACATACACACACACACACACACACACACACACACACACACACTCCACAAGGAGGCCAGGTGGCCACTCCAGACGGTGAGCCACATGGAAAAGAAACCCACAGGTTGGCAGACGCCTTCAGCTCCCGTGCCAGGGGAGAATATATGAATTTCCAATGGGTCCGAGAGAGGGGTGTGTGTGTGTGTGTGTGTGTGTGTGTGTGTGTGTGTGTGTGTGTGTGTGTGTGTGTGTGTGGTGCGTGGTCACACAAGCGCGGACGGTCTGGGGGGTGGGTCACAGGAAATCACCTGTGCAGTGCAAGAGAGAATATATATAGTGTTTCTAATACTCCACAAGCTACCTAGCTGCTCTGGGATTGATCTGGGGGGCTTAACAGGCAATTGGTGGGATCTGGACAATTAGCTGAATCTCACACTGAGCCCACCCAAGGCCTAGACATAAAGGATGAGCCACCCCCCCCACCCCCTCCCCGGGCCTGATGGAAGGGCTCTATCTGTGCTCTGAAGCCATGAGCCCCTCCTGCTGCCTGATCATAGGCGCAGCATTGTGATGTCATATCTTATACCCATCTGGGTGACCCTGGACAAGTCCCTTCCCCTCTGTGGGCCTCAGTTTCCCCGTCAATGAAACCAGGGGGATGGACTCCATCTCAACGCCATCCTTCCAGGTCTGGCATTACATGGTACCATTTTGTCATGAAAATCTAGCATCTTGGAGGTGACCTGCATGCTCCTGTTTTGACCCAGAGTCAAAACCTTTAGCGAATAACAACACTAACACACAGCACTTTAAGTGAACTAACTGTCATTAAATTCTCATAGCAATCCAGTTAAGTGGTTCCCATTACGATCTCATGGTACCCAGGAGTAAACGGAGCCTCAGAGAGAGATGTTAACTTGGCCAAGGTCGCTCGGCTATTTAGAGGTAGACTGAGGATCTGAATTCAGGTCTTGACTATTCCTCGGAAAGCGAATGGAGGTGGTGAATCTACATAACTGGGAGGCCGGAAGAGGTAAGTTTTTTAATACCGTGGAATTGAAAACTATCCCCTGTGGTTTTAAACGATAAAGTCTGGCAGGAAGGGAAAACTAGGGGGCTATTTTTGCTCTGGCTACAAGTATTAGGGATGGACATTAGGAATGTCTATTACGAACGCTGTGGGTGAGGCTGTGGGAGCTGGGGAAGATAAAGAAGAAGGTATGTTTTAGACAAATTGAAAGAGATGTTCGCTCTCGGAGCCCAACCCAGGAGGAGAAGTCACAGCTGACAAAGCACAGGAGCAGTCAGAGAAGCACCTGCTTCCTATAAGAGAAGGGGCCTCAAGAACAAACGCATCCGCGACTTGCTGCTGCTCTGACCCTACGCAGGTGGGAAGATTTATACGCAAAGATGTTCAAGGCAACATTATTTACCATAGGAAGAAAAAAATGGGTACAGCCTCAGTATCTGTAGGGAATGAATAGCTGGTAAATTATGGTTATAATCATTTGATGCAACTGTTTGAAATGGATGCTCCGGAGGCATTCTGAATGACAGAAGGGAGAAGGTTTATATTACAGAATAGAAAAGAAATTTAAAAAGCAGGTTACAAAACTGTGCATGCAGCATAATGTTACCTGCCTGCAAGTAAAAGGGAAAATGACTATAAGGAAAAATGCCAAAATGTTGACAGTGTTTGCTGTTTCACTGCTGGGGATGAGGTTCAGGTTTGTTCGTTGTTGCTGCTCTCATAACCAGAAATAAGACAAAAACCCCTAAAAATACCAAGTACATTTTTCAGTCCTTCTGTCCAGAACCTCTTACTCCCCCTTCATAAAAAAGTCATTCGAAAGTGAATCCTCATTTTCCTCTTATAGAAAAATTCAGAGTCTAGAGAAGCATTAAAATATTGAAAGAAAACGAGCATAAACAGTAGTTACGTGATTCCTGCATAGAATTGGGGCCACGAAGCAGTGTGGAGGCCAATGAGACCCCCAGCATGGCCCTGGTCCAGCTGCCAGGAGAGGAACAGAGGCAGCCCTCCTGGGTCTCCTCCCTAAAGTCTGAGACCCCAGAAGAGACAAGGTCTCAAACTCTTGTGAGTTTGTCTAGAGATTGATGTGAAAGGCCCTGAGGAGATGTGAAAATCATTACAGGAAGTGCCCTACATACGAACCTTCAAGTTGTGAACTTTCAAAGATGCAAATGTGTGTTCACATGTCCAATCACGTAAGTTAGGTCACGCGTCTGGTGTACATTGTCACGTGCGTGCATCCTCTATAAGTGGTTGTACTTTTGTGTACTTTACTGTACAATACTGTAGAGAGTACAGTAGTAAAGTATCTTTATAGATAAAATTGAATCCAGCCAGGAAACAGAACCTGTGCCAACAACACCAGGCATGCGTGAAACTGCAGCTTGCCCTCCGTCTCCTGTTGCTGACGATCCTTCAGCTCTACCATCTCCCCACCTCCTCTCCCTCCTCCAGTCAGTAACTCTTCTTGCCTGTTCACTCAACGCCAGCCCCTGTATGCCAGCTGTTGTACTGCATTACTGTACTTTTCAAGGTACTGTAAGATTAAAAATGTTTAATTTTTTTTTGTTTTTTATGTATTATTTGTGTGAAAAGTATTATAAACCTATTACAGTAGAGTATTATATAGCCGATTGTGTTAGTTGGGTACCTAGCCTAACTCTGTTGGACTTACGAACAAACTAGACTTACGGGGGCTTCCCTCGTGGCGCAGTGGTTAAGAATCCACCTGCCAATGCAGGGGACACAGGTTCGAGCCCCGGTCCGGGAAGATCCCACATGCCGCGGAGCAACTAAGCCCGTGAGCAACAACTACTGAGCCCACGTGCCACAACTACTGAGCCCGCATGCCACAACTACTGAAGCCCGCACGCCTAGAGCCCGTGCTCCGCAACAAGAGAAGCCACCGCAATGAGAAGCCCACGCACCACAACGAAGAGTAGCCCCCGCTCGCCGCAACTAGAGAAAGCCCGCACGCAGCAACGAAGACCCAACGCAGCCAATCAATCAATCAACTGAACTTACGAACACGCTCTTGGAATGGAAGGGACTTACTGTTCTAGATAATCTCCCTACCGACACCAGGGTATGAAGAACATCGGAAAAAAACCAAACGACTACCAATCACCCCAAATTAGGTATTGCTGGAGGAGTGCTAGTGGAGGGTAAAAAATAAGGGGCAGCTTGAAATATTTTGTGTGTCAAATAGAGAGCTGATAGAGATCAGACCACAAACCGTTATAAGACCATGGTTAGAATACTCAGCAGCAGGAGCTGTTAAAACAACTCTCACCCCAGTCTCCCTGCCCCGAGAATGTTCTGGCTGAGGAAAAATGGCAGCAGCTTCCTGCTGTTCCTGGTAAGGACACAACACCAAGATCACCCAGTGCACACTGCAGGCTATTTCACATGCTCCTACCTTTGCCTTCACTGTTCCTTCTGCCCAGAACATTCCTTCCTTCCTTCCCTTTTTTTTAAACAATATATGTACTTTTTTATGCGTTTATATGTCTGTCACTTCCATGAGTTTCACAAGGACTTGAGCAGTATCTTACTCATCGCTGTAACCTCAGCATCTTATATGAGCAGACACCGACTGAATGTTCATTGAATGAATAAATGTACTCACGAAAGAGCAAACGAAGAAAGAAACGGTTCATGGGAATTCCCAGCAGGGTTCAGAGCTTAGGTCCTCTACGTTCCAAGTTTTGCTTGACCCAACAAAGAAATCTGTGATCGGGTCTTCAAAGTGCCTTTGCATTCCTGACCATATTTGATTCTCAAATACCCATCACAAGAGCGGTATCATTACTATCTTGACTAGTAATCAAGATCTTGGGAATCCCCCATTTTACAAATGAGCAAACCAATACTCAGAGACTCTCCTAAACCGACAGGGCTCCCGGGTCCCTGTTTGTGCCAGGACTGGACATGGGCCACGGGAGCCCTGGCCCACTGCTCGGTCCCCTCCTGAACTGTCTCAATGGCTCTCCCCCGTCATTCCCAGCTGGTAACTGGAGAAGTGTGTGGAAATGGCCAGTTCTCCTTCCCCGGGGAACGGATTACCCCCTGGGGAGCCAAGGGAGGTCTCTGTCTCCTACTCCTGTGTCACTTTCATTAGTATAATCATCATCATGCAGAAGCGAAATTTTCTCTGGCACATGCGTTCCACAGGCCTTGGAGAGCTCTGCTCAGAAGCCCTGGGGGAAGGAGGTGACACCCGAGGGTGGACACGACCCTTGTGGATTGTCTACAGGCGTCAGTTACTCGGGAGCCCCTGCTGGCTCCATCACCACACGCTCTCCCCAGATCAGAGCAGGGGCTGGGCCGGGAACACTCCCAGCCAGCTGACTTAGAAGCCGGCTTGGCACTCATGTGCTTCGGCTACTTTTCCACAGACACCAACACAGAGGGGCCCAGAGCCTTAACTAGGTCAGGGGAGCGGGCAAGGGTTTGGGGACCACGGAGACCCGGGTCCCCAGCTGTGACAGCTCGCGCCAGACTCTTCACCTCTGTGGGCCACGTGCAGCCGGCTCCCCCAGCACGGAACGGGGCTCACAAAGTGTGGGTTCCTTCACTTCCCTCGACTTGCTCTCCTGAGTGAAGCCTTCCAAGAGATACGCGTTTTAGTTCCTTAACAAGTCTGATCAGTAGAAATCATGTGGCCAGATTTCATGGTGGAAAAGGAACATATTTGGGTCAAGTGCGAGTGGACGAACCAGGATCCTTCCCTTCTGGCTCGCTCCCCACGTCCTGCATGGATGGGGAAACTGATCCCTGAGCTTCGCGCTTTCACAGTCCACGGCCTGGATCTTCACCAGCTAGATTTCCAAAAGCCCCCAGATCTCTCCCATTTGCTCTCATCAGGGTCCCCAAGGGAACCACTGCCATCTTGCGCTCGCTCTCTCTTTCCTCTGGCTCTCCCCCCCCCCCGCCTCTCCCCCTCCCCACTTTGCAGCCCCCTTTCCTCACTCCTCCAGCTGTTGGCTTTCTTGGTTCTTCTACCCCCTTCCCTTCCTGCTCACCCACCACACCCCATAAAAAACTCCAAATAAATCCAATCTTGTCACTCTCCTGCTTCAATCCCTTCAAAGCCTTGCCAGCCAAACCAGGAGGAAATCCGAACTTTTTGCTGCGGCCCGGCCCCCTGCCTACCTCTCCAGCCTTATTCAATCCTCAGAACTCAACAACCTCATGCCCACCTCACAACCTTGGCTCACACAGTGCCCTCTGCCCGGGATGCCGCTACCTGTCCCCACCCACATGTCTGTCCACAGTTTGCACGGCTGATCCCTTCTGTCTGTGAGCTCTCAGCCGCAAGGCCATCTCTGAGAGGCCTTCCCAGGCAGCCCTGCCTGAGTGGGCCCTCCCATCACTTTCTATCACTGTAGTTGTTGACATGTTGTCTGTCTGTCTGTCGGTCCCACTCAAACGGAGCCAGCCTGCCGACCTCACCACTGTCTCCCTACGGCAGACCACAGCCTTAGCTGATGCCTCTACTCTCTGCTGAATGAATGAAACAGAGGACTTGTGAGTATCCCTTCCTCTCCAAGGGGAAATTTTTGTTTTTGTTTTTGTTTTTTTAAGATTGTTTTGACGTGGACCATTTCAAAGTCTTTATTGAATTTCTTACAATATTGCTTCTGTTTTATGTGTTTTTGGTTTTTTTTGGCCGCCAGGCATATGGGATCTTAGCTCCCCGACCAAGGATCGAACCCTCACCGCCCCCCAGCACTGGAAGGCGAAATCCTAACCACTGGACCTCCAGGGAAGTCCCTGGGGAAAGGTTTTTGAGTTTCTTTTTTTGTCTTTGTTTTCCTTTCCCTCCCTCCTGAGGCACAGTCCCTGAGCCTAACACTTACAAAGCCAGCACCAGACTCCTACAGAGTTCTGGGGGCACGAAGCATTCCAGGGTCTGTTACAGGCTCACGCTTGAACCTCAGTGCCCTCCACACAGTCCACAGCAAACTGGAAACTACCAAAGAACAGGCCCTGAGAACCCTCCTTGGGAAGGCTTTGAACTGATAGGGCCAGAACAGGTCCATGAAGAAGGAACTCGCTGATGGAAGGGATGACATGGGCCCCCAGAAACGTCTCTCTGTGGACTGGCAGAAGTCAGACCCTGGAACTCGGTCCACAGTGAACATCCAATGGTCCTGTTAACTTCAGGAATAATAAGTTATTTTTGTACCTAGGACAGTGCTTGTGCTGGCCACATCCCAGGCTCCCACAGGATGGAGGAAAGAATGATTTTTTTTTTTAAGTAAGCTAAAATACGTTTCAGAAATTTATCCAAAAAAAAAGAAAGAAAGAAAGAAAGAATACACATGCTCTTCAAAAAATAAAAACTGACTGTAAGACAAACAATGCTGACTTCCCTCTCTCCTCCCAGGTTCCCTGTTTTAATAATAGAGAAAGTTATTTGCTGAACATTCACTGCATGTGCACATGGCATGTCTCATTGCTTCTTCCTTCTCCCTGTAAGTCCAGAAGGTAGGACTAATGTGAGCACCCACCTAACAGATAAGGAAATTGAGGATTAAGAAAATTAAACAAAAAAAAAAAAAAAAAAAAAAAAAAAAAAAAAAAAAAAAAAAAAACCCAGAATTTTAAAACAATTAAAAAAAAAAGAAATTTATCCAAATAGTTGAAATGCTGCTTTTCCTCAGAGAACAAGCAAACCAGTGCAAAAAGATTCAATAATGAACCCTGGTTTATGTCTGCTCGACGGCATCAATATTGAAAAACAAAAGATGAAAAAACATAAATTTTTGAAGGAGCCTAATCTAATGAACAAATATCTTTTACAGAGTTATTAGGTGCCCAGCACTGAATACCGTTCATGAGCTTACAGCCAGCTGGAAATAAACACACATACTCATTCACGCATGATAACATATATGAAGGCATGAAAACAATGAGGACATTGTTTAAAATGAAACTTTCGTGAAACGGGCCACAGGATTCAAAGAAAGGAGAGCCCTGCAGGCTAGGCTGGCTGCTCCCAGGAGGCTCCCGAAAGGAAGCAGGAAGTAGCCTGGGTCTTGAAGGGCAGCTCTTGCAGTCAGCGCAAGTAAATAACATGGTGTGTCCTTCAACCTTCACAACCAGGCGTGTGCAGCAGAGGAAGTGAAGGTCTCGAGAGGGGCTGTGACGGCACACAGCTGAGGAAGAACAGCCCTCAAGACCACAGTCCAGGCCAAGGGGGCTGGGACCCCTGGGGGCTTACAAAGGGGAGGTACGGCAACCCTAATTCTTTGGGGCGGAAAGGCTCAGCAAGGTCAGAGCAGGCCGATGCCAGGAACAAGGC
The DNA here is from genome assembly GCF_000442215.2 of Lipotes vexillifer. Taxonomy (NCBI): domain Eukaryota; kingdom Metazoa; phylum Chordata; class Mammalia; order Artiodactyla; family Lipotidae; genus Lipotes; species Lipotes vexillifer. The sequence goes on along the minus strand of NW_006772699.1, from coordinate 1,198,163 downwards.
TGTCGCATGTTTGCACATCAACAGCATCTTGTCTCTTTGCTTGAGAACTTCTCATGCAAAGGGCAAGAGCTACCTCAGGGTCTGGAAGAAAATTCTGGAAGGAAGAGGCAGGCTGGTCTTGGGGCTGCTCCAGGGAAGCCCGGGAAGGAGCGGGGAAGGTCAGTGGTGGCCTCTTCTTAGGGAAGGCAGGAGAGGGAAGTGAGCAGATCCGCAGAGGTAAGCCTGGGGTGCCCCAGGGATGAGAGGCAGTTGGGAGGGGCTGTCCCGGGCACCCTAGAAGGGCCCAAAATACACAGAAGGGTTTCCATGTGGGAGCGAGGCTGCTGGTGGAGTGGAAGGGACATGGGTGTTAGAGCACACAGGTCTGGGTTCAAGTTTGGGTTCACTCACTGATCATCTGGTAAGTAACTTCACCTCATTAATACTAATAACAACAAGAGCTCTCAATATAGAGCATTACTATTTGGCAGGCACTGACCTAAGAGTTGCAAGTATGAACTCAGTTTAATTCTCCTAGCAATGCCCTGAGAAGATACTATTTTGTAGCATTTTAGATGGAAACTGAGGCATGAAGAGGTTGAGCCAGTTGCCCAAGCCCCTACAGCAGGAAAGCCAAGCCGCAGAGCTGGGAATTTAACCCAGGCCAGCAGGTCCTGTGCTCTTAACCACCAATGAATAAATAAGGGAATAAAAATAAGAATACCCTGCAGAGTTATTTTGACAATCAGAAGGGAAAAAAAAAAAAGTCTGGGAGGCTCCGGAACCAAGTTGGAGCTCAATGAATGATACCTGAATAATTACCCGTTAAACCCAAAGCCCAGCTGAAGCTGCCTAGGCAAAAGAAATATCTGTAAAGGGTATACCGTGTCTTTCTTTGTAAACGTTATTTCAGCGCCTGAGGCCCAGGGAGGTTAACTCTCTTAGGGTCCCAGAGTCGGGAAGCAATGGGGATGGGAGACCAATTGTGTCTCTGTTGTAAAACACACGGTAAGTGCGTCCGGAATAATATTTTTCAAACCGTGTCCGTTAATGTTTATTGAGCTCTTGCCTGTGCCAGGTTGTGTGCCTTGTCTCATTTCACACTCCCATCTACCCTCTGAGGAAGGTACTTGGATGACCGCCAATACACAGGGGAGAGGAGCCCACCGCTGGAAAGGAGCAGCTCTGGGCTCTGAATCCACATGGGCTCCTTCGACTACACCAGCGGCCCCTCCAGGATGACTGGGTAGAGAACTTGGAGCAAACCAGGGTGTCCTGGGTGGAGAGCGTGTGGGGAATAAGACATCCCGGTCTCAGCTCTGAGTGGAGAGTTGACTAAACACCACCATTAGGATCCGAGTGTAAACAGGGCACCTGAGTGGGCAGGTGGCACTCAGCACAGGAACAGCATACCCATGGGCGGGCCTCCGTGCTGCTCTCCAAACCCCCAGCCTCCCTGCCTTTCCCATGCCTCCCCTCTGCCTGAGATGCCCTACCCCCTTCTCTGGAGGTCAGAATACCCCCCTAGGGGAACACCCTCTTCTCATCTCCCACAGCACTTCCTCCGGACCCCTCCTTCCGTCATGTCCTGCCTCATAGCACTATCATTTGTGTCCCGCTTTCTCTCCTACTAGAGTGGAACTTGCTTCAAGGCAAAGTCTACGCTGGATTCCTTCCTGAATCCCTCCAGTATTTTACTCTTCCCATGTGTATACGATGCTTTTCGGTGGCACACAGGACAGCGTTATGTGGCATACATACAAGGCAGGACTAGGCATTGGCTCTGTCAGTGAGAAAGTGATTCCCTTTTCAATCCCCCTTCAGCTTTTCAGGTTCGGTCAAGAACAGAGTCGCAGGCTGGTGATACAGTCTCTTCAACCTCCAGCGTCTGCCAAGCTCCCCCCCTTTTTTTTTTTTGCGGTACGCGGGCCTCTCACTGTTGTGGCCTCTCCCGTTGCGGAGCACAGGCTCCGGACGCGCAGGCCCAGAGGCCACGGCTCACGGGCCCAGCCGCTCCGCGGCACGTGGGACCTTCCCGGACCGGGGCACGAACCCGTGTCCCCTGCATCGGCAGGCGGACTCTCAACCACTGCGCCACCAGGGAAGCCCCAAGCTCCCCTTTTAATAAAAAGAGATCAGACTCCAGGCTCAGACCTATCAGCTAAGAACTGATAACATCATTTTGCTTCTGTTGGCTCTTACCAAAAACTGGGAAGTGGGAAATTGGGAAGAGTGTACACCAATGGCTGAAGTTTGAGAAACTCTGATTTAACCTGCTGCCTGCAATGTTAGACATTAATAAACATGTGTTGAGCCTATAGCTGAGTAATCCAATGAGCAGAGGAATGAATGAATGCATGAGTGAATGATCATGATAATGACAGACTCTCTTCCATTCCCTTGCTCCCCCGTCCTGCCCTTGGCCAGATACCCTTCATCTTTGAGTGGAGAGAAGAGAGCATTTGGTGGAAAGTAGGGACCCAAGGAGACGTGGGAAAGTCAGTCCAGAGGAGGAGCTCTCAACCTCTGTTCGGGTGCCCCATCTGGCCCACGTGGGTAGCCCCCACATGGACTGGGCCCTGGGGACCAGCAGGGGACGGTATGGAGGACAGTTGTTTGGGTTTTGCCACCAGCCACCCATCTCTGCCCTTTTTGGTGAGCGTATTGCAAATTTCCTGGGGAAATCACCTCTCTAGGATTCTCAGTCCGTGCGCTTTGGTGGGAAGTTGACTTCAGCCCAGCTCTAGAGATGGGCATTTGATGTGGGCCTGACCAAACCCCATTCTAAACCCCTGAACCCTGCTTCTGGTTCAGAGGCAGGCAAGTGACCCAGTATGGACCAGTGAGAGTCAACCCCAGGACTTCTGTCTGATCCGTGAAGGAAAGAGACCCCTTTTTGCAATTGTCTTGAATCCTAGAAGCCCCTCATGTGGAAAATGAGAATGAATTCGATAGGGCAGCAGGGGGCGTCAGGAGATGGAGAGAACCCAAGTCCTGAGGCCATCATCAGAGCTCTGGAGCTGACAGTCACTTCTCTTGGATCTTCCCAGTATGTGCCCAGTCTGTCCCTATAGAATCGAATGCCCAATGTGGCTGAGGGCAATGACCTCTTGGAGACGGACAGAGAAGCAGGTGTTTCGAGCAGCACAGGTGGAGAGCTGATGTTGGGGGGGCCCTGGAAGATGGGACCCGTGTGGATTACCACCCTTTCTGCTGGTGAAATGTTGAGTGCTGCTTTGAGGAAACAAAGGCACTAAGGAGGCTGCTTTCGGTCACTGACTTGGGGCTGGTGGAGCTGCTGGTCCAGACCAACTCCTCCAAAAGCAGGAGGGTTTGGGAGACCCTGGCCCAGTGGGTCAGAGGTTGTCAACCCCGCTCCCAGCCCTGCTCTGACTTCCGTCTGCAAACAGAAGCAAAGGAAGGAAGAGCCAGTGCAACGAGGCGAAAGAAAGCTGCACTCCTTGAGCACCTATCCCGTGCCCAACAGCAGACCAGGAGGTACAACCCAGGTTGGAGCAGCCACTCACGGACTATGTGACCTTGGGCAAGTCCTGTGCCAGGCGCTCAGTAACTCCTAGAGGGCTGGTAACGCCTGCCTGCAGGGCTGTGCTGAAGGCGAGGCTGAATGGCCACGACCAGGCCCCGCAGAGCGGGACAGGAAGCAGAAAGCTTTCACAGGGAATAAAGGGGGTCCTTGAGCTTCACGCTGGAAAACATTCAACATGAAAGAAAACGTAACAAAAATAAAAGCCTCCCTAAGTTTGTAAGGTAGGAGATGCGGTAGACAGAAGGAGATTTCAGGAGGCTGGCTCAGAAAAAGGTGTGCACGGGGAGAACTGGGCAGGGGTGTCAGAAACCTAGGTGCCCAAGAGGACCTGCCCCTCTGTGACTGAATGACCTTGCAGGTCCCTGTGACACCATTACGGGGCCCCGGTAGCGAACGGACTTGTAGAAATCATCATGTCCAGCCATCTCACTGTGGAGGTGGGGAAAGTGAGGCTGAGGGAGTGAGAGTGATGTGGCCTTGGTCACTCGATGGTAGAACTGGGAAAAGAACACAGCTCACTCCTCCACTGACCAGTTCTAGAACCTCGGGCATGTCCATTAACCTCGCCATGACTCAGTTTTCTTCTCTGTAAAATGGGGATAAGAGTAGTCCCCAAGGACAATGTGTGTACACTACTGGGCATTGTGTTTGGCATATATGGAAAGCAGTTGAGGCACGTTAGCTATTAGAATTTTCGGACTACTCAAGAACCTGTCCACCAGAAGAGAAACTCTTTTCTTCCCACGTCCCCAGGCGAAGAACCCAAAGTGTAGTTTAGGGTCTGGTCACCCCTAGCCCCACGCTGACCAAATTCCTTATAGGCCACCTTCAGGAAGGGCCCTCATAAGGTTCTTTCCCAGGTGGATCGTTTCTATCTTCCTTTGTGTTTCCCAAGTGGACCCTAACCAGACAACTACTACTCCATCCTCCCCATCCCCAGCTCTCCAGAGGGAGCCTTTGCGTTTCCTCCTTGGAGAAGCCACTGTTTGTGATGGCCATCACCTCCAGCTGGCAAGTCAGCAAGGCTCTTCTCTGGCCATCCGGACGTCGAGGTGGGATAAAGGCGGGCCTGTGCTCCCGGCCAAGCTCCCACCCCGCCCAGGAACTTGCTGAGAGGTGTGCTCCAGGAGAGGGACAAAGCTGTGTGGCCCTTCCCTCCGCCAGCAACGCCAGCAGCTCTTCCCATCCGGCTGTGGATTAAAGGAGCCTGGGTAAGTGCCCAGGCAGAATAAAGCCTGCAAACATCCTGGGGACGTGCCTCTCCTTGGCAGGAAGACAGGAGAGAGGGTGAGGGTGACGGCTCCGGCCTCCCTGAGCTGTGCACCTGTGCACCCTCCCCCCACCCAACCCCCTACCCTAAAAGAGCAGTCGCATCCCTTCTGCTCAGGACCAGCGCTGCCACTGGGCAGCTGTGTGCCCTGAACACGTCACTTCATTGCTGCACTGCCCACCTGTCAAATGTGGCTGACAGGAAGACCTAGCTCATGGCAGTAAAGGAGCTCAGGCTTGCCATGTGTCTGCACGGTGCTTGGATACATCAGGTGTTCAATACTCTTTCTCATGATAGGTATGTTGAATGCTTAAGTCACCATCGCCCGAACACCACTCCTTTGACCCTCCAGACCAGGTTAGATGCCAGCCTTGCTTCAAATGACTTACAATCTTCCCCCGGAGACAGTGACCTTCCCAAGGTCAGGCATCAGGCCTGTTCACATCACTGCAGTATCCCCAGTGGACAGTGCACAGAAGGATGCTGGCGTGTATGATGACTCTGAATATATAGGGATTTGGTTTTTTTGGACTGACTTTGTTTGGCAACTTTACTTAAAAATCGCCATCAGATTTCACCCAGGCTAATAAATAAAATGAAACCCCACGTGGATTCCTCTTCCGTTCCTTCAGCTCCCTTGCCCTGACGCTTGAGTGGAGGGTGTACGTGAGAAAATAAAGCCTATGTTCAGATCAGGCCACAGGCTGACAGAACAGCTAAAAGGGGGTTTTAGTTCCACTTTAGCAGGGGACCCACGGACAGGTCCCAACAGAGTGAGCAAGGACTTCACAGAACCTTTTTTTCAGCAGCAGCATCTCAACAAAAGGTGTAAGGAGACCCTGGAGCAGCTGCTGGGACCTAGGGCCCGCAGTTCCAAGCACCGTCTCCAGGCAAGGCAAGGATGGGCACTGGGGGAGGCAGCTGGGCAGCTGGGAAGGGACCCCCAACATGGTGGGCTGAATAAGCAGTCCCCGGGGAGCTGTTTCTCCCCTGGGGTCTGCCCTGGAGGGCATGTGGCCCAAACCTGCTAAATCAAGAATTCCCCACATCCCAGGTCCCAGGAAACAGCGCCCACCCCAGTGCTCCAAACTTGTTGCCTGACCTGGGGAGACCATGGCCTTGGCCCCTGGGGAGGACCCTTGTTGCTTGGAGGCTGGTCCAGTGGATTGGGGGCTATTGCCAATGCCTGGGGGTGATTTCTGAGGACCCCATCAGGAATGGAAGGAGGACCCTGAGTATGAGCCCAGTGTCACAGATTCAGAAATCTACACTAGGAAAACAACGCCTGTTCCTGCGCTGCAGAGCTCCTCCCATATGCCCCCCCTCAACCACCCTGAGATTCCCGAGAGACCCTCAGAATGTGTGTCGAGTATCCCCACGTCAGAGGGAAAGCATCTGGGGACAGGGGGAGACACAGTGCCCGACTTAACCACATGGCTCTTACGAAAATCCTTTTACAGGGACCCACACATCCACCGTCACACTTGGCAATCATTTCTAAACCACTGCCAATTTATGGAACAATCACTCAAAAAGCATGGCAAACTTAGGCCCTGGGAGGTCCCCCAGCTTTTACTTTTTAACTAATTCTAACTAGTCACACAGGTTTCTCAACAATGGCTCAGCTGAATTCCTTTGAGAAAAACAGGAGGAACTCCAGTGTATTCTGTGTGCATTTATCCTTTCAACAAGGATTTCAGGCATGCCTACTACGTGCAAGGTGTGTGCTGTCTCTTTACAGTGTTTCTGTACCTCTGAAATACAGATTCCTAGCGTAACTCCAGCCCTGCGGGTATCGGTCTGCAAGAACTCGCCTTTCCCATGCCCTTTTCCTCTCTGCTGCTGCTTCTTTTTTTTTTTTTTTTAACATCTTTATTGGGGTATAATTGCTTTACAATGGTGTGTTAGTTTCTGCTTTATAACAGAGTGAATCAGTTATACATATACATATGTTCTGCTTCTTACACAGGACACAAGGCACCTGATTAATATCAGGGAGCAGCGAGCTCCAGGCAGCTGAAGAGCTGGGGCGGTGGCATCCGGGTCCAATACTCTGGAAGGTGTGTGCCTCCCTTGACCATCAGGTTCTATTAAGAGACGGGTCAGTCATTTCTCCCTGCCAAGGTGGTGTTGGGTAGAGCCTCCCACACCACACGGAGTCTCGAATGCTGGCAGTACTCCT
>NW_006772699.1:1158070-1191175 GCF_000442215.2 Lipotes vexillifer | reverse complement strand
TTGTTCTCCTACCTGCTGAAGCCTTGTTTATGCTAGGCCCTAGACTGGATGTAGAGTGTCACTCATGTTGTGAACTGCAGCTCCACGGAAAATCTGGGCCACAGATGAGTGAAAACTTCTGGTGAAAATCATGAACAACAACATCTGGTAATAATAACAACACCTACAGTAAGTTTCAGGAAATGAACCAAGCTCTTTACCTTAACTATCTCGTTTCATCTTCACTAAAAACCCTATGAGTTAGGGGTTGTAACACTGTCCCTTTTACACAGGCAGGAAAAATTGAGACTCTGATAATTTAATTATCTTGTCAAGGGTCACACAGACTGTACAAGTAGGTACTGAGATTTAAACCCAAGTGCTGCGGACCTCCCTGGCGGTCCAGGGGTTAAGACTCCGTGCTTCCACTGCAGGGGGCACGGGTTCGATCCCTGGTTGGGGTACTAAGATCCCACATGCCTTGTGGTGTGGCCAAAACAAACAAAACCCAAGTGCTCTGACTCTATAGCCTGCACTCTTAATCATGGGAAACTCAGTAACTGGATATTCATTATCTTGATCCCTGTACATAGAAGACCACTTTGGGAAGCAAGAGTCATCACGATCTGAAAATTTAACCCATGAACTGAGCACTTATAAAATCAGTGCCTACTCAAATACCACTCTCCATTTAACATCCAGCCCAGCCCATAACATTTCAAGTCGACAACCACCTGGGTTGGCTGGATGTCTTCGCAGTTGACAAAGCGATGCAAGTACAACACACATCATCTACAGGGGAAATAACTCATATTCTAAACGATACAGGATTTCAGGAGGTCGGTGAAAGGGATGCTGAAGATTACTACTCAAGTCACACCCGAGGAGTGGTGGAGTCCCCCGGCTAACAAGTGAGAAGATCCCACAGGCTGAAGAAGAGACATCAGGTTCTTCACAACAGGAGAACTTCAGTGACAAGAGGGATCAGATGAGGCCCTTGGGAACCTGGCAAAGCTCTCTCCAATATCTGGCAAAAATGACCTTCCTTATGCATCTGCTGGGAAAGTCAAGTGAGAAGAGAAAGCTGTCCCTATTGCTACTGTGAGTTGTGTTAGAATAAGTACACAAAAAATAAATCAGCGCTTTATTTGTACTAAGAATTAGGGCATAGTTGCAACTACAACTTAAATTTTGTTAAACACAACATAAAATCCGCTTATCATCCAAACTTTGTTTTGTTTCTCAAAATAAAATCTTTTTTCCCCAATATCTGCTACAAATTTGATCTCCGTTTTAATTAGTTTCTCTTCTAAGTGCAATCTCTCCTTGGAACAGGAACCCCTGCGACGCTTTTTGTCAAGCCCTCCCTGCTTCCTGCTGTAGGAGACCCATTGCGAAGGGCTGAGCGATAATGCCGTTGCCTCAGAGATGCAGAGAGCTGCTCACTCTTCAAAGAGCTCTCCCGTCTACTGTTTCACCAGATGCCTTCAAGAACTCCAGGAATGAAGGAAACTGTATACTGTTACTCCACACATGTATATCCACTTTGTAGTTTATGAAACTCTGATCACTTCTATGATCTCACCTTGACTGACAGGAAAATTCTGCCAGGCACAAGTAACACTCCCATATTACAGATGAGCAACTGCGGTTCAGATCTAAAGAACATGCCAGAGGCCCTGTAACTCACCGGTGGCAGCTTTAGGACTGGAACCCAGCTTTAAACCGCTTATTCTTTCCCATGGGATACCTGCCTCTCTCAAGCTTAGAAGAACAAATGAAAATTCTGCTGGCTAGTGAACAGTTTTTCAGGCCAATGAAGTCTTTTGAGAAACTCTCTGATTTAAAACATCCAGACATATCTCCTTTCCTTTCACATAAATAGCCCAAAGTCTTTAAGCAGAACAGTGATAATGAATACACTTCCACTGCTTTATCATGACTGTTCTAGCTGGAAAATAAGTACCAGAGGAACTCTTAATTCAAAAGCTTAGGATGCAGGGGTCTTGCAAACCACTGCTGCGACGTGCTGCAGGATAGCTTCTTGTCCGTTACAGGCAGAGGTAGCAGTGTTCTCGAATTCCTAACTGAGCCGAGGGAGAAAGCACGTGAATTATTAAGAAATGCCATCAGTGGAAGACTGAGTCTCCTACTGGGGTGCTGGGAGAACCTCTGAGGTCTGAACCTCTGAGGACAAGGAGGAAACACACCTGGTGACCCACATCTTTGCAACCAGCTGTGTGCTGCTGCCGACAAGCAGCATGGCTCCGTGACCTTGCGCAAGTTACCTCCCCCTTTGAGGCTCGGTTTTCCTCATCTATAAAATGGGGATCAACACTCACACCTGTTGTGAAAAGCACGTGAGATAATGTGAGATACACAGTTAGCACAGTGCCTGCTTCGTAGTAAACACTCAAGACAGAGACTGTCATGCCCAAAGTCAAGTGCCGGGCACATGACAGCACTCAATAAATGTTAGGTCCCTCCATCAGGAAGGTACTTCTGTGTCCCCTAGCAGTACCTTCAATACCATGAAGGGTTTGTCCAAACACAAGAGGGGATTAAAGCTGGTCAAGTATGGGCTGGGAGCCTCATCTGTGCAGTGGGAAGTTTGTGTAGAGCCCCCGGGCAAGGTGGGGAGATTAGGGCTGGGCCAGTGGTTATAGGGCAAGAATGCCAAGCTTCCGGGAGGCGGTCATTGCTTGGAGGGCGTAAATAGAAGGAATCACTTAGCAATGGGATTGAAAACTCCCTTTGCTCCCTGCCTGGGCCCTGACACAGGTACTTGGCAGCGGGGCCCTTGAATACGCTCCATTGCCTGGGGGATGACAGTGCTCAGGAGCCCCACAACAGCGCTCTCAATCCACGTGCCGCACAGTCTGCTCTCGGCCACGTTTGCAGCCTCTCGTTCTCTGCTCAGGAATTTCCAAGGGCTTCCCACCACCTACAGGTTTCCTTAGCTGAGTCTCCAAGGCTCTTCTTCATTTACCCTTTTTTTTTTTTTTTAAAGATGTTGGGAGTAGGAGTTTATTAATTTATTTACTTTTGCCGTGTTGGGTCTTGGTTTCTGTGCGCGGGCTTTCTCCAGTTGCGGCGAGCGGGCGCCACTCTTCATCGCGGTGCGCGGGCCTCTCACTCTCGCGGCCTCTCTTGTTGCGGAGCACGGGCTCCAGACGCGCAGGCTCAGCAGTTGTGGCTCACGGGCCTAGTTGCTCCGCGGCATGTGGGATCCTCCCAGACCAGGGCTCGAACCCGTGTCCCCTGCATTGGCAGGCAGACTCTCAACCACTGCGCCACCAGGGAAGCCCCATTTACCCTTGGAGTTCTCTCCCCTTCCACGAGTCCCCTTCTCCATGCAACAGAAACTAGTCACCGTGTCCCTTCCTGCCTCAGTGCCTTGACCTTTGAAAGCCTTCCACGACCCCTCGGGCCACCGGCAACCACATCAGTTTCGGCCTTTCTAAAACCTACAAAACCTTCAGTGCCTCCACCAGGTCCACGGGAATCTCCCTCTGCTTGAACCTGTCAGCACGAATTGAACCCCAAATCTAATTTCACTACATGCATCACTGGCTGACCTGTAAGTGACTGGGAAGCAAGGGGATGTGCCACCTGCCTCTGTGATGCACCCACAGCACCTAACATTGTGACTTGGACCCAGTCAAGTGCCTGGCCAAGTGCCTGCCTAGCTGCTGATGCCCTGATTCTTGCTTAGTAACTCTTCCCTCCATAGCCCCTGTCCTAGGTGAGCTCCATCAGCCCCAGACCCATTACCCTGATCTGCACGTTTTCCCTCTCCCTCCTTCTGTTCCATACAATTCAGAAGAAAACCAGGCCAGCTGGACTGGAGCTGTGTCTGATCTCCCCCACGTCTGAAAGTCACTCACCGCGACTCATGTGGAGGGGGCCATTCCACGGTCTCATGAAGCACTGGGACCCAGGGCCCTGGGGACAGGGAGCTGCTTCCTGTATAATGGGACATTACACAGGTTGGTGTCTGGCCCCAGCAGGGAGCAGCATGGCTGTGAACTATGAGGTGGTCATAGTTAACTAAGAACACCTACTCCGCGCCCACCTGGAAAAAAGGGGTGGGCTCAATCGCTGCCAGCAAGAGATGACAAGGGCTTTCTTCTGCTGCCTGTGGGTGAATCACCAGGTCCTCTTCATGGCTCCCTTAAGAAGGGGTCAGGGGAGGAGCTGGCTGGCCAAACCCCTGGCAGGGATGTATCTGATGATGACACCTTCCTTTTTCCCCAGCCCAGTTTTCATCAGCACAAGACACCTGCACCCCTTTGAAGAGGAATGGATCTTCTCTGCCATTGAAAGGTCAGCTACCTGGAGGGAAGGAGATGAAAACCACCACCCCAGGTTTAGACCTGAAGCATCCCAGCCTTTGATGTTTAAGATGAGAGGTGGGGATTGAAATCTGGGTCTCCCTGACTGAGACATCAGTAATAGCCGACGGCAGGATGTGTTCACGCCTGGTGCTGAGCTGGAGGGATTTTTCGGTCAGCACTGTCCTAGGATCCATCATCCGTGGAGCCCTGTGCCTACTAAGAGGGCTAAATAAAAGCTAAGTAAATGTCTGGCCTCCGAAGGATGCATGCTCTACTGGCCCTACCCTGGAGGGCTCGCACCCGTGCAAGGCTGCCACTTCCCTTCCCTCCATCTCTGCCTGGCTAGCACCTCTGCATCCTGCAGCTCTTAGCCCAGGCACCCCTGATGAGGACACATCCCAGGGCCCGCCAGCCCACCCACCAGGACCTGTAACTCTCTACTGTTACAGCTGCTGCATTCGCTCTTTTGTGCGTCTTTGATGATTGCACTGTGGTCTCCCGGTAAGCTTCGTAAGGGCAGGGATGTGTCTGCTTTTCTCGCCTGGTCTCTCTGGCTCCTTCCATCATAGCAGTTATGGAGGAAGCTCTCAAGAGAGCACAGACTCTGGGGCTAGACGGCCTGAGGTCTGATTACAGCTCTGTCACACACTAGCTGTGGGACCTATAGGCAAGTACCTTAACCTTTCCATGCCTGAGTTTCCTTACTTATGAGGGTAAGAGTAGTACCTACTAGGTACCCAAGAGAAATTTAAACTTATATATACGCAAAAGCTTGTAAATGAATGTTCAGAGCAGCATTATTCATAATAGTCAAAAAGTAGGGGCTTCCCTGGTGGCGCAGTGGTTGAGAGTCTGCCTGCCAATGCAGGGGACACAGGTTCGAGCCCTGGTCTGGGAAGATCCCACATGCCGCGGAGCAACTGGGCCCGTGAGCCGCAACTACTGAGCCTGCGCGTCTGGAGCCTGTGCTCCGCAACGAGAGGCTGTGACAGTGAGAGGCCTGCGCGTCGCGATGAAGAGTGGTCCCCGTTTGCCGCAACTAGAGAAAGCCCTCGCACAGAAACGTAGACCCAACACAGTCAAAAATAAATAAACAAATAATTTTTTTTAAAGTAGAAATAAGCCAACTATCCATCAACTGATGAATGGATAAACAAAATGTGGTAAATCCATACAGTGGAATATTATGTGGCAATAAAAAGGAATTAAGTGCTGACACAGTACTTAACAACATGGATGAACTTTGAAAATTTTAAGTGAAAGAAGCCAGACACAAAAAGCCACATATGGTTCCATTTATATGAAATGTCCAAAACAGATAAAGCTATAGAGACAGAAAGTAAATTAGTGGCTTCCTAGGGCTGAGAATAAGGGTGGGAAGAAATTGAGGGGGTGATGGCTAAGGGGAGCTGGGTTTCTTTTGGGGGTGATAAAAATGTTCTAAAAGTGACTGGGGTGATGATGGTGGCAAAACCCTGTGGATACACTAAAAGTCATGTAATTGCATATTTTAAACAGGTGAGTTGTACGGCATTTGATTACATCTCAATAAAGCTGTTTAAAAAAATCATAGCACCTATCTCATAGTACTGCTCTAAGGACTAAATTAAATGTATTATTTGTGAAAGCGTTATCTAAACTATGTAATAACTAATACTCATTGAACCTTGATTGCACACGAAGCACTTTACAAATAGTACATTATTTCAACCTCATAGCCCACGGAGGGAAGTACTCACCCACTTTACAGATGAGGAAACTGAGGCTCACAGAGATTAAGTAACTCGCCTAAGGTGACATGGCTGGTAAGTGGCAGAAGCAGGCAAAACCCGTGTGCTGAACCATCACATACAGACAGAACAACGTTCCCCAAACCCTGGGGTTCCCTGGATTTGAAGTGGGAACCACTTGGCAAAAACAAACATTCTCCCTCACATCAAATGAGAGCACCCCCCTATTCGTTTGCATCCTCTCCCCCTAGGCAGCTAGTTGTGGGGTAGCTCCTTCCCTCCCCAGGTCCCAGGACACTCCACCCCAGCCCTAACCCTCTGTTCTGGGGGGAATCTGGTTTTTACCAGGAGACCAGCTGACATGCTCTGCTTCTCCCCTCTCAAAGTGTCTTCGTTCATGTAACCCCAAGTGTCCTCACACCTGCAGAGGGTCAAGGCTTCCCTGGATCCCTTCGTCCCTATGATGGCCAGGACTGGTTTCTTAGCACCTCTCAACATTTTTAATACAGGAAAAATCCCTTCCAATTCATACTTTTTAAATCTTAAAAAACAAAAAAACAAAAAAAAAAACAAGAGCCTGCCACGTCCCTGTCACAGGCTTTTCAGTGGCTTTTCATTGTGTTCAGAACAAAAGTCACACTCTTGCCCAGGCCTGAAGACCCCTCACGTCTGGCCCCCCTACCTCCTCTAGCTCCTAGCACTTTTTTTCAAGGCTCTCCTACTCCAGCCATCCTGCACATTCTGACTCACGCCAGGAATCGCTCCTCCTCTATCCGCGTGGCTGGCTCCTGGGTTTCCAGATCCCAGTTTAACTGTCCCCTTCCCAGAGAGGTCTTATCTGACCAAATCATCTTAATTAGATGTTTATTCTCCACCAGGGCACCACTTTATTTCCTTCAGGGTACTCACGACAATGGGCAATTATATGTTTGTTTCTTTGTTTAGTCATTTAATTTCTGTCCCCCTAATCCCCCCATGATGCACACCAGACTACAAGATCCATGTGGGCAAGGACCAGACCTGCACCATAGGTGCTTAACATAGATTTCACGGTTTTTTGACCTTGGCCTTCACCATGAGCCGTTGCTGACATTTGGGGCCAGATAATTCTTCATTGTAGGGGAAGAATTGTACTATGCATTGTAGGATGTTTAGCAGCATCCCTGGTTTCTAACCATTCATGCACCCTGCCAGTTGTGACAACCAAAAAAGTCTCCCGACGTTGCCAAATGTGCCCTGGGGCGGGTGGGAAAGGAGTTGTCAAAATGTTCCCCAGTTACGAACCACTGATGTATCTGTTGAAACATCAACAGATGTTTACTTTTCAAAAGTAAAGAAAAAGTAATTCATCTCGAGCGTCATATGGTTTGAAAGTGGGGTGTATGGGTATGAGTGGAGGGGGAGAGGAAAGTTACAAGTTTGGGGCTTTGCAGGACCCCAACAATTTCACCACCATCCACTGGTGTAAGTGGTTGGGATGCTGATAAGGGGACTGTAGGGTGATGCTCCTTTTTCTTAGGATGCCACCCCAAACTTTGCATAACTCAAGGTTACCTATCTGGGTGACAATTTCTAACTGTGGTCATGGTACATGAGAAATAGCATGTGCTGTCAAACATGATGATGAATAATGGCGAATATCTGTTGAGCACGTACACCATGTTGTTTAATACTAGGACCTGTGGTGGGCGTCATCGCCTTCTCAATGCACAGGACAAACGAAAGTGCAGACCCATTTGGTATCTTGCCCTCCAGGCTCAAGGTGTGAAGTGAAGGTGCAGGGATTTGAACCCACTCGGTTTACCTCCAGCTGTCTTGCAATAACTACTAATCTATATGAATTTCCCAGCAAGTCAGAACACTAACTGCACAATCACAACGATGAGTTTCATCTTCATTCCCTACAGTGTCTAAACATGAGTTTAGACACTGTAGTCAGTGACTACAGTGACATGAGTCAGTGTCTAAACATGCAGGAAGGGTGTTCTGGGGCAGAGGCTCAGCACCTTTTGAACTGGGGTCCTGAGCAGGTGGGAGAACACAAAGTATTGTTTTTAAGAATAAGAATGTGCCCTGGCTCTTCTACTGGACCCCAAATTACAGAAGCAGAGATGGCTGACCACAGTGGAAAGGCCTTTGGAAGTGGCCTACTGCTGAGGTCTCAAACTGGGATCTGTTTGAGAATATATGGGGTATAAGGGATGCACGTATCCAGGCAGGCTGGCTACAGCAGGAGGGGGCAGCAAAGGTAGGGGTGCATACACCAGGGTTCAATACAAGATTCCACTTGAAGAAATGGCTCCATGGCTAAAACACGTTTGAAAACCCCCGATAAGAATCCAGTGTCCTTGGTTTATAGATGAGGAAACCGAGGACCAGAGAGGAAAAGTGATTCGCTATAAGCAACACAGACTTCCCTGGTCTCCTAGTGGGGAGGAAATCAAGGGCTCTGCAGGTGGACAAAACTGTGTTCGAATCCTGGTTCTGTCGCTTAATTAAGTTCTCTAAGCCTCAGTTTAGTAATTGGAGAAATGAGAGTAATCGTATCTTCCTCATCAAATTTGTAAACAATTAAATGAACAGATGTGAAGTGCTAGGGAGACGGTAAGTGGTCAGGGGCTGGCTGTCAGGGCAAGTTGTAGAGGGCACAGTGGTTAGAACAGAGGTGTGCAAGCTCCTAGATGGATCTCTGTTCACATCCTGGCACTCCCACCCCCAGCTGTATGGATGGATATAGGCAGATCTTTCAATTCTTTGAGTCCTAATTCCTCATCTGTCTAACTGGCATAGTAATTCCTCACTTACAGGTGTGTTGGGAGGACCAGATCACATAAAGCAAGCGAAGTGCTTAGCACATTTCCTGGGGCCATAACAGATGCTCAGTAAACACCTGCTATTATCGTCAGCCCACCTTTTGCCTTCTGTGGCACCTCATTTGGGAAACTGCTGCTGAGATGTTCTGCGAGTGCCCAGGGAGCACGCCCCCTGCAACCTCACCTCCTCCAGGCCATGCGACGCCAAGGAGTCTTGGAAGGCTCACCTGTACCAGCGAGAAGCAGGTCTGGGTGATGAGTGGAGCATGACTCAGAAGCTCCTACCTAGCAGCTCCCTCAGAAAGAATGTGTTGCGGGATTGCCCCTTTTATCTCGCTTTTTTAGGAGAGAGGGGGAGAAAAAAATAAAGGCAAGAACTTCAAGGTCAGGTTCACTTCCCTGCAGGCTCCTCCTGGGCTGAAGTGAAATTTCAAGAATGCAGCCTCTGGGCCCAGTTTACATTCCCACCCTCTCTGGTGTCCAGGATACCAGAGGGACCTGGTGCGTTCCATCCCACCAATCAGCCTCCTTGGTCATATCCTGCTGGGGGCAGGGCCTGCCACTGCCTCTTGGGAGAAGCATCACTGCTTATTAGCAGGATGATCAGCCATTCATTTGTCCAACATAAGTTCAGAGCTTACTGCAGCCAGGCACTGGGGATAGAGTTTTATGGAAAAACAGCCCGAGCCCCTGTTCTCGGGGAGCGTGAGGCGGAGAAGAGAGTGAGTCACACAACTAATGTGAGCGGGTCTACGAAGCAGCTGCACACAGTGGCATGAGACTGTCTGTGAGAGGCCTGAACTACTCAGCAATATTAGAGGAGGCTCCCTTGAGTAAGTGATGATTAAGCACAGGGCTGAAGGGTAAGTAGGTGTTAAAAGGTGAAGCAAGGAGGGAAGGAGATTCCAGGTAGAGGGCCTAGCGTTTGCAAAGGCTCTGTCATGCACAGAGTTGCCAGGCCTTTGCAGACCTGTGGTCAGAGCACAGTGGGGCACGGAGGTGGGGGGCAGGATGGGGCAAGAGAGGCAAAGTCAGGGCCAGACTTATGTCCTATGTGCCATGTTAGAGCATCAAAGTGTTCTGTTTTGTTTTGTTTTTCTCCTTTGCGGTACGCGGGCCTCTCACTGTTGTGGCCTCTCCCATTGCGGAGCACAGGCTCCGGACGCGCAGGCTCAGCGGCCATGGCTCACGGGCCCAGCCGCTCCGCGGCACGTGGGATCTTCCCGGACCGGGGCACGAACCCGTGTCCCCCGCATCGGCAGGCGGACTCTCGACCACTGCGCCACCAGGGAAGCCCCGAAGTGTTTTTAACGCAAGGGATGGCATGATCAGATTGAATTTCTGTAAGAACCTTGTATTCAGATGATCTTTAAGAGTAGAGTGAGAAGGGAAGAGAAAAAGCAGGTATATCAGTTAGGGAACTTTAGTAGCCACGTCCAAGTCCCCAAAATGATGGGTCTGGGCTGATGGGGAGATGGGGGGAGCTGTCCTCTTCCCACATGTCCCTCTCCTTCTGGAAAGCCCCGGCGGCCACACCAGCACTGAGCTCGGCCTTTGCAGACTGACATCACTTGAGAGCAGCCGCTCTGGGTTGCAAAGGTCACAGAGGTGCTGCCCATTGTTCGGAATCTGATAAACCTACACCTGGCCTTGCATCAAGATCACTCCAGGGAGGAGAAGCCTTTTTCCCTGGGGGTGGGGGTGGGTTCAGGGCACTGAGGGCGCATTCTCAGACTTAAAGGCTCTAAAGAGATGATCGAGGATTGTAATGACATACACATTTCTCAGGTCCCTCTAGTGCAAAATGGACACGCCCTACAACTCCAGAAGGGAGAGGGGGGTCTGCAGAAGGTTGATGCTATATACACAGGACAGGTGCTCAGAAAACATCTGAGGAAGGAATGGGGAGAGAAAAGAGGGGAAGGCAACAAGACAGTTAATTAGTTAGTTAGTTAGTAATTTCTTTGAAACCCTGATGAGCCTCAGGGAATTCTTGGTCTCACAAATGTGGAGATGCTGGATGGCTTGCAGCCTGGCTAGATAGATAACCTAACGTGGCTGCCTGGCCTCTGGGGTCCCACCACCAGAGATTAGGAGGTGAGGAGGTCTGAGATGTGGCTTGAGACTCCAAAGGGAGTGCCAATAATTTTTTTTTTAACAAAAGTTAAAAAAAAAAAAAAAATCAGAGAAAATATAATGAAAAGTATTTTTTTAAAAACCCAAAACGAACAAAAAAACTATCAGCAAATACAGGCAACAAGAACCTTTCCCCTCTTCGCCCATGGATGCAAGCCCCTAAAATAACAGGAAAGTTAAGATTTCCTTCTCAGTTATATGTGAAATCTACAAAGGAAAAAAAAAAAAAAGCTTATAGATGTAAAGAACAGGTTGGTAGCTGCCTGGGATGGAGTCGGGGGGTTGGTGGATCGGGTAAAGGGAGCCAAAAGGTACAAGCTTCCAGTTATAAAATAAGGCAGTCATAGGGGTATAATGTTCAGCATGGTGACTACAGTTAACCGTACTATATTGCATATTTAAAAGTTGCTAAGGGCTTCCCTGGTGGCGCAGTGGTTGAGAATCTGCCAGCTAATGCAGGGGACACGTGTTCGAGCCCTGGTCTGGGAAGATCTCACATGCCGCGGAGCAACTGGGCCCGTGAGCCACAACTACTAAGCCTGCGCGTCTGGAGCTTGTGCTCCGCAACAAGAGAGGCCGCAACAGTGAGAGGCCCGTGCACAGCGATGAAGAGTGGCGCCCGCTCGCCGCAACTAGAGAAAGCCCACGAAAACCCAACACAGCCGTAAATAAATAAATTAATTAATTTAAAAAAAAAAAAAACGTTGCTAAGAAAGCAGATCTTAATTTTTCATATTGAAGTATAGTCAATTTACAATGTGTTAGCTGCTGGTGTACAGCAAAGTGATTCAGTTGTACACATATAAATACATAGTTTTTCATATTCTTTTCCATTATAGGTTATTACAAGACATTAAATACAGTTCCCTGTACTATACAGTAAGTTCTTGCTTTTATCTATTTTATATATAGTAGTTTGTGAGAGTAGAACTTAAAAGCCCTCATCACAAGCAAAAAAAAAAAAACTTGTAACTACGTATGGGGACAGATGTTAACTAGACTTACTGCGGTGATCATTTCATGATACATACAAATACTGAACCACTATGTTATACACCTAAAACTAATATAATGTTATATGTCAATTACCCTCAATTAAAAAAAAAAAGATTTCCCGTGTGTCCTTCCAGAAATATTTTCATGGACATACCAGCATGTGACGTGCCCAGCACACACACACATCCACTACACTTCATCAAACCTAAGAGAACAAGCGTCACTTACAAAAGTTTTATTATATATACAACAAAGAAAGAACAACACGGCCAATAAACTATGTCCCATGCTTTCTTTATCTCAGAATATTTATACGTATTGAAAAAGCTTATTTAGGCTTATTCAGATATGGACTTAATTACATGGCTCTCTTTTCCATATATGCAAAAAGGAAAAACAGAAGCAAACGACATTAGCTCAGGTATTGATAAGATTGCACCATCCTCAGCTCTGAGTCACCTGCACCTGCGGGTTCCTCACAGTGCCATTCTTTGTGCCACGGAGTGCTGGGGTGGCGTTTCTTGAAAGAGACCTCTGATAATGTCTCTGATTTTCTTCCAAGCTGCTGAAAATCACTTGGAGTTTGGATTCTGATGCTTTCTTGATTTTACCAGAAGATGTTGAAGATGGGTTTTTTGATAAGAACAAAGGTCCGTCCACAGTAGTTCTTAAATTGTTTGGGACTGAAACACAGAGGAGCCATGGTACCAGCTACACTAGCAGAAGCAGCAGACTGTGTGCGTGTGTCGGCAATTACCATGCCAGCGGCATTTCTGAGACTTATCCCTAGTATGAAGGTGTCAGCAGGTTAACATTTGAAGGTGTTAACATTTTGTTTTTGTAAAGCAAACAAAAAAAGTCCATCTCAAAACTGATGAGGGACTTACCTGGTGGTGCAGTGGTTAAGAATCCGTCTGCCAATGCAGGGGACACGGGTTCGAGCCCTGGTCCGGGAAGATCCCACATGCCGTGGAGCAACTAAGCCCGTGCACCACAACTACTGAGCCTGCGCTCTAGAGCCCACGAGCCACAACTACTGAGCCTGCGTGCCCTAGAGCCAGCACACCGCAACTACTGGGCCCGCGTGCCACAACTACTGAAGCCCGTGAACCTAGAGCCCATGCTCCAAAACAAGAGAAGCCACTGCAATGAGAAGCCCGCGCACCACAAGGAACAGTAGCCCGCGCTCACCACAACTAGAGAAAGCCCACGTGCAGCAATGAAGACCCAACAGAGCCAAAAGTAAATAAAATTAAAAAACAAAACAAAACTGATGAATTACACTACGATGGGACTTCCCTGGTGGGGCAGTGGTTAAGAATCCACCTGCCAATGCAGGGGACACGGGTTCCATCCCTGATCCGGGAAGATCCCACATGCCGCGGAGCAACTAAGCCCGTGCGCCACAACTACTGAGCCTGCGCTCTAGAGCCCGCGAGCCACAACTACTGAGCCCGCGTGCCACAACTACTGAAGCCCGCGCGCCTAGAGCCTGTGCTCCGCAATAAGAGAAGCCACAGCAATGAGAAGCCCACGCACCGCAAGGAAGAGCAGCCCCTGCTCGCCGCAACTAAAGCCCACGCGAGCAACGAAGACCCAATGCAGCCAAAAACAAATAAGTAAGATAAATAAATTTATATTAAAAAAAATTACACTATGGTGCATACACAGTCTCCCTCCACTCACTCTACGTTGACTGGGAGTTGCAAATTCAAATCACAACATGAGTCAGGCAGGTAATTCAGTGAAGTGAGAAAGGCGAGGCTGTAGAAACACAATGTAGTTCCAAAGTTCCAAATGAGGCTCAAAGGGTGATGCTGGACCAGCAGCTATTTTTATCCTTTGTGGGCCCAGTGTTTCTGTGGAATACCTGATGCTTTGGAGCCCCTCTATAAGCCTCTATTACGTATGGATGTGTATTTTTAAACCCATTTTAAAAACACAAAACATACTATTCTGAATCTTGCTGTCTGCTTAATCACACTTCTTGGAATTCTTTCCATATCAGCACGTGTAGCTCTACCTCATTCTGTTAATTGCATGGCACTCCATTGTGTGGATGCCCCCCAACTTAACGTGTGCAGCTCCCAGCGTGAGATGTTTAGGCTGCTTCCCGGTTTTCTTGCTCTCACACTCAAGGCTAAGTGAGGAAGTGGGAGAGCTGCCATTTGAAGCATGACCCGCCAGTATGGGTAGGGGGTTCTGATGGCCCCAAACTGGGGAATGGCTGTGAGTCACCCAGCTCACTTCTTGGCAGTTCTGCCCTGAGGTCAGTTTGAGGCTCTGGGGAGGCAGGGTGCGGGGGGGGTGGGGGGGACAGGATTCTAGAGGCAACCACTGCTTCTTATAGTAAAAAGATTCAGTAGCTTTAGGGCAGAGGACGGGACGAGGGCCCAACCCTTTCTCCATCTCCCTCTTACTGAACTGCAGAGCGCTGTGGTCCCCAAACCCAGCCACTGCCTGCCAAGCCCTCACTGTATGCTTCTCCCCGAGCTCTGTCCCCCTTTCCCTCCACTACCAGCCCCAACTCCTTCTAGAGGAACAGAGGAAAGAGAAAGGCAAAAGGGGCCCCAGGGAGCGAGTGCGTGTAGAGGTGGAGGGAGGTCTCAGCTTCACTACCCCCAGGATCCCCTCCCACTAAGCCATCCCCCTCCAGAACATTCCATACACGCAGCAGGGGCTCTGCAGGGGTGGGGCTAACGGTAATGATTACTGAATGCAGGGGCAAGCATCCACAATCACAAGAGATCCTCACCATTCTGAAAGTGCCAACTGCTCTCCATTTCACTGACAGGAAAACTGAGTCTAGGAGAAGGTGAATGCCTTTGCCCAAGTTACACAAGGCACACGTGGCCTCCCTCCACGCACTGTCCCAGTTTTTCAAGGGTCTCTTCCGAGGGGGTGTACCTTAAGGAGCAAATTGAAGTCTGTTTCCTGGAGAGTGTGGCTCCCAGGCCAATTCCCCAGACCCTCGTATTCAGTGCATTATGCCCGTGGGTGTGGTGAGGGGGACCCCGCTGGGGAAGCAGGGAAATGGACGCTTCTTTTAATAACTGTTTGAAGAATTTACATTTTAACCAAACCCACAGTTATTAAGGAATACTGCTTTGTATCATTTCACTTTCCCCTTTATCTTTCTACCCTTTTAATGACTGTTTTGCTCTGTTCCTCCCATGTTCATTCACTGACTTCCCCAACAGGGGTTTCTGCCCGCAAGTCGGAATTTTCCTAAACTCTCTTTCTTTCCAGGGGGCCGCGGGCATGAGGTCCAGGAATTCGCACAACCTGGCAAAAAAGCTGTCTCCAAATTCCAGTTCATTAGCATGGCTCGTTAATTATAAATGCTCCCCTCCCAGCTACCCGTCTCCCCCGAACACCCCAAACAGCAGATTAAGTTTTAACTTTTGCTGGCAGGACACCTGCTTCTGAAATTCCTCCCTCCCGCCCCTCCCCCTCCCCCCCCAGCCCAACCTCCTAAGATTTACAACACAAAAGCAAACATTTACACTGGTTAAGATTTACCAAAAGGAAGTGTGGCCTGGAATGCTTCGTTTGAAGTTCTGTCTCAAAAGAAGGAGCCCTTTTTTTAAACATATAAAATAAGAGACCTCAAAGCCTTCCCGGTGGTGTCTGACAGGCACTCGGCATAACCAGGCCTTCTCAGTTTTTCACTTGGGCCTTGACGTCAGCACACGATAAACAAGCAGAACTCAGAACTGTGGCTCTGTCCACTCCAGGGTAAATGGAGTTATCAATCAGTAATGCAATCAAGTGGCTTCCTGGAAACTCTAGGGTAGAACTTTCTTCCTGAGATATTACCAAGGGGGAAGGAAGAAAAGGGCACCCCACAAAGGGGGAACCAAAAGGCAAGGCCAACTTTGCAGGCGAGAAAGAGCCTGAGGTCCACCTGCTGTCTCCAGACAAAGCTGATGTTCTCAGTGAGGCACGTCTAGTTTACTGGAGGTGGGAGAGGAGTGAGGGCACAGCCAGCCCAGGGTGGATGCTGGCTGAGCAGGTGGGATAAGTACCAAACGCCACGGCAAACAGAGTCACCAGAAACTGAGGTCATGCAGATACTCTGGGGGAAAAGGAAGTGAGGAAATTCCCCGTACCTAGCCCACGATTGCTGGTGTAGGCCAATGGAAATGCTCTGACAAGAAAAGTAAGGAGGCTGTACTTGTTTGACCTTTGTATTCAGTCAGAACCTTCTATTCCTTTGGTGAGAGCAGCTAAGGTGCAGTCAACCAAGAATCTTGACCACGTGGGGCAAGTCCCAGGCGATGGTTGTACACACCGCCGAGCAAAGGAAGAGCTGATAAAGCAAGAACTCACCAGGAAACAGCAGCATTAGTAACCCGACTCTGTCCTAGGCACCTGCTGGCAGCTTTGCCTGACTGCTCACTAGTCCTCAACACTGCCCAGTGAGGAAAGGGTTCTTATCCACGCCTTGCAGAGAGATGAAAGCACTGAGGCCGGATAATCTGGCCAAGGCTGCAAATGATGCTCAAAAGCCCATGCTCTTTGCACTGTACTACAGGGCTCCAACTGGAAGATGTGTATTAAGAGCAGCCTGCATGATACGCCAGAACCACTGGACCTGGACTCACATTGTGGGAGGCCCAGCTCAGCTTTTTTTAGCTGGGTGACCTTGAGCAAGTCCCTCACCACCCCATGGGCATTTCTGATTTCTCCTCTGTCCTCGGCTGCAGCATTTCAGCAAGCTGCACATTGGAGGAAGGAGTCTGCAGCCACCCACTTGCTCCAACTTCCTCATCGATCCAGCTGAGCATTCAGAATTTTACCAGCATGAGTGCAACCTATTTGGGTAAGGCTTTTTCCTCGTTCCTGGGTCCCCTATAGAGGGAGAAGCATGTTCCTTCCAACATGAGCTTATATTCCCTTTATATATCCTTCTAGAGTTGGAAAAGCAGCCAACTTAATGCTCCTCTCTGCTATTTTACACTCAGGCTTTCACTAAGTGGACATCTACAAGCACTGGCCTTTCATGGTTCTTCAGTCAAACTCAGTCCCCACAGGGCTTCCCTGGTGGCGCAGTGGTTGAGAGTCCGCCTGCCGATGCGGGGGATACAGGTCTGTGCCCCGGTCCAGGAGGATCCCACGTGCCGCGGAGCGGCTGGGCCCGTGAGCCATGGCCGCTGAGCCTGTGCGTCCGGAGCCTGTGCTCCGCAACGGGAGAGGCCACAGCAGTGAGAGGCCCGCGTACCGCAAAAAAAAACAAAACAAACAAACAAAAAAAAACCAAAAAAACTCAGTCCCCACAAAACCTCACCTTTCCTTGGCGAGAGAGCACATCCAGAGCCCCTGAGCATTTATTCTTGCTGCCTCCGGCTTTCCAGGATCTCATAAAGCCACAGTGTTGTTCAGAGGAACAGCTTGGTTCTGAATCTTGGTTCTGAATTTGATCCAAGGGCCAAAATTACAAACTCATTTCTCAGCAGTTCTAAAGCTCAATTTCTCCGCTTGTCAACTGGGGATGAAACAACTGACCTCACGAGGTTATCACTGAAGAGCTAATGAGACCCCAGGTAAAAGTCTTTTCATCATAAACATTACAGCACTTCTTATGTGCTGGGCCCTTTAACACACTATTTCAATGAGTCAGTATCAGACATGCACGTCGGAAACAAATACAAAAATACAGGCCTCAGGGTGAACAAATGGGCCAATCAATAAATGAGGGAAATGGAGGGAAGGAGAGGGAAGGGGCCTAGAAGGCCAGTGGGGCCCTGAGTCATGCTAAGAAGTCTCGGGGTTTTCTATGGGCCTTGGAGAACCATGAGAAGTTTCTGAGAAGCGGAGCAATTTGCTCTGGAAGGTCCTGTGGAAGAAAATTCCAGAAGTAGTTACAACATGAGTTGCTGGAAAATGAGCTTGGAGTCTGGCCACCCTGTTACAATAGCCGAAGCAAGAAACGACATCTTAACTGTGACGACGGGGGCCACGAAGGGCAAAGGACTGGCGGAAGGGTGGGATGGACTTTAAAGCCCCCAACTACCGAAAGGTTTCGACAGCTCTGTCTCATCAAACACGCAGATCTGCGGGGATAAACTCTCCCAGGTGCTTATTTTCTAGGTCTCCTGTGTGAAATAAGGCTGCCCGTGTCCTGAACCACTAACTTCTATCCCCGCCTTTACCTCATTACCTTAACACAAAGCAAAATTAAACAACAAAAAAAATCACTGCTGTCCGCTCGTGTTCAGAGCAGCATTATTCACAAGAGCCAAAAGGTGGAAGCAACCCCAGCGTCCATCAACAGAGGAATGGTTAAGAAACATGTGGTGGGCTTCCCTGGTGGCGCAGTGGTTAAGAATCCGCCTGCCAACGCAGGGGACACAGGTTCGAGCCCTGGTCCGGGAAGATCCCACATACATGCCGCGGAGCAACTAAGCCCATGTGCCACGACTACTGAGCCTGTGCTCTAGAACCCACGAGCCACAACTACTGAGCCTGCGTGCCACAACTACTTAAGCCCGCACACCTAGAGCCTGTGCCCTGCAACAAGAGAAGCCACAACAATGAGAAGCACGTGCACCGCAACGTAGAGTAGCCCCCACTTGCCGCAACTAGAGAAAGCCCACGTGCAGCAACAAAGACTGAACACAGACCAAAAAAAAAAAAAAAAAAAATGTAGTGTGTACATACAATGGAATATTACTCAGCCTTAAAAAAGGAAATTCTGACACATGCTATAGTGTGGATGGACCTGGAGGACATTATGCTGAGTGAATCAGCCAGTCCCCAAAACACAAATACCACATAATTTCCACTTACATGGAATACACAGTGTAGTCAAATTCATACAGACAGAAAGTCGAATGGTGGTTGCCAGGGGCTAGAATAAGGAGCTATAGCTCTTCAACGAGTACAGAGTCAGTTTTGCAAGATGGAGAGAATTCCGGAGATGGATGGTAAGGTGGTGATGGTTGTATGACAACGTGAAGGTATTTAATGCCACTGAACTGTACACTGAAAAATGCTTAAGATTGTAAATTTTATGTTATGTGTATTTTGCCACAATTTTTTTAACAGTTTGAAAGGGAGAAAGAAAGGAAAAGAAAGGAGAGGGAAAGGAGACGGAAGGGAAGGGAAGGGGAAAGAAATCATTGCTGGACTGTCAGCAAATGGGACTGAAAATAATGCAATTCTTTGTCATCCAGGCACACCCTATCTGGAAACCACCTCCTTTTCCCCTTCCAGGCAACATTTCACTACTGCTTAAAAATTCCCCTAACCCCTTCCCCTGCCCCACCTGGGGCTGACTCAGCCCCTTTCAGTATCTGAACAGCAGGAGCCAGTCTGAAGGTAGTAGACGCTGCCACCTTATCCTGTGTCCTGGGACACCTGGAGTTCCCCAGGACCAACCCTGACCCCATCCATCACTCTAGGACCCCAGTCCTCTCCAGCCTCAGGTGCACGGGCCCTAGTCCTGGCTGGCATCCCACGTGAGGTTGGCAGGTTCCAGAAAACCCTTTAGGGCAAGAGGAGGTGGAGCAGACTGTGGGAACTCTCTGCAAGGGCCCCTATGGGAGAGCCCAGGGCCTGCCTTCTCAGAGGCACAGGAAGGACACAAATGCGGAACACAGAACGAGGCTACGGAGTCAGCTTGCTTCTGCCCCTACTGCTGTCCTCCTCACTGACTCAGGGGAGACGGGCCAGGAATGAGGAAATGTCTCCATCAGCCCTTCCCCTTGCGAAGAGTAGATCCAGTCACTTACTTATTCATGTATTTTGAACTCACCTATTACGTGTGTACACATTTAGGGTTATTATGGTTTTTTTGATGAACTGGCCAATTATTATAAACGCTCTCTGTATCTGCTAATTCTCCTGTTTTGGTATACTCTATGTGTGGTCATTACAGCCATTCCAGTTTTCTTTTGATTAGTATCTGTATGCTATACCTTTCTCATCCTTTGACTTTTTTTAATTTTTAATATTGTTAAAAACATTTATTTTAGTACGGTCTACCGTAAATAAGTCAGTAGAGGTTCCACCCTGCCACAGACACATCTGAGAAGAGCCTGTGTCATCCAACTGGTGAACATCTAAACGACGTCCCACCTCTTATCCCAGCCAGAGTGCACACCTTCCATGTTGTTCCTCTGCATTGACTGCTTCCAAAACCAGATGAGCAAATAGTCCTTTATCCCCAAAGTAAGCTCAAAACATTTGGTTCAGTCATTCCAGGATTTGCAACCCTCTTCAATCCCAGGTAAGTCACGAGAGGAATAAAGCCCCAGCGGATGGCAAACTGGCCTCCCTTGAAAAGCTGCTGCAGCCTCCGCTTGGCCTCTTTGCTCAGCTTTACCATGGCGATGGCCCAGGCGACACACTTAAGAGCCCCCTCCTTTAACCTTTAACCTACCTGTGTATTTACATCAAAGTGAATCTACTGTAGGCAGCCTGTACACTGGAGTTTTGCTTTTTCCCCCCAACCTGACAATATCTGCCTTTTAATTGGCATGTTTAGCCTGTTTTTGTTTTTTTGTTTTTGCGGTACGCGGGGCTCTCACCGCTGTGGCCTCTCCCGTTGCGGAGCACAGGCTCCGGACGCGCAGGCTCAGTGGCCATGGCTCACGGGCCCAGCCGCTCCGCGGCACGTGGGATCTTCCCGGACCGGGACACGAACCCGTGTCCCCCGCATCGGCAGGCGGACCCTCAACCACTGCGCCACCAGGGAAGCCCTAGTCTGTTTACTTTTAATGAATTATTAATGTAGTGAGACTGAAGTCTACTAATTTACTAGTTGTTTTCTGTTTGTCTCATCTGTTTCTTAATTCTCTTTTCCTCCTTTCAAAAAATTTCAATAAAAATAACACTATCAACCTGTTTGCTTTAAACAGTCAATTATCTTTTAAAGAAATTAAGAAAAAAATTTTAAGTCTTTTATATTTCTGGTGCTCTTAATTTCTCATGTAGATCCACATTTCCATCTGATAGCATTTTCTTTCCCCACAAAGAATTTCTTTTGACATTTCTTATTGTGTAAGTCTGCTGGTGAGCATTTCTCTCGGCCTTTATAACTGAAAATAAAGCTTTTGATTTCACCCTCATTTTTTAAGGATCCTTTTGTTGATATAGAATTGCAGATGTTTTCTTCTGCCTTTCAGCACCTTAGAGATATTATTCAATTATTTTTTGGCTTGCATCATTTCTGATAAGTTAGCAATGGTTCTTATTGTTCTACATGCAGCATGTCTTTATCCTCTGGGAGATTTTAAGATTTTCCTCTTTCTCTTTGGTTTTTAGCAAGGTGACTATGATGTATTTACGTGTGATTTTCCACATGATTATCGTGCTTAGGGTTTGTTGAGCTTCTTGGATCTGTGGGTCAATATTTTTCACCAACTTTGGAACTTTTCAGCCATTACCTCTTCAAATATATTTTCTTTCTCATTCTCTCTCTCTCTCCTTTCCTTTTGGGAATCCAAATATACATTTGTTAGATTGATTAACAACATCCCACAGATCACTGAGTTTCTGACCATTTTTTTCCAACTTTTTTTTTTTTCTTTCTGTGCTTCAGTCTGGATAGTTTCTACTGCTCTGACTTCACGTTCAATGATCTTTCTTCCTGCAGCATCTGAACTACTGTTAGATCCATCTAGGGAAGTTTCCGTTTCAGATGCTGTAGTTTCCATCTAGAATTTTTATTTGGTTCCATTTCCCTACTGATTTATTTTCCTTAAAAATCCTTAAACATATCTATAATAAATATTAGTTCATTTTCTGCTAATTCCAACATCTCTGCCATCCTTGGGTCTGCTTCTACTGTATTTCTTCCTAAGTCTAGTACCTTTTCTATCATATGCTAGATACTCTGAACACTAAGCTGTCAAGAATCTGGATTTTATGTTCCTTCTTTAAAGAATGTTAAGTTTTGTTCTGATGGGCAGTTCATTATTGGCAGATTAGCTTAATTCTCCTGAGGCTCTTTAAGGTTGGTTGAGCCATGAGGTGAGTTTAATGATGGACGTCACACGCTAAGAATGGTGGACCAGATAAGCACAAGGAACCTGGGTCCCTTGAGCCATCACCCTGGCCCTAACTGGCCTGACTCTTGACTTTTTTTTTTTTTTTTAATGTGCTAAAGAAGTTATACCTTGAAGTTAAGCCATTGTTATTTTTGACTTGGACAACCAGCCGCTAAACACTATTTCTGTTATAATTCCTAAGCATCTACTAAGTAGCAGGCCCTGTGCTAGGTGTTGGGGATAAAGCAATTTATCGGTTAGATGTGGTTCCTGGCATTTTACAGCTTAGAACCTCGAGCAGGAGATGGCAAATTATGGTCCATAGGCCAAACTCACTCACTGCTTGTTTCATTGGGACAAAGCCATGCCTATTTGTATACATATTATCTATGGCTGCTTTCATGCTATAAAGTTAAATAGTTAAGACAGAGAGGGTATGGTCCACTAGTCCTTTACAGAAAAAAGTTCCTGATCCCTGTTTAAGGCAGCAATCCTCACTCAAATTTTTGGTCTTGGGACACCTTCACACTCTTAAAACCTGGGGACCCCAAGAGTTGTTGTTCATGTGGGTGGTTTTTTTTTTTTTTTGGTTGCACTGGGTCTTCATGGCTGCACGTGGGCCCTAGAGTGCGCATGCTTCAGTAATTGTGGCTCACGGGCCTTGTTGCTCCGCGGCATGTGGGATCTTCCCAGACCAGGGATCGAACCCGTGTCCCCTGCATTGGCAGGCGGATTCTTAACCACTGCGCCACCAGGGAAGTCCACATGTGGGTTTTGTTGATCAACATTTATCATATTAGAAATGAAAACAGAAAATTTAAAAATATTTATTAATTCCTTTGAAAATAAAAATAATAAACCAATCACATGTTAACATAAATCACATCCTTATAAGTAATTATATTTTCCAAGCCCTCCCACACAAATTAGTGAGAAGAGTGGCATTATTTTACATTTTTGCAAATCTCTTTAATGAATGGCTTAAAAGAAGACCGCGGAGTCCTAAGAGCTGCTTTTGCATCAGTCTGTTGCAAAACCGCATGTCACGTAGCCTCTGGGAAACTCCACAGTCCTCTCATGATAGGTAGAAAGTTAAAAAGGCAGATAATTTCTTAGTATTATTATGAAGTTTGAGTTTGCAGACCTTCTGAGAGAATCTCAGGGGCCTCCAGGGAACACACTTTGAGAATGGCTAGTCTAGAAGAGTCCTCGGCTGACATTAAACAGAAGAAAACATGAGGTCTTAACTAATAACCATTGAACAACTGATTTAAAGAGAAAGAATATTGCTCTGCGAGGGAATATAAACACTGCACCTGGCCCCATTCCGGGAGCAGGGCAATGATCCCTTGAGGAACTGATGTTAAAAGCTGGGCCCTCGGGGCTTCCCTGGTGGCGCAGTGGTTGGGAGTCCGCCTGCCGATGCAGGGGACGCGGGTTTGTGCCCCGGTCCGGGAAGCTCCCACATGCCGCAGAGTGGCTGGGCCCGTGAGCCACTTTTTCCTCCTGCTCTTTTTTTTTCCTGCTCTTTTTCCTCCTGACGTGCCCAACCTGGGGGTGTGAAAACCTACTGGGTTCAAGCCACCATCTCACCTCAAATTCCCCAGGCTGTTACCCCGCTTGAAAAAGACTAGGCAGAGAGGAAAACCATCCCTGGAGGATGGAAGGCAGCAGATTCTACTCTGAGAGTAATGAAGCCCAGCACTCATCAAACACATATAGCAAGTCTCACACTTTCCATGAGATTTATCTGTATTAGATCATTGAATCCTCCCAGTAGCCCTATGAGGCAGTTTACTTATTACCCCATTTTACAGGCGAGAAGTTGAAGCACACAGAGATCTTGCAACTGACCCACAGCTACAGTCAGCAAGGAGAGGAGCCAGCACTAAACCCAGGCAGCACGGCTTCGCAGATTCAGCACCTTGAACCTTACATTTTACTGCCTTTAGCTTTGAAATGACAGAAGTTCGTTTTTTTTAAAGTATCTGTGTAGATGCTCAACATCACTAATCATCAGGGAAGTGAAAATAAAAAACCACGAGATACCATGTCACACCCATTAGGATGGCTACTATGAAAAGAAACCCAAAACAGACATTACTAAGTGTGTTGGTGAAGGTGTGGAGACATTGGGACCCTTGTGCACTGCTGGTGGGAATGGCAAATGGTGCAGCCACTGTGGAAAACGGCATAGCACTCCCTCAAAAAATTAAAAATAGGGCTTCCCTGGTGGCGCAGTGCTTGAGAGTCCGCCTGCCGATGCAGGAGACGCGGGTTCGTGCCCCGTTTCAGGAAGATCCCACATGCCGCGGAGCGGCTGGGCCCGTGAGCCATGGCCACTGAGCCTGCGCGTCCGGAGCCTGTGCTCCGCAAATGGGAGAGGCCACAACAGTGAGAGGCCCGCATAACGCAAGGAAAAAAAAAAAAAAAAAAATTAAAAATAGAACTACCGGGGCTTCCCTGGTGGCGCAGTGGTTGAGAGTCCGCCTGCCGATGCAGGGGACACGGGTTCGTGCCCCGGTCCGGGAGGATCCCACATGCCGCGGAGCGGCTTCGTCCGTGAGCCACGGCCGCTGAGCCTGCGTGTCTGGAGCCTGTGCTCCGCAACGGGAGAGGCCACGACAGTGAGAGGCCCGCGTACAACAACAACAACAAAAATAGAACTACCATATGATCCAGCAGTTCCACTTCTGGGTGCGTACACAAAGGATGTAAAGGCAGGGGCACGAACAGATAGTTTTACACCCATGTTTACAGTGGCATTATTCATGATAACCAAAAGGTGAAAGTGTGCCTGTGAATAAATGAATGGATAAACAAAACATGGTGTAAACATACAACAGAATAGTACTCAGTCTAAAAAAGGAAGGAAATCCTGACACATGCTGCAGAGTGGATGGACCTGGAGGATATTATGCTGAGTGAAATAAGCCGGTCACAAAAGGACAAATCCTGTATGACTCCACTCATATGAGGTACCTAGAACACTGAAATTCGTACAGGAAGAAAGTAGAGTGGTGGCTGCCGGGAGCTGGGGGAGGGGGAATGGGGAGTGAGTGTTTAACCCGGATAGAGTCTACGTTTTGCAAGATGAAAAGAGTTCTGGAGACGGATGGTGGGGATGGTTGCACAGCAAAGGGAATGTACTTAATGCCTCTGAACTGTACACTTAAAAATGGTTAAAATGAGGGCTTCCCTGGTGGCGCAGTGGTTGAGGGTCCGCCTGCCGATGCAGGGGACACGGGTTCGTGCCCCGGTCCGGGAGGATTCCACATGCCGCAGAGCGGCTTCGTCCATGAGCCACGGCCGCTGAGCCTGCGCGTCCGGAGCCTGTGCTCTGCAACGGGAGAGGCCACGACAGTGAGAGGCCCGCGTACCGCAAAAAAAAAAAAAAAAAAATTGGGGCTGACTACGTTTCTGAACTTCTGGATCTGAGAGAACACATTAAGTGCTGTGGCCTTTCCTTGGTCCGCATGCCAAGCTAAAGAGGTGATTAGCAAGCTTAAACTACTGATTGCTAATCAGAAAGCTAAAAAAAAAAAAATCATTCTTTGTCAAAGAGAACAGGAACAAGGGGCCAATAAGCCCAGGGGTTATACAGTAAAAGCTGGATTATGCAGCGTAACCAGCCCCTTCCATCTTTTCATCGCTGCATTCTTGCCTGTGAACATGTTCTCCCAAAGCCTGGATTTTCATGACATCATCGGGCTATTGCATTGCACTGATAACACATCATTCAACTTGGTGTGGCCCCTCACAAAGGCAGGCGGCATCCCTGAATGCAAACGAGGACATTCTGGATCATGAACAATTAGATCTAAACTGTTCCCGTATACTTGCCTCTCCCTCCCCACACAATCCTGCTTCTCTCTCTCCAGTGAGCGAGGGTACCAGGAAGACGGGAGAATATGACTCTTTCTGAAAAGGCCTCGGTGCTCACCTTTCCAAATAGCTGTCGATCCTAGGATGGCAGGAGGCAAAGAGGGAAATAGGAGAGGAGGTCCCGGGCGGGGAGGGGGGGTGCCTGGGTTCAGTGCCTGAGAACTGTTAGGGAACACGTGCCCCGTGGGTCATCACAACCTGCCTGCCGGCCCCCCAACCACGGGGCCACATCTCTCGCCCTCACCGCCCGACAGAGCAGGGTCTGTGGGATCTGGCTGCCTGCAGACTCTAGGAAGGAGGCAGGATTCCAGCCACAGCTCCCTGGAGAGCTCAAGAGCTTAACTAATTCTCTAATCAGGACACGTGGACAAAACGCTCTGAGAAATGGTGGAGAAATGGTTAGCGATGTTATATCAACAAGCACCAATGACCTCTAGGAGACAACGACGCGGCACTGACAAGCACCCGGGGCCGTGGAGTCACAGAGCCCGCAGTAAAATCCAAGCCGCTCGCCAACTTGCTGTGTGACCTTGATAAATTCTCTAGCCTCTCTGGGCCTCAGCTGCCTCCTCTGGAAGGCACAAGCGAAATGGTAAATGCATGCAAAATTCCTCAGTAAATGACAGCTGTCACAGCCTCCAGCTTGGGGGACAGGGTGCTGCAACGTTCAAGATTTTTGAACGTTACCCTTTTCTGAACGTGAAATTTTGACCAAATGATAACACCGTACTGTCTTCCTCCTGGAAGGGAAGGAGGAAGGGTAATTTGGGGAGATGAGAAGAGAAAGAGAGTGGATTCAGAAATGACATCCTTATGAAAAAAATCACGAAAGAAACTGAGTAATGACCTTAAAACCTTATAATCCCTGACGCCCTCATGGAATTTCAGCAGATGTCTGAAGGATTCTGACAGAGCCCACATTTAACACTGGCTGCTCCCTTCTCACCAGCTCAATGCGAGAAGCATTAATTTGCTGAGGGCCTACTGTGCACGGAGCCCTCAGCTGCTCTGCCCTGCCACCTATAATTCAGCCAATCCTCTTTCTCTTCCAGGAATCCAGGAAGGTTCCGACCCTACTTTGGACTGAGAGCAGGTGCCCTCACTCTGACTTCATGCGTTAAGAGGTCAGCCTGTCTCCGGGGCTAAGGTCCCCTGTGGTCACAGCAGTCTGGGCTGACCCTAGAGTCTCAGCAGGCCAGGTCTTTCCAAAGTCACCTTGTCCCACGACCCCACGTATACACAGATAAGCAAGCAAGATCAGAGGAGGCACCCTGGACTGGTAAAGCAGGTTTCGGGGTGCTCAAGTTGTTAAGATTAAGGAAATACATTTTGTTTTTCAGAGCGAGGTGATGGGCAGCATTCTTCAGCTCACAGGCACCTGGCTCTCCCTTCACCAACACGATTAAGGCAGCCTGTCCGGGGCTTCTCCTATATTTGCCTGATTTCTGCTGGGTCAACGTTTACCAGTTTGGCAAATGGCAATTCGGAGCCTCACACAGAAAACAGTGGCAGCAGTCTCTGAGAAACGCTGGGGGAAAGGACTCTTGGGAGTTTCATGGTCCGATAGCTCTATTCTTTGACTCCTCCTGCCTTGACAAGGGGAGGGGGGTGTTGAACATTCTAGAGGCCCTGAGTTTGGCGTCAGGCTTGGGGCTGGCAAACCATCCTTGAGCCCTTTTTTCTGCTGGAGTTCTTCCAAAATGTAGATAGAGAGCTAGGCTTCCACTGGGGACGCCTCAGCCCCAAACAGGTGGGCTGTGCCCCAGGCCAGCCAGAGCCCTGGGCTCTCCTTGGGTCCAATACTTGCCCTCTGGCTCCAAAACTTGACCTAGGAGTTCAGAATGACCGAGAGAAGAATTGGAAGGTGGCAGCTTCCTACTGGGAAGCATCTACTTTACACCCTCTACTCTGCGGCTTCACCGTTACCTCTCAGCTGCCTTCGCTCATATTCGTTTATTAGTTCTAATTAGGCGCAAAACTTTGTGCTGGGCCTGGGGAGGCTCGGCAGGATGCGTTACCATTCAGTGGAGAACGCAGACAGGAAAAAGAAATGACGACGATGTGGCAGAGCCGTGTTAGAAGGGTGCACAGCGGGCCCCTTACATGAGCTGGGGCGAAGACAGCCAGGCAGGCTTCTGGGAAGAGGTGGCCCTTTAAGTGGGTGTAGCAGCACAGGGAGGGAGTACCAGCAGGCAGGGCAAGGATCCGGTTTATGCAAAGGAAAGAAAGTGCCTTGTGGGTAGGGGGAGGAGAGGTTTTTAAGTTTTATTAAGGTGTGTTAGAATCGGCTGGGTGGCAGGTTAAAAATGCAGATTATGGGAAGCCCCACTGAGATTCTGATTCAGTAGTTTTCAGGTAGGGCCCCAGGAATCTGTGTTTTACAAGCTCCATGGGGGAGTAAGGCAGGAGGTTGGCCGATCACACTCTGAGAAACCCTGCTTTGAAGGAGTGGGGGAAAGAAAAAAGCCATTTGTGGCTTTGATGGGATATTGATTTTCCTGGAATGTTCCCAAAGGGACTTTGGACGGCTCACTAATGACTCGTTCTTCAGTCATTTTACAGACACACATACAACATCCAGCAAACTGGAAATGAACGCAGGGAGGGTGTCGGGAGCCTTGCTCACACAGTCGGGCTGTCACCCTGTTCCCGGGATGACAGTGGGTGTTATCTCGGGAATGTGTCGGGGCAAGGTCCACGCTTATGCGGGGAACAGACCAGGGAGCAGTGATGGGAAAGCCCTCTGGCATCCAGCCACACCTCCCCACCGCCCTCATGCCAGGAAGGCAAGGCGGTCCACAGGGCCTCATACAGACTTTCCCTCTGGCCTGCAGCTGGCTGCCTGCCCCTCCCGCCCCCAGTCCCCCACCAGGAGCCTGCCCTCTCCTGCCCCAGTGCCGCCCCACTCAGGCTGCCCCTGGCTGGGTCCAGGGTTGCGCGTGGGGGTCCTGGCTCAGCTGGTCCCAGCCTTGGCCACGGGCACTGTTTCTGCTAGCCCCCTCATGGCGGTACTTCGGCCCTGTTCTGAGCTAGTTCCAGGGAGCCTGCCATTTATTTTGCTGGCTCAAGCCTCTGCCTGGGAAGCTTACTGGGGACCCCAGACCTCCTCGTCTTGCTCTTGCCACTGTTCTCTAAGGGCTGGAATCCTGCCTCTGTGATCTCTGCCAGGTGCCCGCGGGCCACCTCCTCATTCTGTGCTGCAGTTGAGAGACACTGCCCTTGCCACCAAGGGTTCCCATCTTCTGACTGCCCCGCGCACCCCGGAGACCACGTCCTGCCACCGTGGCGGACTTCTACACAGCCTGCATCCACTCTGACCTCTGGCATCTGACCCCACTGGTGGGCATGCTGCAGGCTCAGGACCCTGTCTTTTCTCAGCAGGTGTGACCCCCCCCCCCGCTTTCAACTGAGCCCTCCCCCACTCCCATCCCCGATCCGACTTCAATCCCTTATTCCACGTGGGGCTGTGGAAACAGGCTGAGAAGCTCCTTCCCCTCGGCAGCGTTTATACCTGGTTGTAAGAATCCACTGCTTACTGATAGTACCTGATATCTATATCGGAGCTAGTTAGAGGCACAGTCAGCTACAGAACAAAAAAACAAAACAGTGCTACGCAGACATACATAGTGTTGACTGGCCAGGGCTACTCAAACATTAACCTGCAAGGACCACTGGGGATCTTGTTAAAATGCAATTTCTGACTCAGTGGGTCTGAGGTGGAGCCTGAGATTCTGCATTTCTAACAAGTTCCCAGGTGATGCTGATGTGCTGGTCCACAGGCCCCACTTCCAGCAGCGAGAGTCAGGGTCACGGAAATGAATGGGAGCTTGCCACAGGGGATGAGGCCAAAAGCAGGGCTCAGAATCGAGTATGTGCTCAGCGAGAGTAACCACCAGGTCCCCTAACTGCCAGACATTCAGAACAGTTGGCTCTGGAAGTTCTGAGAAAGAACGACCTAGGGAGGCCAGCTGCCCACAGCCTCTCCTGAGAGGAGAGCTGCTGTGGTTGGTACATGACCCCTGAGCCCTGCTGTGATTTCTTGTACCAGGTGAATCCAGTTCAAGGCCAGCTCTGTCATCTTTCCAAACCAGCATCTCTCACAAGAATTGGAACTGGGGACACCAGGTTAGCTGTGGCTGCTGAGGTGAAGAGTTACCAGGTCGGCTGGGGCTGTGAAGGTCATGTGGGTCACCTGCAAACTAATGCTGTGATGATGTCATGACTGTTAGCATTCTTAAGTACTTATTCTGAGTATTGCTCTCGGCTATGTGTCCTAAATAAGAGAATCCACGCTATAATTCTCATAATAACCCCTCAAAGCGAACGGCGGTCTAACAGCGTGAGCTCTGGAGCCAGAGAGCCTGAGTTTGAAGCTTGGCTTTGCCACTCTCTGGCTGTGTGACCTTGGGAAAATTACTTAGCCTCTCTGTGCCTCCACTTCCTCATCTATAAATGAGGATAGTAACAGTACCTCCCTCAGAAAGTTAGTGTGACCGTTAATTGAGCTAATACAAAACACTTAGAGCAGGGCTTGGCACCCAATAAAATCTTGGCTATTATTATTCTTCGTCTTATTTGTACAGAGTGAGGAAACTGAGGCTCATAGAGATTAAGTAGCTTGCCGGTCACACAGCAAGTTCAAGGCAGAACTAATTCATAACATGGTTTACGAATGTATGAACAAATTTTAGATTTGTTGTAGTCTGTCTGTAGGTTTCAGAGGTAGCAGAAACCATGACATGAGCGGGCCGACAGGAGGGAACAGAGGGACGTACGTGGAGACCGCTGTTCTTCACGGCCTCCAGCTGCAGCTCCCGCCATCCCGGTAGTGGGGGCCGCTATGCCCGTCCTTAGATTCCTGTGAAATCTCTGACCTCACAGCAGCCTCTCTTTTCTAGAGCCATGTCATGTGGGCCTCTGTTGCTTTTGACCAGAACAGGCCTGGCTTAAAGTAGATGCCCTCCAGCCAGAGCGGCGCGGGAGATGACAGATGAGGGAAGGCCTCGTGGAGCAAGTGGTACCCCACGTGGCCGGTGAGGGAGGCGGGGCGTCAATGTACACAGATGGGCAAAGCTGTTGGTTTGAGACCCGGACTGGATTCAGGTTTTCGATTTGTGGTAGTTTGCAGTGCTCGCCTGGACAGAGAAGTGATGTCCAGCCGGAAACTGGAAATAAGCACCTGAGGTTTCAGCACAGAGCAGGTGGTCGAAGGCCTGGCGACACAGGCCACCACTAGGGAGGAGACTGCACAATGCCTTACTCTCCTGGACAGGAATGACCGCCAGGAAAGGAGGAAAGCTGGCAATACGGTTAGACGCTACAGGGAGGTCAAGGAAGATGCCGCCGCAGGTCTCCTGGTGACACTCCTGGAACTCTGCTCAGAGAAGGGGGGTGGGAGGAGGAGGATGGAGGGTAAGGCGGGAATGGGGGGGGACAGTGGGTATGGAACCCCTCTGTGTCCCTCAGAGAAAGGGGCATGGGGTAGGACTGAAGGCGTACTCTTGGGGAGAGAGCACCTGAGCACACTCTAGAAACCCAAGGATGCCTGAAGAAAGGAAGAGATGTTTTTGAGGTGAGGACCAATAAATAAGTAGGCCAGGTTGTGGAAGAGGCTGAAGGGATTCTAGTCCTGGTTGAGTCTCTAGAATGATTTGCACTTTGAAACAAGTCTATTCCTTGATCAGTACTTCTCAAACCTAGGATGCTATCAAAATCACTCACTGGTGCTTTTTACAAAGGAGTCTGTGTTTCACATAATCCAGAAATTCTGATTATGTTGACCAGAGCCAGGCCTTGGAATCTGCATTTGAGTAACTCTCTTAGGAAATTCAGATGCATGTGGTAGACCAATCATGCTGCCTTGGGGGAAGAACAGAGCTCCTTGGCCAAAGTTAAGAAAAAAACACTGCTGGGACTTCCCTGTTGGCACAGTGGTTAAGAATCCGCCTGCCAATGCAGGAAACACGGGTTTGAGCCCTGGTCCAGGAAGATCCCACATGCCGTGGAGCAACTAAGCTCATGCGCCACAACTACTGAGCCTGCGCAGCTAGAGCCTGTCCTGCAACGAGAAGCTACCGCAATGAGAAGCCCGCACACCACTACGAAGAGTAGTCCCCGCTCGCCACAACTAGAGAAAGCCCGTGCGCAGCAACGGAGACCCAATGCAGCCAAAAATAAATAAATAAATTTATTTGTTAAAAAAAAAAGAAAGAAAAAGCACTGCTTCCCAGCGTTCATAGCAGTGCTATTTACAATTGCCAAGGTATGGCAACCTAAGTATCCGTCAACAGAGGAATGGATAAAGAAAACATGGTCTACATGTACAGTGGAATACTACTCGGCCATAAAAAAAGAATGAGGGGGCTTCCTTGGAGGCGCAGTGGTTGAGAGTCCGCCTGCCAATGCAGGGGACGCGGGTTCGTGCCCCGGTCCGGGAAGATCCCACATGCCGCGGAGCGGCTGGGCCCGTGAGCCATGGCCGCTGAGCCTGCGCGTCCGGAGCCTGTGCTCTGCAGTGGGAGGGGCCACAACAGTGAGAGGCCCGCGTACCGCAAAAAAAAAAAAAAAAAAAATGAAATTTCGCCATTTGCAGCAACATGGATGGACTTGGAGGGCATTATGCTAAGTGAAGTGTGTCAGACAGAGAAAGACAAATGCTGTATGATATCACTTATATGTGGAATCAAAAAAATACATCAAACCAGGGAATAAAACAGAAAGAAACAGACTCAACAGACATAGAGAACAAACTACAGGTTACCAGTGGGGAGAGGGAAGGGGGAAATGCACAACATAGGGGTAGGGGATTAAAAAAAAAGGGGGGGTTATTATGAGATTGTATGAAATCACGTGTGTGAAACTTTTGAAAATTGTGAAGCACTACAGAAGTTAAAGAATCTTTCATTCAAAAAAAAAAAAAGCGAAAAAAAAGAAAATACACTTGTTGCCACTACAGTGAGTGCCAGGATCGCCTGACTTGGATTAAGAAAACCTGGTTGAAGAGGCAGAGCAGTGATCACTATAGATGGATCCTACTTAAAGGTAAAAGCAAACAGTTTTTCTGACTACAGAACTTTTAAATTCCATAGCTGGATCTTTGGTGTCATTTACAAGACCTACTATTTGCTAATACAGCATCCTCTTTATTTACCTAATCTGTAAGTATTTTGTTCATGTTCTTATTATGTGTCCATAAGCTCTATGAGGAATGATGTCTGTCTTTGGTCACTGCTGA
>NW_006772699.1:1147461-1158042 GCF_000442215.2 Lipotes vexillifer | reverse complement strand
GCTGAACCCTCTTCTTAGCACAGTTCCCACCAGGAACGAAACACACAAAGGTAATGGCATTCTTTGTTTTCGATTCTACCCAACACACAGCAGAAGTGGAAGGTAATTTGTGCACGGCTCGAGCCACTTCAGATCTGAGATGACCCAACTGACTTCTAGTGAACCCAAACAAACATCCTGAAGGATGTGCCACTGGGCAAGCAAGAATGCTGCCGTCCAAGCCCACATGCCATTCAGACACCAAAGCGTCCGAAGGGAATTTGATTCCTGCTAAGTCTTTCATGCCAAAGTAACAGGAGATGGGGCTACCTTGAGCACAACAGTATAAGGAGGGTGAAACAAAGATGCTCATCACCACCAGGACAGGGGAATGTGGTCTTGGAAAGCGATCCTTGGAGGAATTTTGAAAAACTGATTGTACTCAGAAAAAGAGCTCACTCACCGTGCTCACTGAGAGAGGGACATCTCCGAAAATAGGAGCAGAGCAAACAGAAAGGTCTAGCTATCCAGACAGACCCTGAGCAACGGAGCGAAGCTGTTACTCAAGGAATCACGGTAGTGAAAGGAGCTATGATCTGAATTACCAGAACAAATTCAGTATTGCTCTCGACAGCCTAGCCTGGCCTGGCCTTCAGGGTGCATTGTGGCGGCAGAGAAAGCGGCATCCCAGTTCTGCCACTTATTAGCTATGCCACCACTGGCAAGTTCTCAACTGCCTGAGCCTCAGTTTCCCCAGCAGCAGAACGGAGATGGTAACGGTTCTCACCTCGCAGGTTACTAGGAGAATTAAATTGGAAAATGCACTCAAAGCACTCCGCTCAGACCTTTGCACTGTCTAGAGTCTCAGCAAGTGTTGGCTATGATGAGTTCTTATCCACCGGCCACGATCTACGTGGTGACAATACCTGCATTCCCCACTCCCTTGGAGTCTCAAGGACTCAGACATGTGCATGAAATCCAGACCAAGATCTGCTGGGGACAGACAGCAGCTGCCCACCCCCTAGGCCTACAGCTCCAAAGTAGCTTAGACCAATTTATTTAAAAGCATTACTCCTGCAATGCGAGTTGAAAGATTTTCACATTAAGGCAAAGATGAGCCCAAATCAATTTGATACTTAACACATCAGGAAAGAAATAGCAAGATAGATCTAGAAGAGGGGAAATTACCAAACTGCAAGGCGCCTGACATCCCTCAAATACCTCCTTCTCCCCACCACCATAGCTATTTTTTAATACATCCTGAATCATCTTCAGTTTTCCACGTGGAACTGTGTAACTCTTAAATTTTAAAGCGCTTTACAAGGGACTTTAGCATAGTCTCATTCAAACTCTACAAACATTTTGAGGAAGGGATGTATTTACCTACAGTCGTGGTTCTCCAATGTGGCTGTATTCCAGAGTCAACTGGGGAGATTCTAGAAATCCCATGCCCAGACCATACCCCAGACCAATGAAACCAGATTCTCTGGGAGTGGGGCGGGCATGGGTATTTTTAGCACTCCCCCTCTGCTGAGTCCGATGTGCAACTGAACTTGAGAATCACTGACTGATCCTGTTGTCCCCGAGATCCAGACACAGACTCCTATACTCACTCCATTGTGGAAAGGAGACCAAGGGTCATTATTCCCCCGTCATAGAGCAATGAAGACTAGGGCTCAGGAAGGCCAAGGGACTTGCTGCTATGAGGAAGGGCCACAAACAGAATCCAAGACTCCCAACTGGGGAGCAGCCATCTCCTGGCTTGGTGCAGTCCTACTGTGTGCCAGCCACTGAGCTGCCTATTAACAAGAATGGAGAGGATGCGGGTAGTCACGCTGTCCTACTACAGCATAAGGTGTCATGGAGCCCAGGCGAGGGAGATGGGGGAAGGCCTTTTTATACTACATTTGTGAGCTGAATCTTGATGCAAAGATGTTAAATGATGGTGAGGCCTGGTGAAGGAAGTGCGGAGGTCCCGCTTGGACAATAAGGGTTTGGGGACTGATCATAAAATGTTCTCAAGCCAGTGAAGACCATTTCAACGGGCTGCATCGACCTGTGCTTGGAAGGCTCTTTAAACCTGGCCAGTTTTTGCCTGCGACCACTCACAGAATATGTCATTCTAGCTGCAAACATTTGGCCAGTAGTTCCCAGACTTGAGGGGGCAGCAGAGTCACCTGGGATGCTCCTTAAAAGACAGCTCTCAAGGCTCCACCCACCAGAGTGTCTGATTAGTAGGTCTGAGGTGGGACAGGAGAGTCTGCAGGTCTAACAACTTCCCAGGTGAAGCTGATGTCCTGGTTTGGGACCACATTTTGAGAACCACTCAGGCCTGGTGACCAGTTAGGAGGCTGAAGAAACACCCAGGGTCCTCCATCTGCGGCCAGCAAATATTTGTTTTATATCAGCAGTGGAAGTAAACCACTCAGGCTGGTTTGAAATTTTTTGAGCTATTAAGATACCGCTTAGTAGTCCCGTCTAGCAAAAGTCTTTGTTGTCTGGGAAGATGTGTATCTGCTTAAGTATGATCCATTTTTCCAGAGAAATGAGAAGAAAGAGGTTTATGTCCAAAAAAATTCTGGTGCTCAAAATATATGAACGGAGCAGAAACTGCAGAACTATAGATGAAGCTATCAAGGAGGCCTTAATCTCTGTCGTCAGAACTGTCCAGACAGTGGAACTTCAATATAATGAGAGACCTGGAATTTCACTGTGGCTTTTACAAGGCAGCTTCTAATTCATTCCCATTTTGCCAGTGAAGAAACTGGGGCTCAGAAGGCTTTAAGTAGCTTAAACAAGGTCAGAGAACCAGCCAGTGACAAGGCTGAGGACATACAATCCAAGTCATGGTCAAGGGGAACAAGGCCCCCCTAGAGGGCTGTTGTGAGGATTCAGAGAGGAGGGCCTTGCCTCTTCGTCACATCTCACCTGCACTTCCTAGACTCGAAGTAAGCCTGGGTTAGGGGTGAAGGAGCCCAGCACCCCCTCCTCTGAAGAGCGGACTCGGCACAGGTCTCCTGGCTCAGCATCAGGGAGAAACAGGGAAGATCCCGTGCCCTCTGTTCC
This sequence comes from Lipotes vexillifer, assembly GCF_000442215.2. Classification (NCBI taxonomy): domain Eukaryota; kingdom Metazoa; phylum Chordata; class Mammalia; order Artiodactyla; family Lipotidae; genus Lipotes; species Lipotes vexillifer. Next base: position 1,154,997 of record NW_006772699.1, on the reverse strand, counting down.
TCTCTGTGACCATGGATACATAACTCCACACATTCTAATGTAAAGAGAAGTTCCTTCTGGCTTCTGGGATCTGCTCAGACCTCCTGCTTCCCCATCCTTTATTTTACAATGCGGGAGCAAACCCGACTGGATTTTGCCACCAGTCAGGCTCTGGGTCAGCAAAAGAACGAGAACGAAATTGCTCATAGCGGTCATGGTGAGGCAGTTAAACAGTGCTTGCTCCTAAAGTCACTTCCTGTAGCTTGCTTAGCAAGAGAGGGAGGGCCAAGTTACCTCACCTGCCTTCTTCAGTTCCCTGTCTGTAAAACAGCGATGAGAGGGCTCCCCCCGACTCCCCTACCCCACCCTAACCCCCAATCCTCCCAGGTTATTGCGAGGATTCAATAAATCAACTGTTAGCGGTCTGCAAAGCGACAGGGCACAAAGCAGCAGCATTATATGCGCTGGAAACACCAACTTCCAAGCCCCACGGCAGCCCTACAGCCGCAACCTGGGTGTGTGGGTGGGAGTGAGGGGGTGGGACCGGGCTTAACAAATCCTCCACGTGATTCTGACGCTTCCCCAAGTTTGAGAATCACTGCTCTAGAATGTAAGCTCCATGAGGACAGGATTTTTGATGGCTTAATCACTGCCAAATCCCCAGTGCTGGAACAATGCCTGGCATATTACAGACACTCTATTCGTTTACGGGCAGTCAATAAATATTTCTAAGTTGAGTCCAGATGAAACAGGAGAGGAAATAAACCAAGGTTCAGAGAGCCTGGCATTTCTATTTGCACAGTTTGATGACTGTCTCTCACTAATTTGTAGTAAATGATATGAGTTGGAGACTGTCTTATGTCACCCTTGCATTCCCAGCACTTAACCCGGTGCCCAGCTCATCCTAACGGGCTCTGGGTAACACCCTAGGGAAGGCGCAAAGGTCTCTCAGATCCAAAGCCCAAGTTCACACAGCAACTACCAACAGGTGTCCTAGACAGGGCCATCCCTCCAGCTTCGTAAGATGGGTCAAAGAATTCTAGCAAATACCAAGCCCCCAGTCAGAATGTAATTTATCTGTTTAACTGTTTGCCCATCTCCCTTGCCCAAGGGTACACCCCACTGTAGCAGGGACTTTGCTCTCATCCTTGGTTAGGGCAACGGAGCCTGAAGCCCAGTAGGCACTCAATAAATACCTGCTGAATGAATGGCCAACCCCTGGCTGGGTGGGACACGATAAACACCAATGCCCTTCTGCATCACCTCCACGCTAAAATCAGCAGGTTCTCAAACAGCTCTCCAACAGGGCACAGGGAAGCACGAGTGAAGCCCCAGGATACCAGAGCAGTTACCAATGAATTCCAGAGACCTCCAGTTCCCACAGCAGCCATTTTCACTCAGCCATGACCACTGCAACTCATTATCCCTGCTTCACACACTGCCCTGGTGCCAGCTCCCTGGCAAGAGTCACTTTACTTCAGAAATTCCAAACAAGGGCTTGCCTCTGATAAGACTAGGGGGAAAAGAATTTATTGCTTTATTTACACAATGATGCCCCAAGGGTCAAAGAATTCTAGCAAATACCAAGCCCCCAGTCAGAATGTAATTTATCTGTTTAACTGTTTGCCCATCTCCCTTGCCCAAGGGTACACCCCACTGTAGCAGGGACTTTGCTCTCATCCTTGGTTAGGGCAACGGAGCCTGAAGCCCAGTAGGCACTCAATAAATACCTGCTGAATGAATGGCCAACCCCTGGCTGGGTGGGACACGATAAACACCAATGCCCTTCTGCATCACCTCCACGCTAAAATCAGCAGGTTCTCAAACAGCTCTCCAACAGGGCACAGGGAAGCACGAGTGAAGCCCCAGGATACCAGAGCAGTTACCAATGAATTCCAGAGACCTCCAGTTCCCACAGCAGCCATTTTCACTCAGCCATGACCACTGCAACTCATTATCCCTGCTTCACACACTGCCCTGGTGCCAGCTCCCTGGCAAGAGTCACTTTACTTCAGAAATTCCAAACAAGGGCTTGCCTCTGATAAGACTAGGGGGAAAAGAATTTATTGCTTTATTTACACAATGAGTGCCCCAAGGTGGTTTGCAAACTCTGATGTCAAGGCGGCTCAGGTGAGCCCTGCTTCAGCAGGAAAAAACCTGAGTTGGCAAGGAAGGGACAATGGTTCTCGTTTCTCTACCAAGGCAAAGAAGGGTAAACTGGCCTAACTAGTCACAGCTCCCATCTGAAAGCCTGGTGTGTACCAGGCACTTGGTAAGACCCACCATATCTGAGGTCCTTTCATCTCCCCACAACCCTTTGGGGTAGGTAGGTCCTATGCTTACCTGTGTTTTACACAGTAGAGAAGGGACTTGTTCAAGGTGACTTACTATATGTAAATGACAGAGACGGGACTTGGTGTCCTCTGGAGATCGTTATGAAGGCCTTATCTACTGCAGGGAACAGTGTGGTATGTCAAACCAAAGTTTGGCTGGAACCACACAAACATTTTCCTCCACAGTGAGCAAGGTATATATGCTGATAGATGTGTTGTTTATTTCTCTGTAGTTACAAAGGTCCCTTTTCCTTTGCTCCCTTCCCCTCTTCCCTTCCTCTCTCCAAATTCACTGAAAAAGACTGCAGTGGTGCAAAGAGTAAGGCTTTGAAATCAGACGGACCTAGATTCAGATTCCAACTCAGCCCCTTTCTACCTCTATGACCTTGAGTTTGTCACTTGGCTGCTCTTAACCTCAGTTTCCTCATCTGCAAAATGCCACAAAAATACCATGAGCAACAAACTGTGGTTGGCCCATGCGAAAAGATGACTAAATATAACTATTAGCATTGTGATCACCAGAGGCCAGTTATGGCTGTCACTGTTAGTGATACAAATGCACGTGTAAGAAATTCCTGGACTAGAACCCGACTCGTGGTCCTGGCTGGAGATGGAGCTCAACAGTGAGGGTGTGAGGCGACTGCTTGGCAAGTACAAGTTCAGGGATCTAACTATGGAAGAACTGAAGAATGTAAATATGTTTTTCCCACATTTCAGATATTCCATGGATACCTATGTTTTCAAAGATAGTTCCCAGAAAAACCTGCTGAATTTCACTGGCACTATTCCTGTGATGTATCAGGACTAAATCTGTCATTGTCGGATTAATTAAAGAAATGATTGCCAAGTTTCAAGAACTTCCCCTGTATTCTCTATCATCATCTGATGCGGCACAGCAGGCAGACTTGCTAGCCTATATTGCAAAAATCACCGAAGGTGCCTCAGGTATACATTCAAAGAACTGGGCAAAACATGAGAATAAAACAGTCAATAAAATTACCGTGGTTGGCGGTGGAGAACTGGGAATTGCCTGCACATTAGCAATTTCAGCAAAGGTGGTGATCTTCACAGTCAACTCTCTGGGTAGTTCTCAGTCCTACCTCGACGTGGTACAGAGAAATGTGGATATGTTCAGAGCCTTTGTTGCAGCTCTGGGACATTATAGTCCACATGGCATCCTGCTCGTTGCATCTCAACCAGTGGAAATCATGACCTATGTGACATGGAAACTGAGTGCATTTCCTGCAAATCGAGTGATTGGAATTGGTTGCAATCTGGATTCACAGAGATTACAATATATTATTACAAATGTTTTGAAGACACAGACTTCAGCAAGAGAAGTATGGGTTATTGGCGAGCAGGGAGAAGACAAAGCGTCATCTTCTGCTATTCTGACAAGCATTTTATGCTAGTCAGATGATCAACTTGCAGCTTCCCGAAGGGTTCATGCACTCTCATGCTGCCTTGCCTTTGCACCTGATGCTTCCTTTCCCTGAACATTCATTAATTTGGCTAAGTCCTGCTTACCCTTCAAGACTGGGCTTGAGGGCTTCCCTGGTGGCACAGTGGTTAAGAATGTGCCTGCCAGTGCAGGGGACACGGGTTCGAGCCCTGGTCCTGGAAGATCCCGCATGCCGCGGAGCAGCTAAGTCCATGCGCCACAACTACTGAGCCTGCACTCTAGAGCCCGTGCTCCGCAACAAGAAAAGACACCGCAATGAGAAGCCGGTGCACTGCAAAAAAGAGTAGCCCCTGCTTGGCGCAACTAGAGAAAGCCCGCGCATAACAACGGAGACCCAGTGCAGCCAAAAATAAACAAATAAAAATAAATAAATAAATTTATTAAAAAAAAAAAAAAAGACTGGGCTTGAGTGCCACCTCTCCCAGGAAGCCTTCCCTAATTCTCCAGGTTAAGTAAGTTCATGCCTCTATTATAACCACTATCACACTGTGTTATAATTGCATATTTACTTGTCTCTTCACCCCGACAGACTGTAAACTCCTTGAGCTTGGAACGGCCTCAGTAAATACGTTTTGAAATTAATGAATGATCCTGATACCACCCTGTTGTATCCAAAGGTCATTCATACTATGCCCCACCAAATTAGTCAGTAGAACATGTGCTTTGGAGCTGCTATTTTTAGCTGTGATATTGAAATCATATGTAAACTGCAGATAACTCCTTCAAATGGTGTTTTAGAAACCCAAGGGCTGGACCTCAAAACAGAGTGTTAGATCATCTGCTTTGGGCATCAATCTTACCTAAAGGATAGGTGTTATATGTAATGGAAAAGAGAGATCACATGGTCATTTTTTATTAAAATTTTTGGGGTCAGGGGATTACTGTTTTTAAGGAGTAGAACCAGAAAGATTAGGATTGATTAGATGCATTATTTGAAAGGGATTCTTAAACTAGGATAAATATACATTTAGGAAGTGTGAAGGGTTGGGCAGTAAATGAACAAAAAAATGAAATAATTCAGTCCATCTAAACTTAACTGAAAATCCTAATGACTGTGTCAGAAGCAAATTTGAACATAGTGAAGCTTTCTCCCTCTCTCCAAACATTGTTTTCTCATGGCTCTTATAAGTCCAAACTCAGAGGAAAGATAAAACGTGATTATGTGTGTAATATATAATGGCAGTAATACTCATAATTGAATTCCAGACTTCTTTGTGTCTTTTGTCTTTTCTTATACCTACCTTGCCCTTCTTATTTATCTTTCCAAGGTCTGTAAATGCTGTGTTCCATTTAGCAGACGTTTCTCTGCAGTTTTCTGTATATTGTGAATATACTAATAATGTGCCAAAATTTTGTTTGAGAAAACAATTCGTGTATAGCCCTTCCATTCTAGAGAAACATTTTTTAAAACCCCTTAATTTGTCCACATGTATTTATATTTTTCATGTACCAATTTTGGGTTTTGCTTCTTTTTTCGCTTAACATTAAAACTTTAGAAATTCCTGGACTACACAACGCCATGCTCAGAGAGCCCTAACTATCCAAGAAAAGCCACGGCAGATGCAGGATTGGAAGGCTGTCCCAGGGTCATCTCATCCTAGTAGACACCTGATGCCTGGATCTTGATGCTTCATCCTTCCAAGTCAGGTATCAGTCAGTGGATCCTAAGGGCATCCCAGAGACAAATCAAACAAGTAACCGCCACTGGGCGGGGAGGAAGCCAGCGTGGGGACAGCCTGGCTGCCACCAAACCAAGCCCGGCAACAGCAGGCAGCCGGCTGGGGAAAGTCAGCAGCTGCCGTCGGCCTGGTGTCCTGGCTGCCAAAGAGTGATGAATGGAGCAGGGGAAGAAAAAAGCCAACAAAGGTGTCCCTAATCTTGATGCGGCTTCATTTTTTTTTTTTTTCTGGCCGACCATTGAACGAGAACTTAAGCCTCGGTCCTTTTTCTTTGGCAGACATTTGAAACTGAAAGATCCCATTTCTCTCCAATGGTGAGATGTCATGGGTAGAAGCACTGAAGAGGCAATGGGGGTGGAGGTAACCCACTGCACTTGTCCTTTTCTTCCCTCCTCCCTGCTCTCTCTACTCCACTCCCTCTCCCCTGTCTAGCATCTTTACAGAATGTTCTACGTTCCCCCCACACAACAACAGTGAACGCCCCCCCTTTATTTTGGCAGGAGCTTTTCTGCTCAGGAGCTGAAGGCTTAATGGCCCGCTGGTGAAGGTTAAATAACAAAACGCCACTGTATCCAGTTTCTGAGTGTTCTCTTCTTTTATCTCACTCTGAAACAGGGATTCAGGGCAGCCGAGTAGCTTGTCAGTAGCAGTAACTAGAGCCTCTACCTGTTCCACCTAAAGGTGTGTGGCCCACTGGCCCCTCCGTGCTGGGAGAGGCACGGCATGCATTTTTCACCCAGACTCAGCCCCGATCCAGCCCTCAGCCCTGTCCAAGTGGAAGCACTAGGAGATGCTACCCAGGCCATTTCTCCAAGAGGAGTGGGTTTCTCTTATCCAGGGCTCCTCGCTGAGCCAGGGGCAGATCCCCATAGCCTGGAGGCAGACGTGGCTGGAGACACTCGGCACAGACAGCTGACTGCAGTGAAGTTGGCACCCCCTGCAAATGCTGCCAAAACCTAACTGAGGCTTCCTGCATCCAGAGAGTTCTGCAGCAGCATGCCGGCCACGTTCCAACTCCCACTTATTCTAGCCTCGTCTCTCCTTATGTGCACCTGAGCTTGGCGTTCCAACCTTCCCAGTAACCAAGGCAACCTGATTCGCTTCTCTTCAAAAGGGCAGTGTTGCACAGCTCCCAGGGATCCCAGGGGAGTGGGGAATCAGGTCAGTTTGGCGAGGCCAAAAGCGGGAGGGGTGGTGACAGGGAGGCGCTGCCTTGGCTACTGAGTCCCTGGCCTTTGGGAGCATTTACCCGAGAGACTTGGGAACGACTTTGAACTCTCTCTCTCCACACACCGCATCCTTCAGAGTTTCTCTGCCTCCTTCTCTGTTCTTTCCCTCCCTCCCTCCCAGAGCTCTGGTTAGCTGGCTGCTCCCAGAAGGTAGACTTTGTGCCCGATAGTCTCCTAAGCTGCCATGTGGATCTCATTGGCTTCTCTGATTAAGCCTCCTGGGCAAAACATCTTTCCCGGAGATCCACGGCAGGCTCGCCTCAATTTAGGAGTAAATGGTAACTTTCCAACCCAGCTTGTCAACAGGGCATCTGGAGCCCTGAAATGGCAATAGCTAATTCGAGTGTGGATTCAGGAGTTCAACCAGCTGGGCCCCAGTCCTGGGTGCATCACCTACTGGTGGTGACCTCGAGCAAATATAAATTCTTAACCTTTCTAAATCGCTGTTTCCTCATCTGAGGATGGAGAAAATAACAGTACTTACCTTATATGGTTGGCAAAAGGATTAAATGAGATCATAATATAAAACACTTGGTGCACAGCACAGAATACATATTAGGAGACTTAGCATTTATTATTATTTTATTCATTTGTGGGTTCCAATGCCTCTTATTTCTTCCTGTTAGCTAGACTAGTGCTTTTTAACCTTATTTCTTTCTTAATGAATGACGTAAGATATTCCTGTGCATTGCAGACTCCCATGAAATGTGTAGATCATAAATTCAAGCCTTGGAAGGAGAAGAAAAGCCCTCTAATAATTGTAAAGGCCCAAGCTAAAGGTATTAGTGGACCATTAAAAGCAGAAACACAGGGCTTCCCTGGTGGCACAGTGGTTGAGAGTCCGCCTGCCGATG
>NW_006772699.1:1141619-1147297 GCF_000442215.2 Lipotes vexillifer | reverse complement strand
GAGGACCAGCTACAAAAAAAAAAAAAAAAAAAAAAAAAAAAAAAAAAAAAAAAGCAGAAGCATGGAGAATAGAGGTTTTGGGTAAATTCCCTGGCAGGCTGGTTATAATTCCCACCTAAGAAAGCTTGTCAGAATGTAAATTGGTGGAAAATACTAGTCCGACAATAACCTTAAATCTATTTAAATTGATTATAGAAACAGTAATGCACTTGCAATTGCTGGTACTTTAACTGGTCGACATATAACACATTCCTACGACACGAGTCAGAAATGATTGCAATGCTGTGAAAGAAACTTGCTGGTCTGCATAGTCAAAAAGGATTACAAAGAATAAACCACAAGCATAAAATATTCTCAAATTATTACCATGGATGAGAAGAAACTGGGTCTGATTTTTAGGGAAAAGTTTACATAAAAGAAAGAAGAAAGGAGACCTCTACTAGAGACTCAAGGTTGACATTTGCTGTGTGACCTTGGGCAAGTCACCAGTCTCTGAGTCTGTTTCATCAGTGAAATGAGAGGGCTGGATTACATGACCAGAAAGGTCCATCCCAGCTGCAAACTGCTACAGAGCTGGATGGAGACTCAGTCTCCATTTGACTTAAGTATTTCCTAAGTACTTCCTAGTAAAAGCCAAAAGGTTTGGCATTCCCAAGTGTCTCCTGTATGTTAGGTTCTGTGTTAGCTGCCCTACGTGATTTAACTTTTTTCATGCTCATAATGGCCCTTGACAGTTTATACGCATCACCCCATCCTAGAGAAGACAAAATCAAGGCTCAGAGAGAATATGTAACTTGCCAAGGTCACTCAGGCAGCAAGCAGCCGATCCAAGATGTCAGGATTCAAAGACTCAACCTCTTTCCATTTTCTACACCACTCGCTGGATAACCATGGCCTGGCCACACCAGAATGGCAGCAGGTAACTGAAATCATGCCTGTGCTGGCTCCATTCCCCAAGGCCAAATTCCTTAGGCAGTGGAGCAGAGGTCTTAATTCAGCAACGGAGTCCAGGCAGCTGAGTGGTTAGAAATTTGGGTTCTGGAGTCGGCATGCCTGGCATTCCCATCTCAGCTCCTCAGAAGCTGAGTGGCTTTCCCCAAACTTAGCCCCCCTGAGGCTCGGGTTTCTCAGGCAGATAACCTATTCCCAGGGTTGTTAGGGGGATTAAAAGAAGTTATCCCTGTAAAGCTCTCAGCAGACTACCTGAATATAGTAAATGCTCAATCATTATGTCCTACCTAGCTAAACAGGAGGGCATACAGGTAGTGACGAGCAGTTTTTAAGTTAATCTCTGGCAGGGGTTATGAACCCGGGGTCTACAAACGCCCTGAAATTATGTGCCAAAAGCCGTGTTCATGCTTTTCTTCAGGAAACATCCTTAACCTTTGTCAGATTCTTATAAGGGTCTGTGACCAGAAGGAGATTAAGATCTTTTGCCTGCTGTAGACCCAACGTCTTACACTATGAATCATTCCTGAAATAACAGCGTTGGCAAAAATTCCTCCTCAAATCATGAGAGGAGTTGCTGGGTTCTCTCAACATGGCCTCCCAGACACATGGGCCTCTAGCACTGATCACACAGCCCCAGAAACTGTGCCCACAGAGCTCCCAGGTGGTTCCTAGAAGGTCAGAAGACAAACCCCCCAATGAGCAGGAATTAGGCTTCAGGAACCTTCCCCAGCAGGGCCAGTTCCAACAATCCATTCTTCCTCGGAGAACAATCAGTGTGTTTGTTGTTGCATACCTCTAAGTTAAATATACCCGGAATGCTGGCTCTTTGCTGGAAGCTCCCAGAAGCACCCGGGGTTACCCCGCTAAAGGCACGCTGCTCCACGGCCCGATATGCAGCACCTGATTCCCCACAGACCTGTCACCTTCTCAGACCAGCCTTGCCCGGGAGGAGCCCGTGGTGCCGGTGGAGCCTCTGGCCCAGTAGGCAGGGCCCGAGCTGCCCACTGGCCCCTCTCCGGTTGTTGGGACAACTGTCCTCAGGAATTTCGGCCTCCCCGTCTTCCCCTGGGTGAGAAGGGGAGAGAGCTGGCAACCCCCCAGTGAAAGGGGAAGCTGAAAACTGGATTCCCTACCCCCAGCAGCCTCCAAGCCGGACAGCACACAAAACAGCTCAGGCCCAGAGAGAGGAACGTGCCAGGACATTCTTCAGGGTTGGTAACCCGAGACGCTATTCTGTTCTCTGCGGCTAAGAAATCACTTTTGTGACTGAAGGACCATTTGACTTACTTCTTTTAAATTCAGGGGAATGGACAGGTGTATCTCCTTGATTCAGATAAGGAAAAAAACCAAGACAAATGGGCGCGCGTGCACGCACACACACACACACACACTCAAGGAGCAGAATCTTTTTTTTTTTTAATTTTTTATGTGATATTTTGTTTCATAGCATTAACCAGCTGCAGAGATGTAACTGCCTTGGCAGAATTTCTCTCCCCTAACCTCACCACCCCAAAGAAGCCTGGCGCTTTTCAGCCTTGTTCAATGTTCTCCTCGCAGTGCCCTCACCCTCCTGCCTGCCGTCCCTCCTCCCAATTCTGCCATGGAGTCAGGAGGGAGAGGGCGAGATCAAGCCCGAATCAGCGAAATCCTACCTGAGAACTGGCAGGGGGCTTAGAGACATCTCATCAACCTTCCTCTCTCACCGAAGGAGCACTTGCACCTCAGAGAGGTCAAGCGATTTGCCTGAGGCCACACAGGTAGGATGAGAAGGCAAAACTCCCTTCTGGGGTGTGCAGGAGGGAATTCCAGGGAGTCAGAAGCGGATACCCTCTGCTCAGCTCTTTCCCCAAACTTTCAAAGTTGGCTTACCACAACAGTGAGCTCAGAACCCCTCAGCGCCCCAAGCTCAGGGGCCCCACCCCGGGCCGGTGCAGGTGGGATGACCAGCAGATATCAATACAAAGATGCAGCATTCAAACCAGTGGCCTACAAGGCGGAGAGAGACAGCAGCTCCATGAAGTGCCAATATGTTTTTAATGCCTGCCAATCTGCCTAAAAACACAGGCTGCACAGCCCTGTTGCTGGAGCCGTGGACAGGCCCCAGGAGTGAACTCAAACATAATGGCACTGTGGTTTCCCCCCTCCATTGTATTTTTAAAGGTTCCCAAGTACTGGGGGCAATAGATATTACTAGTTTCCCCTTTATAAAAGTGGCTAAAAAAAATTCAAATTGGGTTGACTTAAAGTCAAATATTAAGTAAGCAATAACACAGGTGGATATAGCAAAAAACGTGGTCCAAATAATACTAGAATTTGGGAAATTATGCTCTAGTCAAGTCAGTAGCCCACAGAAGCTATACTGCTTGCCCTCTCCCAAGGGTAAAAAATGACCGTTGTTTAAGAAGCTTTCTACAGCTGTGTTATCCTCTCAGCACCCCAGAGAAGTTCCTAGATGCATGACCTGGGCCGAGTTAGCAGTGTCCTCGACATTCAACTGCTAACAGCACACTGGACTCGGTAGCTGCTGGGACCTAAAATACGGGAGAACACAGAAACTTGAACTTGTGCCTGTATTAGGAGAGGACAAGGGACTGTCTAGTTCACCAACATAGCAACAGAGTCCCTGGGGCAACTGACCCTGAGGGGGGCATGGGGAAGGAAAATGAGTAGGACCACAAGTGTGGAGGTTAGAACTTCAGAGCCGGTAAAGAACTCGGCATAAGGCAGAGGGGTGGAAAGATCAAAACACAAGCAAATAGCACCTCCGGGCCTCAAAGTTTGTCTCACGTTTGAAAGTGGGAGTTGGGCCTTGATCTTCTATGTCCCTTCCAACTTTGAACAGTTCCACTGTTGGGCTTCTCTGGTGGCGCAATGGTTAAGAATCCGCCTGCCAATACAGGGGACACGGGTTCCAGCCGTGGTCGGAGAAGATCCTACATACCACGGAGCAACGAAGCCTGTGCGCCACAACTACTGAGCCTGCGCTCTAGAGCCCACGAGCCACAAGTACTGAGCCCACTCACCACAACTACTGAAGCCCGCGCGCCTAGAGCCCGTGCTCCGCAACAACAGAAGCCACTGCGATGAGAAGCCCGCGCCACCACAACTAAGGGTAGCCCCCGCTCGCGCCAACTAGAGAAAGCACGCACGCAGCAACAAATACCCAACGCAGCCAAAAATAAATTAAATTAAATAAATAAATTTTTTAAAAAAGAGTTCCACTATTACTCCTTTCCTTCCAAGCAAATCATCTGTCTGACAAATAGGGAAAGTGAGGCTCAGAGGTAAAAGCAGCTTGCCCACGGGACGCTCTCCAGCGTTAAAAATTTCTCTGGTACTGAACGCAGAGGAGGTACCCAGTAAATGTTGAATGAATGAACCAAAGTGCTCACAGAAGCCAGGAGGAATCTCAGCTCACATTTTCTTTCTGCTTTTTCTCAACCTTCCCCTCGCTACACACCCCATCCTGGACTTCTGGAACCTCCATCCCAACCCCACAGGATGAAGGGTCCAAACAATTCACCTCCATTGCTTTACAGGCACCTGACACCCAAGGTCACAGCGACCAGGTGAAAATTCCGCATTCCTGAGGCACTTCGACCACAGAGGTGACTGCGGTCCCAGAGGGTGGTCCTCCCCTCCCCCCAGGATATTCATGGGGAGGAAGTGCGTGTGTGCAAAGAAATGTCAAGCGGTCAAAACCAGGAGAAAGTCTGGAAGCTAAGAGCCACACACTCCACCTGCCTCAGCAAAAACAAATCCGGTGCTCCAGCCGGCCTGGTGCCCACCAAGGTCAGGACGCGCTGGTGCAGGGCTGAGAAGCCGCGGTCCCCAGAGGAAGGGAGGGAGGAGAAAGAGGGATGGGCAGGGCTTTGCGGAGGCCTCTCACCTCCATCTACATCCTAACAGCTTCCAAGTTGCCGTGAGATTCCTGGAGAACCGGTCTCCCCGATCAGACCTCCCCCGCTCCTTCCTTTCCTTCCCTCTCTCGGCCTCCAGGCCCCCAGACTGCTCCCGTGCTCCTCTCAGAGCCGCGGAGACACCTGTCAAAAACCACACTCCAGGCTGCCTTCCCCTGAACGCACGCAGTGTCCTTCCTCCAGCGGTCTCCCACTGAGTCCTGGGTGCCTGCCACCTGCTCCAAACCAGATGCTACCCCATCCCCCCTCCTCCCCAACCCTGTGCTGGGGAAAGCCTTCCCGGGAAGCCCCAGCATCGCTCGGCTAGGTTGCTCCCCCAGCCCCCGCCCGACCCAACTAAGGGGAAGCGGGGGGCGAGGGGCGGGGCTAGAGCTTAAGGTCAAAACTCCGGGCAGGTGCCGCCCGGGGCCTGAGTCCTCATCAGAGGAAGGCGGTGGCGGCAGCCTGGGCCAACTCACTTGGCCGTCCCCTCCTCCCGGCAGCCCACCCGGGCGGGAGCGGCGGTCCAGAAGGGGATGAAGGTGGAGCGTGTGGGGTGCGGGAAACCGAAGAGGCTCGCCGAGCTCCTCGGCATCCCCTGCACAATCCCGGCTGGTGGCCCGTGGGGCAGGAGGGGGCTTCTCGGGGTCCTACCTGTCCCGCGGGTCGATCCAGCTGGTAGTGCGGCTCGTGTGGTCTATGTAGTAGACCTTGCCGTCGAAGTCGTGCGCCTCCTCCCAGCCGTCCGGCAGGGGCAGCTCCGGCCGGGGCATCTTCCCGAGCGCGGCCCGCGCTCCCCCATGCAGCTCCCGGCCGCCGCGGGGGCCC
>NW_006772699.1:1053171-1141287 GCF_000442215.2 Lipotes vexillifer | reverse complement strand
GGTGCAGGTAACCGCGCTGCCCCGGAAACGGGAGGCGGAGCACCGGGCGCCAGGGTTCCCGCGTCCCCTCCCCGCGCCCAGCGCAGCGAGGGCGGGTCCTAGGGCCCGAGACGCGCCCCCTCGTGGGACAGTCCCAACCGCCGGCTGCTCCTGCCGGAGGAATGGGAGCCCGCCCCGCACCTGGGTCCCTGACCCAGACTGGCGCCCCAGGGGGCTAGAGCAAGACCCGCTCTCCCTCTGCTTCCCAACGCTCCTGGCTCTCTCCACCCCGAGGGTCCAGGCTCTTGCACAGGTGGCACGAAATCTTACAACTCCCCGCTTCTCTCATGTAGAATCAGGAGTCAGGCAAGAAGTAGTTAAGTGGAAACATTCTTGCAAATCGGGGAACATAAGTTTTCCAGGATCTCTGATCCCTTCCCCCAACACACACACCATCTGTCTCCCTCTTATTCTTCTCCCCACGTTGTTTCACCCATCCCCCCACCCCTCGTATTTGCAAATGTAGCTGGCTTTTCCCCGGGACCGTAAAATTAGGAGTGCTATCAATCTACCCCACCCGCCTCGACCCCGGAGGACTTACAGGAGGTGTCAGGGAAGCACTCTGTAAAAGTAATAGTAATGACGTTGTTGTTCATTAAATTGAATACGTAACCTGTCCCAGGCAGCTTCCCCTGTGTTCTCCTCTGCGATACTATTTGATATGTTATAGCTTTGGGGGAAGGGGGTTACGAAAAAGAAGAAAGCAAGCAAAGTAAAATTCCATGTTGGAAAAAAATGAGAAGAAAATTTAAAACTCAATATAGCTTGAGAAATTAAAAATTTGTAATTACTTAATTAAAGTTGAGTTAAGGATCAACAGGCTGTCTATGTCTTCTGACTGTGTCTTTAACCATTTTTTGCCCTGGATATATAGCGGGGAGCTGAACTGGAGGAATGAAGCCCAGTGTGGTGTATCCTTTTGTCTGAGCCCCACAGTCTCCCAGAGGAGCCAGCATTCTGTGTTGTATGGGCCAGGGTGTGCTGAGCAAAGGGGAGAATCCCATGTTTGTGGTCTCATCTTCTTTTGTTAGAGAAGGCCCACCACGGCAGCTCCTCACCTCCAAATGCCTTCTGCAAAGCCAGTTACTTCTTAAGGCCAGACTCATGGGCTCAGTATTTGGCCTTACCCTCCCTCCCTCATTCCATAGATGCCATGCACAAAAGTCCAGAAATGTGGGCCTCAGACTGGCCTCACAACACCTAGAAGTAGGAATTCCCACTCCTTTTATGGGGACATTCCCATAGCCCTCTGCACTGCCTCTGCTTGGGCCTCAACTTCACTATGTATAAAATCCTCGCATTAGTGATGAGGGCAATAGCTCAAAATTAAAGTCAACGTGGTGCTAGGTGCCTCACACGCAGGATCTCATAGAAGTGTCACAACACCACTCTGGAATAAGGAATACTACTTATTATACCCATTTCACTGATGAGAAAACTGAGGCTCCAAGATGCTATATTGTTGACCAGGGATACAGAGCTAATAAGTGAACCTAGGTCTGACTTCAGTACTCGTGCTCTCCACCATTAACCTATTCTTCCTTTCTTTTTTTTTTAGTTACTCTGCAACTCCTGGACCTACCCATGCTCTGGATCTGGAATATCATGGATACTTATGAATGCTTGTCCCTTTTGATGCTAGCTTCGTAGTTATTTGGCTGAGAAGCAAAAGCTCTGGAACCAGTCTGTGTGGGTCTTAAACCCTCCCTATTTTCTAGCTGTGTGACCTTGAGTAACTTGCTTAACTGAAGTCCCAGTCTTAGGTCTGAAAGTCACCATAATAATATAGACTCTGTAGGGCTTGTCGTAAGGGCTACAGATGAGAAGTGTAGAGGGCTTGGCACTCCATGGTAAGCTGTCATCTCAGGGGCCTCCCCGTGGTACATTTGGAGCACTGTGTACACCCCTGTGAAACTGATGAAGTATTTTCTGTTCCAAACACAAGCCCATGTCCTTTCCCCGCCTGAAAATTGTGTGTGGTTATTTGTGACAATCTTCCTAATTGCTGCTTTCATTTTTTTGTCTTGTTTTGCAACCATGCCTTCCCACCGGCTGATGTTGGTTGTGAAGGGAAAACCCCTTTTAGACCACCAAATCCAACTTTCTTTTTAGCCCAGGTGCCCAAGCCCTGGCATTTCCACATGACTTGTTCCTGCACATCTTTAGACCTGGGCTGGGAAGCAGGAAATTGAGACCAGAGCAGGAATCAACTCCTTGAAGCCTTACTCTGTCCACCTTACCTCCACCCCACAACCTCCCCGTGGCAGAAGAATCCTGGGTTATCTCCCAGAAGCTGCAAGCAGGGTGAGGTAATGAAACAGATGACTGCCTGCCCCATGTGATGGTGGGTGAATCATCCCCAGGCATTCTTTGAGGCTGAGGACCAACGTGAAAGGGATTAAAGGTAAAACCGGCTCAGCCATGTGATAGGGCAAATTGGACATTATTCTACAGGTGAATGAACTGCAGGAATCTGACAAGAAGCCCAGCCTCTCCCGGCCTTCCTCCTGGGGCTGCATCTGGCTGCTCTGGAGCTGAGTTGGGGCTGAGCAGAAGTAACCACAGGACAAGCCTTTCTTCGTTTGCTTTCACAACTGGGTCGCCCACCTGAACCTGAAAACAGATTGTCTTGTTTTTTAAGACACCCATTGAAATCCTTTCCCCCACCACAGCAGCAAAGGAGAACACCCACGTGTCTCAGAGAATCAGAGAGGCAGGGTAACATATTTCATGAAAATGGTAAGGAGAAGAAATTAGCTTTAAAAAAAAAAAAACAGATATGCCAGCAGTACTTTCCTGTTAGCATCGACATTCTTCAAGGAAATGGAGGCTGTGGAAACCTCTGCGGAGATTTTTCCTCCAGCTCCATGACTGTTCCTCCCCACATCATGCTTTGCCTCCCACGCATCCTGGAGGATGCACAGTTACGTTTATGTGACTGAGCCGATAATGTCCCCTTTCTTTAGTTGTGCATTACGTGTGGTTCATAATTCGGCCCGTGAACTATTTTCTTTCTTTTTTAATAAATTTATTTATTTAATTTAATTTATTTATTTTGGCTGCGTTGGGCCTTCGTTGCTGCGCACAGGCTTTCTCTAGTTGCGACGAGCGGGGGCTACTCTTCCTTGCAGTGCGCGGGCTTCTCATTGAGGTGGCTTCTCTTGTTGAGGAGCGCAGGCTCTAGGCGCATGGGCTTCAGCAGTTGTGGCCCACGGGCTTCAGTAGTTGTGGCATGCGGGCTCAGTAGTTGTGGCGCACGGGCTTAGTTGCTCCGCGGCATGTGGGATCTTCCCGGATCAGGGCTCGAATCCGTGTCCCCTGCATTGGCAGGTGGATTCTTAACCCCTGCGCCACCAGGGAAGCCCCCGTGAACTATTTTCTTTCAATGATGGGAAACCATGTCCTATAAGCCAGGGAAAATTAGGGTGCAGAAAACCTTGATGATATGAGAGCTGAGACAGAAGAGGTGGTTTCTTATTTATCTCTGGGTCCTCAGTGTTTAATACAGAGCTTGAAAATACATCGAAATAAGTCTAGCACAGTCAACTCATTTTACAAATCGATGGAGTTTCTATGAATAATGACTCATTGCCCTGGTTCTCATTAGTCCCATTTTACAGATGTGTAAACTGAGACTCAAGAGGCGAAGTGACTTTCTATAGTGACATGGTAAATAATAGAGCCAAGAGTCCAACACAGCTCCTCCCAACTGGTTTTTTGCTCCTGAATTCATGGCAGTGTAGGATCTAGAATGCCAAAGAAGAAGGAACTTCAGGTTATAAACAGTCTGGTTGGAAGGGGGTGGAGGAGCAGCCAGGAGACTACTAGTCTTGAACTCCTGCTTTCAGTCAGATTGCATATCTGTTGGAGTGGCTGCAGGTGGGAGAGGGCATGCTGAGGCCATAGCTGAGTTTACAATGAAAGGGCAGAGTTGAGGTGTGGGTTCTGAATTCCAAGCTGAAGATAGACCAACCTGGTTCTCAACCTCCACCAATGCTGTCAACAAGACCCACCTGGGGCTTAGATAGCAGGGAATTTAACAAGGCTGAGCTGTCTCTGTGGAAGGAGGGGCACTTTTCTCCCTATGCCGCCTTTTTATTGCTGGTCCATTCATTAACTGAACTGGATTTCTTCGGGACAGGAGGTTACCCTGGGACTGGCAGGAGAGGTTTCCACTCTCCCATCCAAGAGGCCTCTGTGTACTGGGGGCTGGGAGCTGTTGTGTCTTTCACCAACAACGAAATGAATTATGCACTGAAGGAGGAGGTAAAGATGAAATCTCAGTTTTGAGAGTCCGGGTGTGGAGGAGAAAGAAAGGGTGTGAACAGAGAGAGGGAGTTCCTGCAAAGCACTGCTTTCCTCCACATCTACCCCAACCGCAGAAGAGGAGCCCTGGTGGGAAGCAGGGGAGGGGGTGCAAGCACAGTAACCAGTGGGCTGGCTGAAAGAAGCCTCTCTTGGGTACTTACAGAGCTTGCATCTCCATGGTACCCGGGCACTTAAATTAAACTCCAGCCCAACTGCTTAGAGACTGGTGGAATGAAATGCTCTTTACCTGTCCTCTGCTCACGGTTTGATGCCTCATTGTCAGAATTTTAGTTGAGAAAACTGAGTGAGTTTTATAAGATGCTATCAAGAAGGGTGTAGGTTTGGGGCTAAAACCCAGATAACTTGCCTTAACATGGGGGCTGGGTAGAGTAGTAGAAAATACACGGGCAGAAAAAAAAATCCGTGTGTGAAATTGGGCTCTCCATCATGGTTGCTGTGTGACTTTGGGTATGAGAGAGTACCTTTTTGAGCCTCAGTTTTCTCATCTGTGAAATGAGAGGACAATACCCACCTCACTGTCAACTTGTGACAACTAAACGAGATGATGTATGTAAAGTGCTAGCTCAGCCGCTGAAAGACAGGGGTTCTTTTAAAGGTGGTCCCTTAGCTCCTTAGCTCTTTACTCATTTATTCAACAAGACTCTTGTCTGTCAACTGTACCAGACAATGGGTCAAGCCCTCGGGACACAGGGTTGTTTCTGGTCTCAGGGCAAGGACAGTTTAGTCGGGGAGATATGCAAGTCAACAAATAAATAAATATTTGCATGTTGGGATTGATAACAAGAAGACAACAGCATGCTATGACAAAATATCTTAGGGTGGGGACTGGCCCAGAGGAGAAGACCCTTCTGAGAAACTGACATTTAAGCAGAAATCTGAAGTAACCAGCCATGTAAACAGGCCAAGAATGGACACATTCCAGGCTTAAGGGAGCAGCAGGTAGAAAGGACCCAAAGGTTTGGTGTGTTCAACACATCCAGAGAACCCTGTTTCCATTCCACTGTAAACTGTAGGAGGTTGTTTTTATGGAGGGATCCAAGCGAAAGCGGTGGTGCCCTAAAATCTTTCAAGGTTCTCTGACCCCAATCACATGGCTTCCTGCACTGTCATTGACATCCTGATCTGGGCTAAACAGAGTCCCTGCTCCCCAGCCCCTGTTTTGTCAAGTGTGTTGATAAATGCTCATTGAAGCATTTTTATCATGGCTGTTCTAAAATCTTTGTTAGATAATTCTAAATCTCTTCTTTTGTGGCTGGGAGGGCATCTATTGACTATGTTTTTTCAGTCGGTTTGAGATCTTCCTGGTTCTTGGTATGATGAATGATTTTTGACTGAAACCAGGACATTTTTATATGTTCTGAAACTCTGGATCTTATGTAAACCAGTTTTAGCTTGTTTGCTCTGATACCGTTGCAGCAGGGGAATGGGGCAGGGGGCATACCTCATTATTGCCAGGTGGAGGTGAAAGTCCAAGTACCCACTTGGCCTTGTTGACACCTGGTTGGGGCGGCGGAAGGAGTGCACACTGCTCACCGGCCTTCTCTGACACCATCCCAGGGGAGTGTTGGGGCATCTCATCACAGCCTCTTTTTTTTTTTCTTTGGCCTCACCGCACGGCATGTGGGATCTTAGTTCTCCAACCAGGGATCGAACCTGTGCCCCCTGCAGTGGAAGCGTGGAGTCTTAACCACTGGACCACCAGGGAAGTCCCTCATCACAGTCTCTCTCGAGGGTGGAAGTTTAGGGTCCCTACTTGGCCTTTGCCTGTGTAGGTGAAAGTGTGGCCACAGTTTTTTTCCATGGTATATAGCTAGAGTAGGGTGGTTATTGTCTAAAAGTTTTTATTTGCTAGTCTACCCCTTTGCTAGGCCTTGGCTAGAGAGAGCAGGCTTTTGTTGAACTTCTTTTTGTTGGGACCATTGGCGTTTGTGGGTTTCTCCAGCACTCAGTCTGGGATATGTGAGGCAAAAAGAAAACCCAGAGAACTCATCACCATGCCATTCATTACTTTGGCTTTGCAGGCCGTATGGTCAGTCTTTGTCAAAACGACTCACCTCCTCGGTTGTAGCTAAAAGCAGCCCTGGACAATCTGTAAACAAATGGTGTGGCTGTGTGCCAATAAAACTTTATTTCCAAAACAGGCCACTGGCCCTCAGGTTTTAATTTGACCATCCCTGTTTTAAAATATTTTAATTACAGAGACTTGGGTCTCATCCTAGATTCTCACTTTTCTTTACTCCCTGTGTACACTCTGTCTAAAAAAGCCTTGGATCCTATCTCCAAAATATGTGTCTGTTACCACTTCACACCAGTCAGAGTGGCCATGATTAAAAACTCTACAAATAATAAATGCTGGAGAAGGTGTAGAGAAAAGGGAACCCTTCTACACTGTTGGTGGATATGTAAGTGGGTGCAGCGACTATGGAACGGTATGGAGGTTCCTTAAAAAACTAAAAATAGAACTACCATATGCTCCAACAATCCTACTCCTGGGCATATATCTGGAGAAAACTCTAATTTGAAAAGATACATGCACCCCAATGTTTATAGCAGCACTATCTATAATAACCAAGACATGGAAACAACCTAAGTGTCCATTGACAGAGGAATGGATAAAGAAGATGTGGTACATATAGACAATGGACTATTACTTAGCCATAAAAAGAATGAAATAATGCTATTCACAGCAACATGGATGGACCTAGAGATGATCATATTTAAAAAAAAATTTATTGGAGTATAGTTAATTTACAATGTTGTGTTCGTTTCAGGTGTACAGCAAAGTGAATCAGTTATACATACACATATATCCACTCTTTTCTTGATTCTTTCCCCATATTGGCCATTACAGAGTATTGAATAGAGTTCCCTATGCTGTATATATAGTAGGTGCTTATTAGTTATCTATTTTATATATAGTAATGTATATATGTCGATCCCAAACTCCCAATTTATTCCCCCCCTTACTCCTTGGTAACCATAACTTTGTTTTCTACGTCTGTGATAGAGATTATCATATTTAGTGAAGTAAGTCAGACAGAGAAAGACAAATGTCACATCACTTATGTGTGGAATCTAAAAAAATTATACAAATGAACTTATTTACAGAACAGAAATAGACTCACAGACATAGAAAACGAACTTATGGTTACCAAAGGGGAAAGGAGGGGGGGAGGGATAAATTAGGAGTATGGGATTAACATATACACACTTCTACATATAACATAGATAATCTCTGTAATAACCTATATGGGAAAAGAATCTACAAAAATGAATATATGTATATGTATGACTGAATCACTGTACACCTGAAACAAACACAATATTGTAAATCAACTATACTCCAGTAAAATTAAAGAAAAAAAAGACAACCAAGAAGGATTAAAGAAAAGACAATCAACAAGGACCTACTGTATAAACAGGGAACTATATTCAATATTTTGTAATAACCTATAATAGAAAGGAATCTGAAAAAGAATATATGTATGTATAACTGAATCACTTTGCTGTACACTTGAAACTAGCACACCATTGTAAATTAACTATACTTCCATTTAAAAAAATAGTTTGAAAAAATACAAAATCTGTCTGTTCCCCTCTCTCCATCTCCACTTCCACTGTCTTAGCTGCGGCCACTCCTCACCTGCATTATCAGCTTCCCAACTGAGTTTCCTCTGCCCCCTTGCCCCATCATTCTAGACAGTGGGCCAGGACACCTGGGCGTGTTCCGGCCCTCAATAGCGCTTCCCTGGTCTTGGGATAAAGTCCAGCACCTTACCATGTATGGTAAGGACCAGTTTACGGGGGCCCTCCTGTCCCCCACCCCCACCCCCAGAGCCTCAATTTCTTGCCTTCTCCCCTCACACCACACAGTTGAGCTCGTGTATGTGACTTGCCCTGGGTCACCTCTTCTCACCTCTGGGCATTCACACAGCCTATTTCTCCTGTTAAGGATACCCCTCTTCTGTCTTCAGCTGGCGAATTCTCTTTCTTCAGCTTGTAGCTTAGATGGGACTTTCTCCTCCACCATCCAAGGTTGAGTTACACGTCCCTCCACCTACTATGCCCTTTAGGAATCCAGCCTCATCATTTGATTTCCCTATTTCTCTCTCTTTCTCTCTCTCTCATTGTTTTTCCCTTCCCCAACTAGACCATAAACCCTGTGAGAGCAGGATGTTTTTTTGCTTTTTAATATTTATTTATTTGGCTGCGCTGGGTCTTAGTTGCAGCATTCAGGACCTTTAGTCGTGCATGCGGGATCTAGTTCTCTGACCAGGGATCGAACCTGGGCCCCCTGCATTGGGAGCATGGAGCCTTAACCACTGGACCACCAGGGAAGTCCCGAGCGCCACTGGGTTGTTTTTCATCTTTCCCACATTTCCAGTACCCAGAACAGTCCCCGCCCAGATTGACTTGGATTTGCATTAGAGAACACGGGCTAAACCCTGATCGGGGGGCCTAAGATTCCCTGACACCACATTGTAACCACTTTTCCTGCTCGTAGGGAGCAGATGGCATTAAACTGTTGGAATAATTAGGAGTCCATATGCCCCTCTAAGAAATAATTTGCCCATCTGTGGTGAGGAATGAGAATTATGCAGCATCCAAGTGTCCTTATGGAAGGATTTGTCTTTTTATTTTGAATCTGAAGTGTCTTTCTCAAATGTCTTTGAGAGCTCTATCTCTTTCTTTACATCTATCAAAACATTAGGAAGAAGCCAAATGCAGTGCATGATCCATGAGTATATCCTGGATTGCTTTAAAAAGAGCAAACCGCAAAGAACATTCCTGGGACACTGGGGTAAAAGGGAATACGGAGTGCATTTTAGACAATATTATCATGTTGGTGTTAACTATCTCAGGAGTGATGGTGGTATTGTAGTTATTGCAGGAGAATAATCCTTGTTCTCAGGAGATAGAAGCTGAAACATTTAGGGGTGAAGTGTCACGATGTCTACAGCTTACTTCAATTGGTTCAGGAACCATTTGAGCATTTCGGAGGGAGGGAGGGAGGGATGAAGAGAATGCAAATGTGGCAATATTGTTGAAAATCAGTAAATAATTTTTTTTAAAAAGGAACTGTATTTTATGTTTTATTCAACTCTCATCTCTGAGATGAGATGGCGTGGAATACACCTCGATAAATGTTAGCTAAACTGCAGCAGCAACAACTACTAGGCTGTCTAACAATGTGCACTGAATTGCTTTAGATGATCTGTTAAATTCCTCTCTATGAACTTCTGATATTAGGATTTGAGCGGCTTTATAACTAAAAAGCCCAGCAAACATCCATCTCTCCCCTAGTGAGCCGAATGGCCTGGGCTCTAGATAGATGTCACATAGCTTAACATTTTTATTGTAAAAGTCTTTATAAAGGAAAACAAGCTAAGGTAGGGGAGAAATTTGCCCACCATATTCCAAATAAGAGAAAAGAAATCTGGGTTTGGGTGTGACCATGGGTCACCATGTCTGAACTGATCCAGATTAAGAAGGATGGAGGGGCTTCCCTGATGGTGCACTGGTTGAGAGCCCGCCTGCCGATGCAGGGGACACGGGTTTGTGCCCCGGTCAGGGAAGGTCCCACATGCCGTGGAGCAGCTGGGCCCGTGAGCCATGGCCGCTGGGCCTGCGCGTCCGGAGCCTGTGCTCCGCAGTAGGAGAGGCCACAGCAGTGAGAGGCCCACATACCGCCGGAAAAAATAAAAAGCACTAACAATAAAAGAAAACCATGGGGGCTTCCCTGGTGGTGCAGTGGTTGAGAGTCCGCCTGCCGATACCGGGGACACGGGTTCGTTCCCCGGTCTGGGAAGATCCCATATGCCGCGGAGCAGCTGGGCCAGTGAGCCATGGCTGCTGAGCCTGTGCGTCCCGAGCCTGTACTCCCCAATAGGAGAGGCCACAACAGTGACAGGCCCGTGTACCGCAAAAAAAACAACAAACAAAAAAAATCATCAAAATTAAAAACTTCTGCTCCTCAAAAGAAATTATTTTAAAAAAGAAAAATGTGAGCCACAAAATGCTGGAAAGTATTTGCAATACATGTATCTGACAAAGCACTGGTATCCAGAAATAACGAGTTCTTATGACTCTGTAAGACAAATAAACCAACTTAAAAAAGAGCAAAACCAATCTGAACAGACACTTCACTAAAGAAGATGTAAGAATCACCAATAAACACTTGAAAAGATGCTCAACATCATAATTTTCAGGAAAACAAAAATTAATATAACAGTGAGATACCAGTACACTCCATTAGAATGTCTAAGATTAAAAACTGATAATACTGTACATTTCACCAGAGAGGATATACAGATGGCAAATTAAGCACATGAAAAAATGTTCAATACCATTAGCCATTAAGGAAATGCAAATTAAAACCTAAATGAAGTAGTAGTACTCAACTATTACAGTGGCTAAAATAAACAAAAAAAAAAAAAAAAAAAAAAAAGAAGGATGGAGACACTCTTTGGCTCATCTTCCGGGACAGCTCCCTAGATGTCCCTTTAAGAGCTCGGCTGCCAGTGGACTGCGGCCCCTCTGATGTCCACCCCTGACCCAACTCAATAACTGAAGCTGCCTGGGAGGCTGAAGACTTGCACCTACATGAAATTAACAGGGATTCGCGGGCATTTCCTGGCCTCAGTCTCCTGGTATCGTATGTTTTCATTTCCTGGTGATCAAACATAAGGTCCAGCTCAGGAAGCCCTCACATTTGGCAGCTCTTAAGGCAGTGGGGACGGGCCTTCATAGACTGGCCAGCCCTCTGACATGGGCCAGGGACCAGAGGATGGCATGAGAGCAGGCACAGGATGGGTTTGCCCTACACACAGCCTCCAAGGGGGCTCACCTCGTAAACAGTGGCTTCTCTGGGGGACAGCAGTGATAATAGTATCGATAGTGGCTGTGGATTGAGCACGTACCCTGTACCAGGCATCGAGCTGGCACGTCCCACATCCAGCCTCAAAATGTAAGTAACTCTGGGAATTCAGACCCAGGCCTGCCTGACATTAAATTCCAGGCTGCAGAGTAGCTGGTGTAACATAACCACCCCTCACCCCTGGGAATACAGAAGATTCTGCCAGCACCTGAGATCTCGCGTCTGAGTGCTTGGTAAAGTTCTAGATTAATCTAAACAGTGAATAGTATGACTGTTACTGTAAGGGCACAAGGACTCAGAAGCCCTCCCCTCCACAGGTGTTCATCCTTAGCTCAGCTCCAGCACCGCTGAAGAGGAACTCATTTCCAATCAGCAAGTTAACAAGTAACGTGGTTGCCCCTCAATAGGGGCAAGGTTCACCCATGGGCTACCAGTGAGTGCCGGGATTGGGAAGCAGAATTATGGGGGAAGGCGGGGGACAACTTCTGCCTCTGCTTGGAGCCATCAGCATGGACGAGGTCCACTGCCTGCAGTTTGTCCAACAGAGCCCTCTCGTCGGCAGGGAGGCCAGGAGCTCCCTTCGTCCAGGTGCTGGAGAAGCTCTCCATCTGTGCAGCATCCTCTTGAGAAGAGTCAGCTGGGGCTCCCATCATGAAGGGAGCTTCTGAGCCAGCAAGACGGCAAAGAGTAAGTGCAGCGAGTCTTTGGGGGAATGAATGAATGGGCTTATGCGGAAGCGGGTGACATGTGCCAGAGGCTAGGATTTACCTGTGACCAGGAGCTGATCCCAGAGCATGATTCTTCAGCTTCACCTCTTGCACTAAAGGTGAGCTGGGCTGAGTTCTTCCCATCTCCACCCAAGAACCAGGACCTGGAATGTGGGCTGTGTGTTTGAGGCAGTGTGCGTTTTGTGGCTGGATGTAGAGAGGGCATGTGTTTCCTGCACGCTTAGGTCTCTGTAGTCAGCAGGGCAGGTGGCTATTGCCGCAGAGGTCCTGGGTGCTGCTAAACTCAACAAGCAGGTGGCTTTCTGTTGTCTCCCCTCCCCTTGCTGTGCCCTTCAACAGGGATGCCAGCCTGGAAAACAAACAGCAGCTCACACATGTATACACACACACACACACACACACACACGCACGCACACTCCATCGGGCTTCTCCCCCTACTTCCCCCATCCCCCAGCAAAACACACGGTGAGGCACCTCTTCCGAGGAATCACCTGCGTTGGCTCTGCAGGTCCCAGGCATTTCCACAGCCACACACATGCCCCCACTGCAGAGAACCACAGGGGACTGGACAGTAGTTCTCCTGGGCAGTGGTCTATTTACAGGGAGATGGGTAGGGGGTGTCTTAGGTTGAGTTCCCTGGGGAAAAGATTCTGGGCTGGAGATTTGAGTGCAGGATGTTTCTTAGTGTGTCAGGAACAGCACCCAGGAGGGAATGAGGGATGCAGGATTGGGCAGAGGGGGAGCTTGGGCTGCAATGCTGTAGCAGCAATGGCCTCGGCCAATCCCACTGGGAGCTCTGGAGCTGGGAGAACTCTTCAGAGATGTCGCTTACCCAGGTGAGCAGCCAGACCTTTGTAGCCCTCTATGGACCTGTCCCTGGATGTGGGCTTCCCACCTCGCCCCCCCCCGGGGGGTAGGCGGTGTGACCTCGCCCTGGGCAGCTCCGTTCAGTTGGGGGCTTTATGAAGCGTCCACGGGCAGCGTTCCCAGGCACAGGGAGAACCAATGCCTGGGAGCTAAAGGCAGGGATCTGCGCTTGCTACAGGGGGTGGTCCACATCATGGTCCAAACTGTGATATTGTGAACTGGTTAAGCACACCCTGAAAATTTGGAAGAACACAGAAAATGTTCTCTTGCTCCTTCTACCACAGTTATTATTATTAGTTAATTGTTTATTTATTTTAGAATGGTGCCAGGCCTGAGTTCTTGACCTTGGGTGTCCAAGTGCCCGTATCTTTGAAGTCAACAGAGAAAGCTCTGCTCCCTTGGGTTTCTCCTCTCTCTCCTCCTCTTAATGGCTCTTTGACATCTTTATTCTTTTTTGTATCCCACCACCAACCCCACCCCAGTCTCATGGAAATTTGTCAATGTCCATGGTGTAGACATCCCCTCTATGGCTCATGTCAAACTACCAGCGTGATGTCACTGAACACGGGGCTGGGAAGGACATGTATCCGTCTTGGGAGTGGGTCCTAGTACATCCCTGAGTGCCGGAGCAGCAGGGAGGGGCCAGGGGCTGAGGCCCTGAGGCCGTGGGCCGAGGCCTGCAGTTGGTAGGGAAGGGCTATCCTGCTTCCCTCTGTTCTGAGGGCCTGAGCCGGCTTGGAGTGTCCGATGGCTTCGACTTGGTCTCCATCCTGTTTCCCCCATGCTTTCCCATCCACAGGATGTGCCTCGGAAGAGGAATCTCGTTTCTTTATGTGCTGGTCGTCAGTTCTTCCCCTCTGCCAGGTCTCCTGCAGGTTAACGCAGGGGCTTCCAGCAGGGGTGGTGTTGCTGTGAGGGGGAAAGGGGCCTCCACGGCAATGCTTCTGCCCTCGGTACGATAGCAGAGCCTTTGGCAGGGCCCAGGTTCTCCGTCCCTTGGGCATTTTGTGACGGTGCTAAGTGCTGGCGTCCATATCCTGTAGTTAACAAGAGCCAGCATGTAGGACTGTTCCATCTCTGTGTAAGTGCTTTACCCCTGGACCTCAGTGAATTCTCATGACCTCCACAGGAGGCATGGAGCATTATTTTTCCCCATTTCACATATGAGGAAGCTGGGTCTTAGGGAGGTTTAAGATGTGTCGAAGGCTTGTAGCAAGTACGTGGTAGAGCAGGGTTCCAACTCAAATCACTGATTCCAAAGTTTGTGCTAAAAACCATTTCACTGTATAGCGTCTCGGGCATAGAGACTGTCAATTGTCCCATCCTACGAGGTCAAAGGAGGAAGGATAAAGTGACCTTTCTACTGTACTTTTATATACATAGTATATATCCCGCGCTGCGTGTGACTCTGTGGGAACTTCCCGCCTCCCCTCGGCACAGGGAGAAGCGCGAGTGTGTAGTGCGGATGGATACAAACATCTCACCTCAGCGCTTGCTGCAGTATCAGTGCGGCTGCTCCTGGACACGCAGCCTTGCTCGGCATGTTCCGTTATTCTCACATTTCCACAAGTCATACCCCATGCATTCCCCGCCCAGTGCAGGTCACCCCTCCACACGCGCCCCCGTGATATCTTCATTCATGCCCAGCATCTCTGCACCTGCGTGGTCCTTCCCATGCCCTTGCAGTGTGTCTTGCACACACCCAACACCGCCACACTTCTTCCATGTAGCTTGCACTGGGAATCGTGCTTGAGTGTACAAACCAGTGCTCACCGGGGCATACACCGTGTGCTCCCCTGCACACGGGCAAACACACAGTGTGCATTGCAGTTCGACACACACACACACATGCAGGACACAGCACCTGGGGCAGAGCCTGTGTTTTACACCCCATTCCTCAAAAACACAGTCTGTGGTACCCGCCCGGGCGGACTAAGTAAGTTATGCCTTTCCCTGGCCCATCCTCTCTTTCCTCGCCCCGATGTCACTGGCATCAGGATGCCCGGCACACCCCCAGAGCTGCAAGAGTCAAGACACATCCAATCAGTGGAGGTTCCCACAATAATAAAAGGGAAGGAAAACAGCCTGACACACTTGCACTCCTGAGAAGAACTCCCCTCTTCCAAGCTGCCCTTGAAGCCTTACAGGTTGGGCGCAGATGGACATCAACTCACATTCTCTCTAGAAATGCTATGGATGCCATGGCTGCATGCCCAGCCCTGCCCAGAGAACACTGGGCATCATCAGTCACTATCAAGATGTTCTTTTTCTGGGCTTCCCTGGTGGCGCAGTGGTTAAGAATCCGCCTGCCAATGCAGGGGACACGGGTTCCATCCCTGGTCCGGGGAGGTCCCACATGCCGTGGAGCAACTAAGCCCGTGTGCCACAACTGCTGAGCCTGTGTTCTAGAGCCCGTGAGCCACAACTACTGAGCCCACGTGCCACAGCTACAGAAGCCTGCACGCCTAGAGCCTGTGCTCTGCAACAAGAGAAGCCACCACGGTGAGAAGCCCGTGCACCGCAATGTAGAGTAGCCCCCGCCCGCCGCAACTAGAGAAAGCCCGCACACAGCAACAAAGACGCAGAGCAGCCGTAACTAACTAACTAACTAAAATCTATTAAAAAAAAAAGTTTCGGGCTTCCCTGGTGGCGCAGTGGTTGAGAGTCCGCCTGCCGATGCAGGGGGACACAGGTTCGTGCCCCGGTCCGGGAAGATCCCACATGCCGCGGAGCGGCTGGGCCCGTGAGCCATGGCCGCTGAGCCTGCGCGTCCGGAGCCTGTGCTCCGCAAGGGAAGAGGCCGCAACAGTGAGAGGCCCGCGTACCGCAAAAACAAAAAAACCCAACCAACCAAACAAACAAAAAAAGTTCCTTTTCAAGGGGCTGCATTACCTCCAGCACCGGGACAGTGTAGGAAGGAGGAAATCAAACATTACCCTGTCATCTCGGGCCCTAGCATCCTGCCCAGGTCCCGAAGGAAGGCCCTTGAGAGGTCCCCGGCTCCTCTCCACTTGTCACTTTCTCTTTTGGGTCACCTCGCTCAGACAGACCTGAGCTGTTCTGCCTGCAGTGCTCAGTGCTGCTGCCTCTCCCCCTCGCCCCTCCCCCCAGCAGGGGCAGCTCCTCAGGAGGGTCTGGGGGAGCAGAGGGAGGACCTGGGAGGGGTGTGGGGAGCAATCAATTCTCTCCTCCACACCTGGCACATGAACTCGGCTACTGAGTAGTATCTCCTGGGTGGTGGAGCCCGGAAGGAGACTCAGGGCGGAGACCCAGTCTTGTTCTGGAACCCCTGGCCTGGAGAGGGGGGTTCATCCCTTGGATGAGCATGGGTGAGTACTGATAAATGTCTCCTTAGGGGGAACTAGCCTGCCTAACCAGGGGACGGAGGCTTCCCCCTTTCAAAGACTGGAGTCTGGGGTGGAGGAGAGATGGGGGAGAAGGCACTAGAGCAACTGTTCCCAACTGAGGGCAGCTTTTCCCCCCAGAGGACAGTTGGCCATGTCTGGAGACATTTTGGGTTGTCACGTGCAGGCAGGGGGCGCTGGTGCATAGAGGCCAGGGATGCTGCTAAACATCCTACCATGAACAGCACAGCCCACGACAGAGCCACCTGACCCCACATGTTCATGGTGCCCAGAAGGACAACCCCTGCAGTAGAGCAGAGGCTGGTCCAATGGGCAGAATGACCTCTGCTGACAGAACGTGGTTGACACTGAGGGGCGGTCCTGCTCCCCATGTGTGGAGGGAGGGAGGGAGGATCCAGAGTGAAGGAGCAGGGGACATCCAGCCACCCCCTCCCCCCAGTTCTGCCCAGGGACAAGTTCTCCAGGCTGGTGTTGGGAAGAGGCTTCCTGCCTTCCCGGAGGAAGGGAAAGGCCCATGCTGGGGGGTGGGGCAGGGGAAGAACCTTGGTGGGAAGACTTGATGGGCTGGATGTCTTTTTGGCTATTAAGGTTCAATCTAGATCTTCCCAGGGCACTATTTGTGCACGTGTCTGTGTCCTTTCTTCCAAATGCCCATCAAAGCTGAATTAACTGCTCCTCCCACTGTGTTCCCGTCATGCCTTGCACGGTTCTCTCCCCAGCACTTCCGTGTTGCATTGCTATTGTTGATTTGCTGGTTGGTATTCCCCACCAGACTGCTCCTGGATGGCCGTGTTTATTCATCCTTGTATCCCTAGCACTTGGCTTAGTCAACCGAGACCTAAGATGTGCAGGCACTCTTTGTTGACGGAATGGACAGATGCATGATTTCAGTGGATATATCAGTAGCTAACAAGTTTTTGTCTAGGCAGTTATCTTTCCTGGGGGAACCACCGTTTCCCGCTTTATGGCCCCCAAGGTCTTTTTTTTTTTATTGAAGTATAGTTGATTTACAGTGTTGTGTTAATTTCTGCTATACAGCAAAGTGAGTTAGTTATACATATGTACTTTCTTTTTCATATTCTTTTCATTATGGTGTATCACAGGATATTGAATATAGTTCCCAGTGCTAGACAGTAGGACCTTGTTGTTTATCCGTCCTATATACAATAGTTTGCATCTGCTAACCCCAAACTCCCAATCCTTCCCTCTCCCACCCACCTTCTCCTTGGCAACCACCAGTCTATTCTCTATGTCTGTAATTCTGTTTCTGTTTCACAGATAGGTTCATTTGTGTCATATTTTAGATTCCACGTATAAGTGATATCATATGGTATTTGTCTTTCTCTTTCTGACTCACTTCACTTAGTATAATAATCTGTAGCTGCATCCATGTTGCTGAAAATGTATGGCCCCCAAGTTCTGATGGGATTTGGGCCAATTCAAGGTCTTCTGTGAGTTAGAGGGAGGGTCTCTCTGCTGTTTCCATGGGTGCTGCAATGATGTAGGTTCAGGGCTGCTAGCAGTCATCATTCCCACACGTAGAGAAAGCCTATCTGGGAATAAAGCCACTTCCCAAGGGAAGCGGAGCTGGAGGTGGAGTAAAGACATCCTTTGAGCCCCTGGATCCAAACATGTCTGAAGTCAATCATGCCTTTGGACTTCCCAGTTTTTGCTTTATGTCCGGATTCTGTCACTTACCATCACAAGCATCCTGATTAATACAGTGATGCTGCCTGGGGGCAAAGCTAGTCTGTGTTCCTCTTCTCATCTCCTCTCCCCTCCAGTCACCTACATGACAGATGTGTCTCTGGTTGACTTACAGCCAGTGGGGCAGGATCTTTCTGGCCAATGGCTCCTGCTTTAGAATAAAATCCACATGTGTCGGCTGAGATAACACTAAGATAAGGGGTTGTCGAGGGAGGGGCCTGGTGATGGAAATAACGAGGTAGGAGACGGAGAACAGGAGGGGAATTTCCAGCCACTAGGAAAGGTCTGTTGTGTTGTGTGACTTCCTCTGGTCACTTCCTCTCTCTAAGCCTCAGTTTCTCATCCGCTCCTGACTGTCTCACTGATTGGGTGCAAAATTCAAAGAAAATCAATTAATTTGGGTGAAAGGGTTTGATAACTTTCACGGCTGCTGCCGCTGGGTTTAGAGGGGGAAAGGGACAAGCGTGGAGAGCCACTGGAAAGGACAGAGGAGCAATCGGGAAGGGGAAAGGATGGAGGGGAATGCTTTGTGAAAGTAGCCGCCCCCATGGAGGACTAAAGGTGGGTGGGGTGAGGTAAGGAGAGAGATATGGTCTGTCCTGCTCAGGCCGGGGGCCCCTGGAGCCCTGGGGAGGGCTCTGCAGCTGGCCAGGTGCCAGGTGGTCACGTCCTACCTCCATTACCCTCGTGACTGAGGACCCAGGTGAGGGACCCCAGCAGAAGCCTCCTATTTCATTCTCTGGCAGGATGGCCACTGGGGTACAGGCATTGCTTCTCCTCCTGCCCCAGGGTCTGCTAGCCGAGCAAACGCCTATCGCTTTACGTAGTTTATGTGGGGGACGGATGGAGTGGGTGCTGGAGACCTTTGCTATTTGACAGGTCAAGCTCCAGGACTGGGACTGTGTCCAGCCAATCTCGGGACAGGGGCCTCACCTTCCATCCTCACAGGCTGAGAATAATAATAGCTAGTGGTGGATTAATAGCCATCCCCGTTTGCCAGGCACTAGACTGGGTGCTTGTTACAGCACCCCTGTGAGATGGGATCATCATATGCATTTCACAGGGGAGGAAACTGAGGCTTCAGAGGTTAGGTAAAGAACTCAGGCTTAGCTAGAAAGGGGAGCAGCTGGAATTTAGAATGGTAAAAAAAACTGCTGTTAGAGGAAAATAGTGGATCATTTTTGGGTTTTAGTATTCGGAGTAAAAAAATAAAACTTTAAATCCCAATTTTGCACTTGGCAAGCGCTGTGCATTTGTTATTTTTGTTAGTCTTTCCCAACAATCCTATAAAGCAAGTTTTTTTCTTTTTCTCCTATTTTGCACATGAGAAAAGGGGGGCTCAGGAAGGGGAAGGTTTGTACGGACATCTACCCAGGAAATACATGATGGAGCTGGGCTCGGAATCCAGTCTGGCTGTTATTCAAGGCAGGGAGAATATTCTTTGCAATCTTGCTTCCAGGAACCAATTCCAGGGACCTCTTTTCAGGGCCCAGGACTCTCCCCTGGGCCCAGGGCTCTCTTGGCGCTCTCTTACTTCTCAGGCTCCCAGAGCTGCCCAACATTTTCACCAAACCAGCCTGGGCCGCCCAGGCCCGGCTCCAGAAAGATTTCATGGGAAGGGCCGCCACCTTGTGGCCAAACAGCAAGCCCACCATGAAGCAGGAGGAAGCCACGGCTTAGGAAGGCGGGGCTTGGGCAACAGGTGAAGTCAGTCTCTGGCAGGACTCCAGCTGGGGCAGACTTGCTTTTCGAGGGCTGCCCCACAGCCAGAGGGCCAGCTTGGGCGTCGGAGGGAGGGCTCAGGATGGATGGTGGGGCTTGGCTGTGAGCAAAGTCCCGACTTGGGCCCATCAGGGGATTCCTGAAGGTAAGCCTAGGTTACACTTCTCCTTAGGCCCTGTCCAGAGGCGTTGCTCCTTTCACCTGCGTCGGGGTGGGGAGAGGCAATGCCGGCGTGTGTGGCACTTCCCCTGCTGAGACGCCCCCAGAGCTTCTGGGGCTGGACCCTCCCTCGGTGCACTACCCTGTATAGACACTGTCCCCAGCTCTGAGGGAGTTACAGAACCTCGTCCTCACTCCTAAATCTAATCCTGTGCCTCCGTCCTCATCTGGGCTGTAACATGCGGGCTATTGCGTCTCCCAGGCTCTGTTCTCTCTGCTCCTTTCCTCTCTCCACTTTGCTAATGGAAGGGCTTCTTTTTTTTTTTTTTTTTTGCGGTCCGCGGGCCTCTCACTGCGGTGGCCTCTCCCGTTGCGGAGCACAGGCTCCGGACGCGCAGGCTCAGCGGCCATGGCTCACGGGCCCAGCCGCTCCGCGGCATGCGGGATCTTCCCGGACCGGGGCACGAACCCGCGCCCCCTGCATCGGCAGGCGGACTCTTAACCACTGCACCACCAGGGAAGCCCCGAAGGACTTCTTAGTCACATTTCTCCCCAGGTACAAGAGCCCCATGCTGGCTCCTCGTGGCCTGCAAGAGGTTGTCCAGCTTCTTAGCCTGGTTTTCATTCCTGCCTCACTCCTGACATCCACATCTCAGGCCACGTACCTCCTGTTAGGCTCCAATCGGTGCTTCTCAGCCCAGGCAGTACATTCACATCACCTGGGGAGTTTCAAAACCTACCCATACGGCTCCATTCCCCCCTCGAGATCCTGATTTAATTGTCCCAGGCCCCGGAGGTTATGGGCGTGTTCAGTAAAGCTCCACAGGGGATCCTAGTGCGTAGCCATTGCTCCAGGCTTTGTGAACTTCTCCCCAGTTGGCTTGTGTATTTCATCTCACGCCTGCAGCGAGTGCCCATCTCCCAGTCCTGGCAGCGCTCTCACCTTCTCTCCCTGCATTCTCTCCCCTGTGAGTACCCAGTTCCAAGGCTCGTGGACAGAACTTGTGGTCCCCTCCCCTGGCTTCACATGTTTGTGCATCATTCCTGTGCCAGCACTGAGCTCGCCGTGTCCTGCAGATTGCCTTGTGAGTTGGTCCTCACACCTTAGACGCTGCGATGTTGGTCCAGATTTTATTTCTCTTTGTATTCCCAGCCTCTGATGGCGCCCGGGACAACAGTGTGTTCGGTGACTGGGAATGCTGATGAATGACTGAATGGATGGTCTTCTTAGACAGCCAGACTTCCCGTTGCTGAGATCTCCGACACTTTCTGAAAAGCCCTGGAGGCTGTGAGCAGCCCTCTCACACTGAGGTACCAGTTCCTGTGCCCTGGGCCTTGGAGGGGGAGGGGGCAGGGTGGAGTAGGATTTGAGGGAAAGTTTTCTCCATCCAACCCCATGATGAACGGGTCATGCCTCAAATTCCGCTTTTAGAAAATCTGTGCTTGGAGCAAAGTTTTTTTTTTTTTTTTTGCGGTACGCGGGCCTCTCACTGCTGTGGCCTCTCCCGTTGCAGAGCACAGGCTCCGGACGCGCAGGCTCAGCGGCCATGGCTCACGGGCCCAGCCGCTCCGCGGCTTGTGGGATCCTCCCGGACCGGGGCACGAACCCGTGTCTCCTGCATCGGCAGGCGGACTCTCAACCACTGTGCCACCAGGGAAGCCCTGGAGCAAAGATTTAAAAATAATAAACGCTAACATTTACTGGGGACTTACCAGGTGTTGGTGAAATATACAACCTCATTTAATCATCAAAGCAGCCCCATTCTTATCAGCCCTCATTTATGGGTGACGAAAGGGAGGCTCATAGATGCTGAGTTATGTGGCAGGGACTGCTGGGACTCAACAACACCGAGTCACCTCCTCTTCCTGGATTCATAGATGACATTTTCTAGTCTCTTTTGCAGTAGGTGGGTCCATGGAACTCCCCATGGAATGTGAGTGGAGGTGATGAGTATATATCCAGGTGTGGCTCATTAAAAATAAAATAGTTACACATGTGCTCTTGCTGTTCCTTCTCCATCAACCAGTTGAACGCAGAGGACTTCAAAGATCCTGAGGACCTAGAAGAAGGCGGAGCCACGAGATGTAAGGAGCCTGGGGCGCCCAGCTGGAGCAGAGCCATTCCCTTCACTGGCCACGATGAACTACGGCATGAGTAAGGACTCAGCTTTTTCTGTGTTAATTTATGTGGGGCTTCTTTCTTTCTTTTGTTTTTTTTTGCGGTACACGGGCCTCTCACTGTTGTGGCCTCTCCCGTTGCGGAGCACAGGCTCCGGACGCGCAGGCTCAGCGGCCATGGCTCACGGGCCCGGCCGCTCCGCGGCACGTGGGATCCTCCCGGACCGGGGCACGAACCCGCGTCCCCTGCATCGGCAGGCGGACTGTCAACCACTGCGCCACCAGGGAAGCCCTGTTGGGCTTACTTCTTAAAGCAGCTAGTGCTATTTCTTCCCAGACCGGGGCACGACCCCGCGTCCCCTGCATCGGCAGGCGGACTGTCAACCACTGCGCCACCAGGGAAGCCCTGTTGGGCTTACTTCTTAAAGCAGCTAGTGCTATTTACCCTAATTAATACATGTAACCTTCCCAAGCCCTGCGTTTCGTGAGTGGTCAAGTTCGGATTTGTTCCCGTCGGGCTGTGTTCAGAGCACTTAATCTTATTCCCTGAAAGGCCTTTCCAGAATTGTCTATCATTGTGTAAATACTTCAGGAAGAGGCCAAACATTTCTTCCTGGTCATTTTAGGGCTGGCCTGAGGAAAGGCGGGAGAGGATATTTTTTTTACCCAAGACCGTTTCCTTCTGCCATATTATGAGTTTGTGTGTGTGTGTGTGTGTGTGTTGTGAGGGGCTGCGCTGGCCTCAGTGTAACAACACTCATGGATAATTCAGTGATGGTTGGCATAAAAGAGGAGAGTTTCACGTTCAGGGGAAACTGGTGACATGTGATTGCCTGTGTGCCACACGGTGTGCCCACGCCTTTGGGTCTACCTGGCAGCCGAGAGGCTGGCGGAGGCAGAAAAGCTCTGGGCTGGGCGAGCTCCCCACTGCCTTCTTTTTTTTCCCTCCCATTATATGGGTTGTCTTTTCACTTTCTTGCCATCCTTTGAAGCACAAGGCTTTAAATTTTTATTTATTTATTTATTTATTTATGGCTGCGTTGGGTCTTCGTTGCTGCGCGCGGGCGTTCTCTAGTCTCAGTGCGTGGGCCTCTCATCGCTGTGGCTTCTCTTGTTGCGGAGCACGGGCTCTAGGCGTGCTGGCTTCAGTACTTGTGGCTCATGGGCTCTAGAGCACAGGCTCAGTAGTTGTGGCACAGGGGCTTAGTTGCTCCGCGGCACGTGGGATCTTCCCGGACCAGCGCTCAAACCCTGGTCCCCTGCATTGGCAGGCGGATTCTTAACCACTGCACCACCAGGGAAGTTCCCCCCACCCCCTCCCCAACTGCCTTCTTGCCTGAGATCCCCTCCCTGTCTTGGTAGCCCCCCTGGCTGCATCTATCCTGGGAGACAACACTGTGGTTAGTCCCCATGTGGCTCCCACCAAACCAGGATTCAAGTAGGCCTCATGACCAGCTAGAGGCTGTTCTGTGGGCGCATATCCAAGAGGTCCTGACGCCAGTTGAATTAAAGAAGGCAGCTGGGCTAAAGCACACAGGAGGAACTGTGTCCTGTTTCCTGTCTTCCCGAAGGGAAACAGGGAAACGAGAGTGTTCACACGTGCTTCTGAGAAGGAAGTTCTCTGGAGTATTTTTGTTCTCCTCTTTGCTTAACTAACTCACAGCTTGCTCTGCTGACAGCAGGGCCCATGGGGTCGGATAATGAGTGTAAAGCAGGCTAGCCCGCTCTCTCTACCCCTCTCCTTCCACCTGGGGAAGCCGACCCTGGCCGGGTTAGAGGATGGGAAGGCAGTGGCGATTCAGAGCCCTTGAAGGGCTCAGGGTGACATGCCACCCAGACTTGCTGGAGAGGCTTGGAAATCAGCCGCAGCTGGGCTTGAATCATTCTACCACCTCCCAGCTCGGTGATAAGTGGCCTCGGTTTCTCCACTTGCAAAGTGAATGATACTAGGAGCTTGTCTTTGCAATCTATCCACTCAATTTACTTCTATTTCCTCCTCGATGGCCACTAGCCTTGTCATCTCACACAGATGATCACATCAGCTCCCCTGCCTGTTCACACTGCATCAGGAGCACTTGGTGATGAAATTAAAACAAAATCCCTCTTTCTTTTCTTTTTAAAATTAATTAATTTATTTTTTGGCTGTGTTGGCTCTTCGTTGCTGTGCGCAGGCTTTCTCTAGTTGCGGCGAGTGGGGGCTACTCTTCGTCGCGGTGTGCGGGCTTCTCAATGCGGTGGCTTCTCTTGTTGCGGAGCATGGGCTCTAGGCGCTTGGGCCTCAGTAGTTGTGGCACGTGGGCTCGGTAGTAGTGGCTCGTGGGCTCTAGAGCGCAGGCTCAGTAGCTGTGGAACACGGGCTTAGTTGCTCCGTGGCATGTGGGATCTTCCCGGACCAGGGATCGAACCCGTGTCCCCAGCACTGGCAGGCGGATTCTTAACCACTGCGCCACCAGAGAAGCCCTCCGTCTTGTTTTTAATGAAAAAAAAAATCAGTCTTTAATCGGTGGGTCTTTTGAACCTTGTCAATCTCTTCTGTTTTCTGGCCTTACTATGTGACCATAGTCCCTTTGCATATGCTGCTCCCTGGGCCTGGGATGCATTTTCTTCTCTTCATCTGGTTAATTCCTCCTTAACTTTCAAACTTCTGTAACTTCCTTTACATTCTCAGTCTAGGTCACCTCCCCAGTTATGTGCTTCCACAGCTTTGTAAATCTCTCCTCCTTGGCACTGAACACCCCTGTCGTTTTCACTTCTTAGGGTAACTATTTGACTATTGTCTGCCTGCATCCCTGACTGTAAGGTTCATGAGGCGAGGGCCCCTATGTATGTCTACTGATCTCTTTTATCCCCAGAACTTAGCACAAGACTTGGCACATGGCAAGCTCTCAAAATAATGTTGTTGAATGAATGAAAGTTGAGGATTAAATGAAAATATTGTGTGTAGAGCACTTAGCACTGTTCTTGGCATGTGGTACACATCAATAAATACGAGCTATTAACGATAATATTGCTATTCTAACTGTAGGATTGGTGGGGGGAAATTCATCCAAATCATAACTGCTCTTTCTTCTTTGGTTGCCCCAAGTGTGCAAGTTTTGGGGTAAAGTGATCCAGTCTGGAAGAAAGCACACACACACACATATGAACACACACATAGAGCCACACAAACTACAGGCACGTCCTCTAATGTGGGGAGAGTGTTTGCCTCCAGTTTCCTGGCAGCACCGTCTGGAACTAGAACATGGCATCAGGGAGAAGCCTGACTGTCCCGGGAATGCTGGAGGGACCCATCCGGGCACAGGTGGGCTTGAGGGTCCTCGCCACCCACCAGCCCCAGGCCCACACTCTCCTTCCCGTCTCTGCTCCATGAGGGGCGGGGGCTGCAGATGTAGGGAGAACTCACTCTAGAATTTAGAGCAGCTTGGGGAGCAGGGGGTGCCTGTAACGGAAGCTCCTCTGAAAGTTCACAATTCCATCTCTGCCTGAGCATCTTGAGAGGCTCCCCTTTCCTCCAGAAACTTTGACCTGGCCCTCGCCTCAAAGCATTTGCACAGAAGACCAGTGTCCACAGGAGTTTTAGAGACTTTATTTATGTATAAACAATTTAAACACTTTGCCATAAATTATCTTTGCTGTCCCTAGTCTTTGCTTAGCAGCAAATTAAAATTAATATAAAAACTCGATGAACAAGTCATACATGTATATTACAAAAAAAGTTCCTGTACCAAAGTTCTTATTAGACATTTTTTTTTTGTTTTTTTGTTTTTAACTTTTTTTTCTTCTTTTTGTGGGTTTTAAAAATTTTTTATTTTCTCTCCTCGTGGTGACTGTCATGTGATTGTCTCAGTTTCTGGACCAAACAAACACACTAATAATTTTAAATCTCAAACAGTGATTGTGCCTTGAGGCTTAGGTATGTACAGGGTGATCTGAAGTGGTGCCCGTTAGCAAAAGAGTGTCACGATGCCCACACCTCTACTGCAACTGATACCCACGAACTACGGAATCTAAACAGACTACACCCTGTAACTGCGTATTACTGTCCACAATGGAATCTTCAAAGACAAAAGAATATGAAATTTATCTGTAGTGATTATAGCCACCCTTGGAATTAAATTTTACACTCTGCGCTCAAATAAATTAGCTCAGGCCAGACTAAATCGGGACCTGAGAGTTAAGTGCTGAACGGTATTATTTCGCTTTGATATCAATTTCCTTTCTTTTCTTGTGTTTTTATATATATTTTTTCTTTAAAACATATTTCCAGTGCTCACTCTTTCACTTTTATCCCCCCCCCCCAGTCGCTACACACAAATCACCCCCAAAGTCGTGGTTTAAATGCACCTGTATTTGTTAAAAGGAAAACGTCTGTAGTATCTGTCCAACCAGCAGTCTGAATTGTTGTCCTCAACTGGTCCTGGAATGCTGGCCCTCGTGGACGTCTGTGTGTCGCTCACGTGTGAATGAGTGGGGTATTAGAAGATGAGGCCGCCTCGTCTTCACGTCTCTGTTTTTCGGTCGGTGTGTTTGTTTGTGTGTATGTGTGTGGGTTTTTTGTTTTTTTTTTCTTCACGTTGTGCGTGCGTCTGTTCTTCCTTTTGGACATTTTGCGTCTCTTTCCATCTCTTTGCTGTGTAGACCCAGAACAAGTGGGTCATATTTTAGGGGAACTCGGAACATGGTTGTGTGATCGTTCATTCGTCTGTTTTGTTTTTCCTCAGGAATTTGCAGCCGGGCTTTAGTCTACTTCGGGAGGTGGAACTTCTCGTGTGGACAGTAGCATTTGAACTCAAAAAATGTGAGCTTTCTTGCCACTTGGTTTCCTAAAGCAGCCCGGCCTCAGTGCCCCTGTTAGGTCTTCATCTCCTTAGGAGAGGAGAGAACAGTGACTCCCGCTGAGCCATCCAGATGAGGAATGGCAGCACATGATTTTGTTACCTCTTTCCCATCTCATTCTGTCTTAAAAACTGGATGTTGCTGCTACTGTCTGCCAGCTCGGGGTATTGCTCGACGGGAAGCACGTAATAGCCCTCGTAACCCTGCACACGCCCCGTGCTCAGAAGCTGCTGCTTCTCGCCCTCAGTCCACAGGCGGCTGCCCTCTCGGCCGTCCCTGGCTTTCTGCTGTTCCTTGGCCCAGGCGGTGCCCAGGGCCCTCTGCCTGGCCTGGTCCAGGATGCGGGCCTTCTCTTCGTCCAGGGTGTCGGGGGTGAGGCCGTAGCGGATGCTAAGCAGCAGCGTGGAGTACTGGAACTCGATGTTGGTGAACCTTCGAGTCCTGCCATTGACCAGCAGCGTGGGCTGCGACACGGTCACGTTCACCCCGCTCTCCAGCACCTTGCGGCCGATGGTGGTGCCCAGGGTGACCAGGTCGCCATCGGCCGAGCCGATCTTCACAAAGTAGTGGGTGTCCTTGCCCTCGATGCTGTAGTGCATCTTGTCCAGGTAGTAGGCGTTGTTCAGCACGGACGCCACCTTGCGGCTGTCCTCGCTGGCGATGCTGGACGTGCCGGTGGTCACCCGCCCCTCTTTGATGGCGAA
Organism: Lipotes vexillifer; assembly: GCF_000442215.2. Classification (NCBI taxonomy): domain Eukaryota; kingdom Metazoa; phylum Chordata; class Mammalia; order Artiodactyla; family Lipotidae; genus Lipotes; species Lipotes vexillifer. The sequence continues at coordinate 1,113,836 of NW_006772699.1, read as the reverse complement.
CATGATGCCTTTGCCGATGATGGGCGTGGTGGTGGCAAACCAGTGGCCTGCCTTCTCTCGGATGCTGGCGTGGAGCTTCTTAGAGATGACCTGCCCTTCAAGGGCCATGAAGGCCTGGTTGTGCCTCTCGGTTGTCTGCTGGACACCTGTAATGAGCTGTGGGCATAAGAAAACACAGAAAGCTGAGAAGGTGGGCTGGGCTGCAGTGTGTACGGGCTGGGCAACATAGCGACAAAGGGTCAGAAAGAGGAAGGCTGGGACTCTCCTGCAAGAATATGTCTTGCGTCCGTCACGATAGGAGCTAAGATAGTCCTACCTTTTGGAACTAGGACAGACTGGCAGGTTTCCAGTGCTCTGATGCTATGGCCTCTCCACCTTGTAACTGTGCCATTAACTAAAAAATGGAGGTACAGAGGAGTACCGTATTGCTGGTATCTGCACCCAGGCCTACCCACTTACCATGGCTCTCCATCATTGCGGAAGAGAGAGTCACTCTGCCCGCTGATGATCTGGCAGCTGCCGTTACACACTTCAGACCCAGGAATATCCTGACCTGAAGGGCAGGGTGTTTGAGCAGCTGTGAACTCCGCTGCTGTGACCTACCTCTCTTTGAGGCCAGTGCCCTGGTTATTCATTAACTTCCTTGGGTTAGCACCTGGCTACTCAAAGTATGACTAGCCGCTGAGACATCTCCAGGACTCGCCCTGTTAGAAAAGCAGAATCTCAGGCTTCCCTCCTGACCCACCGAATGAGAAGCTGCAGCTTAACAAGACACTCTAGCTGGTTTGCGTGCGTATGAATGCTTGAGAAGCACCGGCATAACAGATTCTGGCTTCGTGGGCCAGAGGGACCGTCCCTGGGCTTTCTGAGTCATTTGCTTTGGATCCTAGCCCTGCTTCTGCAGAGGGATGAAATCCCCATTATCTTCTTGGCCTTGAGTTCTCTACTCACAAATTACAGCTCACCTCAATTGGTGGTTGGGGGACAGGCTGGGATAATGGAAGAGGCTGTGCTTGGGAGGTAACAGCACTTAGATAAATGAGCGAAATGATGGCTATTCATCTGCCGAGTGGTCCCCACGGGGCAGAACTGTGAGAATGCTGTTCTCAATTACCCAGCAGCTCCTCTGGTCTCTCTCTAGTGACACAGTCTGGACGATTATTCAGAGCAGGTGAAACCTTTCAGACTTTTATTGTGCCAAGCACAGGTTCTGTAGCTGGGGGTATCTGAACACAGATATTCCCTGTCCAGGTGTGGCCGAGGTCTCGGCGGCACCCAAACTGAAACCACATCTCGGTCATCACCAAGAAACCCAAGCACAGATTATGTTCAGAAAACTCAATCTGTATACATTTGGGCCATAAAACGCTGAGGTTTTATGTAAGGCATAAAAATGTTCTTTAATGGGACAGAAACTGCAAACCACCATTTTATTACGTCCCATAAAAGCCAAAAGGGTTATGATCTTACAGGCAGCACAGATGGTAGGTTGCTGCTAGATTTCTTAGTGCTGTGGTTAATCAAGGAGTGACTCAAGGGTACACACGGAACAGATAATGATACCACAATTAAGGTAATAATTGAGGTTGGGAAGAAATACGTGCTGCGCCAGACAAGTAACAGTACTGACATTCATTGTCCTGCGAAGTCACCACGTTTCACGCCCCTTTTATACCCAGCTCCGATATTTTCCTCCACTATTGACATGCCCTTGGCTCCAACATGGTTCTTTTTGCCAAAGGGAATGATGATGGTCATTGGATTCTTGGCAGGGACCTCCACTTACCTGTCCGTTCTCACTTGCTTGACTCTCTGACAACTCATAGGGCGGAGGCACGAAATACATTTTGGCCCTTGGGAAGCCGGGAATTATGTTGCTAAGCTGAAATCCAAACATCACCAGCCAGCTTTTCACATCTACGGTGGAAACGAAAATAAAGATTTCTGAAATCATGATGGATGGAAAGCCAGAGAGGATCTTGGAGACAGAACAAAATAAAATGGGGGGTTGTGTATGGAGTCCAGCAGGAGAGGGAGGCAAGAGCCTGTGAAGGTCTCCTGGCCCGGACCCAGAGCTACTTACCTGGGTTCTCGGAAGTAGATGCCCTTCCAGACTTGGTCAGTTGACCCCCACTCACCCCTCCCCAGGTGGTGATTTAGGACAGTGCTGGGGTAAGACAGATCTACTTTCAATGCCCTTGCTGTGTGACCTTGGGCAAGTTCCTGGCCCTCTCTCAGCTTCAGGTTCCTCAGATATGAATTGGGATAATAACTGTACTAATCTCATTGGGCTGTCGTGAGGATTGACGGAAAAAAATCCATATCAAGGGCTTATCATAGTGCCTGGCACGTGGGTTGCTCAGTAAATATGGACTCCTGCATTTGGCAAGTATTTAAGGGAGCATCTATTACGGGCCAGTCAATGTGCTTAGAGGCTAGAGACACAACGACTGGCTACATGCAGATGTGATGATTAACACTGTGCAGGACCTCGGTGGTGGGGGGTGCTGCTGCACTGAGGCTGGCTCATTATAGAAAGGAGATTCCCTGAGTGTATGGAAGCAGAGTGTATGTAGCAGAGTCATCTGGCTCCTGAGACCCTTTCCTCAGGTGTCTACTCTTCAAAGAGAGGTCAAGAGAGAGCTCTGTGTGCTCAGAGTACGACTGCCCTTCCTTGCTAGGGCTCAAGATTGAGTCTGCTCCAGTCACTCTCTCCATCTCTGTTCCTGAATTCCTTCTTAGTAATTTCATTAGACAAGCAGTCGATCCTTCCAGCAGCCTGGCCTCTTATTTTTTTGGTGATCCTCCCCCTACTAACTCTCCTGCTCATCCTGTGGACCTTGTTATCATCAATAATTCTGATCCCCCCATTATCTCAATTTCATGTACATCATCCTCTGATCACCACCTGGACTCTCTAGTTTACTCCTTTTTGTAACCTGACACCCATGCTCCCTGAGCCTCTTCTCTCCTTAGGACCTTCAACCTACCCTAAACTTCTTTTCTCTCCCTCAGCTTCTTGGTCTCTCTTCTCTTCTTACCTAGCACACATTCCATGGTCAATCATTGGAATTATTCCCTTGTGTGTTATCTCAGATCCTTGCCCCTTCATCACACCTGCTTGGTGAAGTCACAATTTTGGTTAAATCATGGAAGGCTCTGCCTATTCCATGTTTGTCCCTGTGCAGCTGAATGTGGCAGCAGAAAGGAATGTAACCACACTGACTGGCGTTACTTTAAATTCCTGTCAATGAACCCCAGCTGTGCCTTCCTGTTCCCTGGCAATCTGACTACCTCCCCTCCCTCCATTTAGCCCTTCTCCCATTCTCCTGGATGATTTTACCTCTTCTCATCTCGCCTAAAACCTCCCACACCTGCGTTCCCTTCTGCGCTCTAGCAGATGACCTTAATTTCTAGTCTAAGAAAACTGATGAGGCCAGAGGGGAATGTCCCTAAACCCTCATCATATTTATCAGCCTGTCAGCATCTGCACCCATATTCCCACCTTCCTCCTGTTACTCTAGATGAGCTGTTGGAATCAACCCTCTACTTGTGCACCAGCTCACGTTCATTTTTGCCCACTCAGGGGAAGCACTCCAGCAACTCTCTCTCTCCATCAATTTACTCCCTCTTCCAATGGATCAACCCCATCAGCGCACAAACATGCCACTAAAAATCCACCTTAAAAAAATCCCTCTCTTGTCCCTCCTTTTCCCTTTAGCCACCACCCGTGTCTCACCTCCTTTACAAGAACTTCTCAAACTCAAAATAATTTTCTAGACTCACTGACTCCCATTCATCTCCTCTGAATCAGGCTTTGCTCCCAGATACTCATTAAAACAACTCTCGTCAAGGTCACAAATGACCTCTGTGTTGCTAAGTCCAGGGCTGACTGTGGTCCTCATCTTGTTTGACCTATCAGAAGTATCTGACAAGTTGAACACTCCTGTGTCTCTCTTTGTCTTGGCTTTCTGGACAGCACGCTCCCTTGTCCCCCTCTCACCTTTGTGGCCACCCCTTGTCCCTCTTTGGTTCCTCCTCATCTCCCTACTCTGAATATCAGGATGTCCTAGACTCAGTCTGTGAACTTCTTTTGCATTCTATCTACTCTTCCAAACACGGTGATCTTATGCAGCCTCAGGGCCCTCAATACCATTTACATGCGGATGCTGACTCCAAAATGTATGTCTCCATCCAGGACCTCTCCCTCAATTCCAAACTAGTGTATGTAATTACACTTCAGACTTCTATCCAAAACTGAACTCATCTTCCTCCCCACACCTGTTGCCATAGTCTGTTCCACCCCAGGTTACGGCAACTCCATCCTTCCAGCTACCATCCTTGACCTCTTCCTTTTTCTCACTCTCTACGTCTAAACCATCAGTAAATCCTTTACTTAAAAAAAAAAATTGAGGTAAGTTTCACATAACATAAAATTCATCATGTTAAACATTTTAAAGTACACAACGCAGTGGCTTCCAGTACATTCACAATATGGTACAACCTTCATTTCTATTGAATTCCAGAACATGTTCATCACCCCCAAAGAAACCGCATACCTGTTAGCAGTCATTCTGAATTCTCCTTTACCCTCAGTCCCTGAAAACCAACACTGCTTTCTGTCTCAATGGAGTTGCGTATTCTGGATATTTCGAAGTCATATAACATGTGGCCTTTCATGTCTGGCTTCTTTCATTTAGCACAATGTTTGCAAGGTTCATCCATGTTGTAGCCTATGTCAGTACTGTATTCCTTTTTATGGCTGAATAACATTCTGTTATTTGGATATACCCCATGTTGTTTATTCATTCATCAGTTAATGGATATTTGAGTTGTTTACACCTTTATTTTTTTACTATTATGGATAATGCTATTATGAATATTCATGGACAAATTTATATTGATTTTTCTTCATTCACTGTCAGGATTTTATTAATGTTATTTTAGGATAGCATTTTATAAAAATGAAGTGTAGTTGATTTACAATGTTGCATTCGTTTCAGGCGTATAGCAAAGTGATTCAGTTATACACATACATACATATATATTCTTTTTTTTTTTTTTTTTTAACATCTTTATTGGGGTATAATTGCTTTACAATGGTGTGTTAGTTTCTGCTTTATAACAGAATGAGTCAGTTATACATATATATATGTTCCCATATCTCTTCCCTCTTTGAAAAGAGGGAAGACATATATATTCTTTATTTAATTTTTATTTTATGTTGGAGTATAGTTGATTTACAATGTGTTAGTTTCCAGTGTACAGCTAACTGATTCAGTTACGCATGTACATATATCCATTCTTTTTCAGATTCTTTTCCCGTATAGGTTATTCCAGAATATTGAGTAGAGTTCCCTGTGCTATATAGTAGGTCCCTGTTGATTATTTTATATATAGTAGTGTGTATATGTTAATCCCAAACTCCTAACTTATCCCTCCCCACCACATTTCCCCCTGGCAGCCACAAGTCTGCTTTCGAAGTCTGTGAGTCTGTTTCTGTTTTGCAAATCAGTTCATTTGTATCATTTTTTTTAGATTCCACATATAAGTGATATCATATGATATTTGTCTTTCTCTGTCTGACTTACTTCACTTAGTATGATAATCTCTAGGTCCATCCATGTTGCTGCAAATGGCGTTACTTCATTCTTTTTAATGGCTGAGTAATATTCCATTGTATATATGTACCACATCTTCTTTATCCATTCCTTTGTTGATGGACATTTAGGTTACTTCCATGTCTTGGCTATTGTAAACAGTGCTGCAATGAACATTGGGGTGTGTGTATCTTTTCAAAGTATGGTTTTCTCAGGGTATATGCCCAGGAGTGGCATTGCTGGGCATATGGTAGTTCTATTTTTAGTTTTTTTTTTTTTTTTTTTTTTTTTGGGGGCCGGGGAGGGCCTCTCTCACTGTTGTGGCCTCTCCCGTTGCGGAGCACAGGCTCTGGACGCGCAGGCTCAGCGGCCATGGCTCACGGGCCCAGCCGCTCCGCGGCATGTGGGATCTTCCCAGACCGGGGCAGGAACCCGTGTCACCTGCATCGGCAGGCGGACTCTCAACCACTGCGCCACCAGGGAAGCCCTATTTTTAGTTTTTTAAAGAACCTCCATACTGTTCTCCTAGTGGTCGTGCCAATTTACGTTCCCACCAACAATGTAGGAGGGTTCCCTTTTTTCCACACCTTCTCCAGCATTTATTGTTTGTAGGCTTTTCGATGATGGCCATTCTGACCTGTGTGAGGTGATTACCTCATTGTAGTTTTGATTTGCATTTCTCTAATAATTAGTGATGTTGAGCATCTTTTCATGTGCTTTTTGGCCACCTGTATGTCTTCTTTGGAGAAATGTCTATTTAGATCTTCTGCCCAGTTTTTGATTGGGTTGTTTGTTTCTTTGATATAGAGCTGCATGAGCTGTTTGTATATTTTGGAGATTAATCCCTTGTTGGTCACTATGTTTGTAAATAATTTCTCCCATTCTGTAGGTCATCTTTTCATTCTGTTCATGGTTTACTTTGCTGGAAACCATGCAAACCAAGCAAAAGCTTTTTAAGTTTAATTAGGTCCCATTTGTTTATTTTTGTTTTTATTTTCATTACTCTAGGAGGTGGATCCAAAAAGATCTTGTTGTGATTTATTTCAGAGTGTTCTGCCTATGTTTTCCTCTGAGATTTTTATAGTATCTGGCCTTACATTTAGACCTTTGAGCCATTTAAAGTTTATTTTTGTGTATGGTGTTAGAGAATGTTCTAATTTTATTCTTTTACATGTAGCTGTCCAGTTTTCCCAGCACCACTTATTGAAGAGGCTGTCTTTTCTCCATTGTTTATTCTTGCCTCCTTTGTCGGAGACTGACCGTAGGTGCGTGGGTTTATATTTGGGCTTTCTATCCTGTTCCATTGATTTATATTTCTGTTTTTGTGCCAGTACCATACTGTTTTGATTACTGTAGCTTTGTAGTATAGTTTGAGGTCAGGGAGTATGATTCCTCCAGCTCCATTTTTCTTTCTCAGGACTGCTTTGGCTATTTGGGGGTCTTTTGTGTTTCCATACAAATTTAAAAATTTTTTTGTTCCTGTTCTCTAAAAATGCCATTGGTAATTTGATAGAAGTTGCACTGAATATGTAGATTGCCTTGGGTAGTATAGTCATTTTCACAATATTCATTCTTCCAATCCAAGAACATGGTGTATCTTTCCATCTGTTTGTGTCATCTTTGATTTCTTTCATCAGCATCTTATAGTTTTCAGAGTACAGGTCTTTTGCCTCTTTAGGTAGATTTATTCCTAGGTATTTTATTCCTTTTGAAGTAATGGTAAATGGGATTGTTTCCTTAATTTCTCTTTCTGATCTTTCATTGTTAATGTATAAGAATGCAACAGATTTCTGTGTGTTAATTTTGTATTCTGCAAATTTACCAAATTCATTGATGAGCTCTAGTAGTTTTCTGGTAGCATCTTTAGGATGTTTGCCATTGTGGCTGGAAAAGATGCTTGATATGATTTCAATTTTCTTAAATTTATTGAGGCTTGCTTTGTGGCCCAAGATGTGATCTATCCTGGAGAATGTTCTGTGGGTACTTGAGAAGAATGTGTATTCTGCTGCTTTCAGATGGAAGGTTCTATAAATATCAAGTCCATCTGGTCTAATGTGTCATTTAAGGCCTGTGTTTCCTTATTGATTTCCTGTCTGGATGATCTGTCCATTGATGAAAGTGGGGTGTTAAAGTCCCCCACTATTATTGTGTTACTGTTGATTCTCCTTTTATGGCTGTTAGTATTTGCCTTATATTTTGAGGTGCTCCTGTGCTGGGTGCATATATATTTACAATTGTTATATCTTCTTCTTGCATTGATCCCTTGATCATGATGTAGTGTCCTTATTTGTCTCTTGTAATAGTCTTTATTTTAAAGTCTATTTTGTCTGATATTGATACTCCAGCTTTCTTTTGATTTCTATTTGCATGGACTACCCTTTTCCACCTCCTCACATTCAGTCCGTATGTTTCTCTAGACCTGAAGTGGGTCTCTTGTAGACAGCATATATCCGGGTCTTGTTTTTGTATCCATTGAGCCAGTCTATGTCTTTTGGGTGGAGCATTTACTCCATTTACATTTAAGGTAATTTTTGATATGTATGTTTTTATTGCCATTTTGTTAATTGTTTTGGATTTGCTTTTGTAGGGCTTTTTTCTTCCCTTCCTCTTTTGTTCTCTCTCTTGTGATTTGATAACTATCTTTAGTGTTGTGTTTGGATTGCTTTGTGTGTGTGTGTGTGTGTGTGTGTGTGTGTATCTATTGTAGATTTTTGGTTTGCCGTTCCCATGAGGTTTATTTATTTATTTTTTAATTATTATTATTTTTTTGCATTACGCGGGCCTCTCACTGCTGTGGCCTCTCCCGCTGCGGAGCACAGGCTCCGGACGCACAGGCTCAGCGGCCATGGCTCATGTGCCCAGCTGCTCCGCGGCATGCGGGATCTTCCTGGACCGGGGCACGAACCCACGCCCCCTGCATCGGCAGGCGGACCCTCAACCAACTGCGCCACCAGGGAAGCCCTCCCATGAGGTTTTGATATAGAAGTCTATATGTATACAAGATTGTTTTAAGTTGCTGGTCTTCTCATTTCCAGTGCATTTACAATAACCTGTATTTGTACTCTGCTCTTCTCACGACTGCTGGTTTTGATATCGTATTTGTATGTGGATGATTTCCTACCTTTACTTTATGTTTGCCTTTACCGGTGAGCTTTCCCATTTGTAATTTTCTTGTTTTTAGTTGTGGCCTTCTTTTCCACCTAGAGAAGTTCCTTTAGGATTTGTTGTAAAGCTGATTTGGTGGTGCTGAATTCTCTTAGCTTTTGCTTGTCTGTAAACCTTTTACTTTATCCATCGAATCTGAGCAAGAGCCTTGCTGGGTAGAGTATTCTTGGTTGTCAGTTTTTCCCTTTCATCACTTTAAATATATCATGCCACTCCCTTCTGGCCTGCAGAGTTTCTGCTGAAAAATCAGCTGATAGTCTTATGGGGATTCCCTTGTATGTTATTTGTTGCTTTCCCCTTGTTTTTAGTATTTTTCTTTGTCTTTCATTTTTGTCATTGATTAATATGTGTCTTGGCATGCTCCTCCTTGGGTTTATCTTGTGTGGGACTCTGCACTTCCTGGACTTGAACGAGTGTTTCCTTTCTCATGTTAGGGGAGTTTTCGGCTATAATCTCTTCAAATATTTTCTTGGGCCCTTTCTCTCTCTCTTCTCCTTCTGGGACCTCTATAATATGAATGTTGGTGTGTTTAATGTTGTCCCAGAGGTCTCTGAGACTGTTCTCATTTCTTTTCATTCTTTTTTCTTTATTCTATTCCATGGCAATGATTTCCAGCACTCTCTTCCAGCTCACTTATTAGTTCTTCTGCCTCATTTATTCTGCTTTTGATTCCTTCTAGTGTATTTTTCATTTCAGTTATTGTATTGTTCATCTCTGTTCTTTAAATCTTCTAGGTCTTTGTTAAACATTTTTTGTATTTCCTCAGTCTGTGCCTCCATTCTTTTTCCAAGATCTTGGATCATCTTTACTATCATTACTCTGAATTCTTTTTCAGGTAGACTGCCTGTCTCCACTTCATTTACTTGTTCTTCTGGGTTTTTATCTTGTTCCTTCGTCTGAAACATATTTCTCTGCTGTCTCATTATGTCGGACTTCCTGTGTTTGTGGTCTCCTTTCTGCAGGCTGCAGGTTCGTAGTTCCTCCTTCTTCTGGTGTCTGCTCTCTCGTGGCTGAGGTTGGTCCAGAGGCTTGTGTAGGCTTCCTGGTGGGTGGGACTGATGCCTGCACACTAGTGGTTGGAGCTGGGCTTGTCCCTCTGGTGGTCAGGGCTGTGTCAAGGGGTATATTTTTAGGTGGCTGTGAGCTCAGTACAACTTTAGGCAGCCTGTCTGCTGATGGGTGGGGCTGTGTTCTCCCCCCCCATCCCACTGGTTGTTTGGCCTGAGGCGTCCCAGCACTGGAGGCTGCAGGCTGTTGGGTGGGGCCCGGTGTTGGTGCCAAAATGGTGACCTTTGGGAGAGCTCACACCAATCAGTATTCCCTGGGACCTCCACCACCAGTGTTCCTGCCCCCACAGTGAGCCACAGCCAACTGCCGCCTCCCCAGGAGACCCTCCAAGACCCGCAGGTAGGTCTAGCACAGGCTCCTATGGAGTCACTGCTTTGTGCTGGGCCCAGTGCATGTGAAATCTTGTGTGCATCCTCCAAGAGTGGAGTCTCTGTTTCCTCTAGTCCTGTGGAGCTCCTGCACTCAAGCTCCTCTGGCCTTCCAAGTCAAATGCTCTGGGGCTCCTCCTCCTGTTGCCAGGTCCTCAGGCTGGGGAGCCTGACATGGGGCTCAGAAGTCACTCCTGTGGGAGAACCTCTGCACTATAATTATTTTCCAGTTCATGGGTCGCCCACCCAGCAGGTATGGGATTTGATTATAGAGTGAAAGCACCCCTTCTTCCTGTCTCATTGTGACTTCTTCTTTGTCTTTGGTAGGTAAAATATCTTTTTTGTTGATGGTTGTTCAGCAGTTGTGATTTTGGTGTTCAGTGGTTAGTTGTGATTTTGGTGTTTTCATGAGAAGAAGTGAGCGTTAAGTCCTTCTACTCCGCCATCTTGTCTGGAATCGAGGGGCTCTACATATATATTTTTTCAAATTCTTTTCCATTATAGCTGATTACAAAATATTGAATATAGTTCCCTGTGCAATACAGCAGGTCCTTTTTGTGTATCTATTTTATATATAGTAGTGTGTATCTGTTAATCTCAAACTCCTAATTTATCCCTCCCTCCTCCCTTCCCCTTTGGTAACCATAAGTTTTTTTCTCTGTGAGTTTGTTTCTGTTTTTAAATAACTTAATTTGTACTATTTTTTAGATTCTACATATAAATGATATCATATAATATTTGTCTTTCTCTCTCTGATTTTTTCACTTAGTATGATAATCTCTAGGTCCATTCATATTGGGGCAAATGGCATTATTTCATTCTTTTTTATGGCTGAGTAATATTCCATTGTGTATATATGCCACATCTTTATCCATTTATCTGTTGATGGGCTTGGGTTGCTTCCATGTCTTGGCTATTGTAAATAGTGCTGCTATGAACATTGGGGTGCATGTATCTTTCTGGGTTATAGTTTCATCTTTTCTGGATATATGCCCAGGAGTGGGATTGCTGGATTATATGGTAGTTCTGTTTTAGTTTTTTTAGGAACCTCCATACTGTTCTCCATAGTGGTTACACCGGTTTTCATCCCTGCCAACAGTGTAGGATGGTTCCCTTTTTTCCACACCCTCTCCAGCATTTATTATTTGTAGACTTTCTGATGATGGTACAAACTGATGTTTGAAAACCTCTTTTCAGTTCTCTTGTGTATACACCTAGGTGTGGAATTGCTGGGTCCTATGGTTAAATCCTTTACTTTCACTTTTAAAATAGACCAGAATCTGTGTCCACTTCTCACCACTTCCACCACCTCAGCCCTGGCCCATCATCTCTTGCCTTGATTTCTAACTGGCCTCCCTGCTTTCACTTCTGTGCTCCACATACCTTTAGACATGCAAAAGGCCCTTACCATTCCTTTACTCGTAACACTCCAGCGATCCCCCATTTCTCTCAATGAAAAAGTGAAAGTCCTTCTAATAGTCTCTAAGGACCCTTGCCCGTGATCTCTCTGACCTCGTCTCTCTGACCTCCTCTCTCTCTCTTGCTCACTCAGCTCCAGCCTCTGTGCCATTTCTTGAACATGCCAGGTGCACACTCATCTCGGAGCCTTTAGACAGGCAAGCCCTCTGCCTGGAGTGTGCTTCCCTGAAGGTATCTTCCAGCTGTCTCACTCTCTTCCCTTTTTCAAGTCTTGCTCAGATGTTGCCTCCAATAAGGCCAATTTCATGTTTAACCCCTGCCTGTACCCACCCCCAGCAATCCCAAGTCCCCTTCCTCCACTCATGCCCCCACCCCCAAAACAGTTACCACACTTGAACATGTGTCTCATTTGGGCATTTATGACATTTATTGTTTATTGTCTGTCTCCCTCACCGAGAATGTAAAGCTCCATCAGGACACGGAGTTAAAAAAAATCGGTTTCATTCACTGATGTCTCCCCAGGCCTAGCACAAAATAGGTGCTCAATAAGTACACATGGAGTGGATGAACAAACACTGACTATATGTGGCAAAAGCCACCCTGAGTAGTGTGTGTGACAGAGGAACTCCCTGTACCTGCTTGAGAAGATGCTTCTGAAGGGGCTGAGTAAGGTCTACACACCTCCTGCCCTGGGACTGCTATGAGGGGTTTAATGCTGACTTCACTACTGAACATACAGGCCTAGAAGACCCTCTAATGAGAGTGACTCTGGAATCCACAGTGTGTCCATCAGCCTTAGGCACAAACAAGTTCCTTGAATGACGTGGCAAGTACACGTATTAGCGATAGCCCATTTAAGAGTCATTTAACCTCAATAATCATCAGAAAGATGCAAATAAAAGCCACAGTGAGATAGTACCACACACCTGTCAGAATCACTGTCACCAAAAAGACAAGAAACAGTAAGAGTTGGTGAAGATGTGGAGAAAAGGGACCTCTCGTGCAGTGTTGATGGGAATGTGAATTGGTGTAGCCACTATGGAAAACAGTATGGAGGGTCCTCAGAAATTAAAAATACAACTACCATATGCTCCAGCAATTCCATTCCTGGGTATTTATCCAAAGAAAACACTAATTTGAAAAGATATATGCAACCCCATGTTCATTGTAGCATTATTTACAATAGTCAACATATGGAACCTAAGTGTCCATGGACAGATGAATGGATAAAGAAGATGTGGTATGTATACATATATAATGGAACATTACTCAGCTATAAAAAAGAGTGAAATCTTGCCATTTGTGACAACATGGATGGACCTGGAGGAGATTCTAAGTGAAAGAAGTTACAGAAAGACAAATAACATATGTTTTCACTTAAATGTGGACTCTAAAAAACAAAACTAATGAACCAATGTAACAAAACAAACAGACTCAGATACAGAGGACAAACAGGTGCTTGCCAGAGGGGAGGTGGGTTGGGAAATGGGCTAAATAGATGAAGGGGATTAAAAGCTACAACTACCAGTTATAAATAGGTCACAGGGATGTAACGCACAACTCAGGGAATATAGTCAGTAGTACTGTAATAACTTTCGTGCATAATCTATAAAAATATTGAATCACTATGTTATACACCTGAAGCTAAAGTAATACTGTAAGTCAACTATACGTCAATAAAAAACGTCATTTAAGAATACAGGTTTGAAATTGCCTTAAAAAGTGTGTCAGCATCAAGCAGACAGAAGCCTCGCTTTAGTCTAGCAATGATCATATATCCACAGAGCACCTCTGTGCAAAGTATGTGGTGAATGCTGTGCAGTGCGGTTACCAAACTTTGGGTATTCGTGGTTACCCGTCATGATCACCTATCGTGGTTGTTTTGCCATATCCAGGGATCACCTGTACTTGTTTTGCTTTGTCTACTTAAGCAAATCCATTATAAAAAAGAAACTTTATGTCACTACCATAAGTGGGAGAGCACTCTCACTTGATGCAAACAGAAAATAACTGTAAAATTAAAACAAAACAACGCAATTAAGCTGGAGCATGATTTTGTTACCTGCTACCAGGGGAGTCTTAGACCTGCTCTCTCTGTTAAAAAGGGAGATGAGAAGTGTTAATGAGGTGTTACATACACACCAGCATCAAGTGGAGGCTTTCTCCTCTGCCGAATTGGGAGAATAAAAAGATCACTGAAGAGAAACTAACTTTCCCCATCTGTGTTTCCATGTTATTTAATACCTCATCTGAACAACATATAAACTTAGCCCATCTTTCACCAGGGATATGGAGGGAATGCCAAGAAAGGCAAGAGAAAGGTCTTTGCCTCTCTCAACAGACTCTCCCCAACTTGATCTCTCCCCTGCAGGGATCCCTCCCTAGTCTCCAGGAGATGATGTTAACAACCCCCTGCCTTTGGGACCAGACATTTTAATGGCTGCTCCCATGAACAGTAATAGTTCATGTCATCTATCTGTTCTAGCTTTTTAAGTTTCTAACATGGCTTGGTTTCCAAGTCTAACTCTCTTCTGAAAAATGTTTTTTCAAGTTGCTTGTCTCCTCGTTCCTGCAGAAGGCACTTCTGGCATCACACAAACACCCCTCCTCCTTTCAAAGTCACTGGCTGTCTCTGGTGACAGCCTCCCTAAACAATCTGTCGAAAGGGAGTCCTTGAGGTAGGAGTGGCGATGTGGCCCCTCCTAATAGCCCATCACTCCCTCGCCTCATGTCGTTCACAGCATGGGCAGCTGAAGCCCGCGCGCGCGCGCTCTCTAACTCACGCTGTCAGCACAGCAGCCTAGGTGGTAAGTGCAGAGAGAGAAGAGAGTAAAGCAAGGAGATTGGGCCTCCCTCCTCACTTAGGGAAATCAAACTCCACAAAATCCAACTTCACGCTCATGTGTGCCTGGGGGTCTGTAAGCCCAGAGACAGCCGGGGAGAAGCCAACCCGAGTCATCGTGGGTGACATGTGGGAGGTTCGCTTAACTCCAAATTTGGGGTTTCAGATTTGCCAAAGCAATGCCACTCAGAGCAGAGTTGGGATCTGTTTCAGGGTGGAGCTGGAGACCCCTGGGAACCCCAGAGAATTACACAAAGGTGGTAATTTCACTCCTCACCTACAAACTCCCTGTCTCCAAGTGCATAGCTGCTTATAAGGAACAAATGCATTCCTACCATTGATAAGCCTTTGCCCAGGGCTAGGTGCCTTATGTGTCATGATTCACTTACTTTTCACAGCACTACAGGGCGAGTGCTGTTACTGGCACAGTGCTGCCAATAAAGAAGCTAAGGCTCAGAAAGTTTAAGACATTCGTATGGGTCACACAGCAAGTGATTGGCAAGGCCAGAATTGGTGTCTGGAGATGTATTCAGGTTCTAACGTCAGAAGGAACTGGCTTGAGGGCGGGCCAGCCTTGGGCCTGAGCACAGGTCTTGGTTTGCCCAGGACTGAGGAGTTTCCTGGGACTCACTGTCACTGGAAAAGCCCAGGGCACTGCAGGTTTTTGGGGAGAGGGTCTGTATCTCTCAGCCTGTCTTTTATATCCTTTCCTCTAGTATCTTTCGTATCACAGATATATCAGTCATCAATATATTACCTTAAACAATAACTGGTAAAACGGGCGCAGCTTTAGAGCCCGTGAGTGGGAAAGGAATCACTTCTTGCCCTCCCTTACCCCACCTGGGTAGATACAGCTGTGTCCAGCCCAGATGTCTTTGAGCTCCTAACGGGTATTCTCTGCTGCTCTCCTTTGTGCCAGCATTTTGGGGGAGGACACAGCCTCCTCCAGCCTCAGGAGCTGTCTCTTGCATTCAGAGAGCTCTGTTTCCAAACAGCAAAGATCCTTTTGAGCACCAGAGAGACAGTAGTTCTGTCCACTGTGCTCCTGCCGACTACATCTTAATTCCTTCTTAAATTGTGAGCTGCACGTTCAACCACTCTGCTCATCTCCTACGATGCAAATCAAGACGCACATAGATGGGTTTACAGATTCGCCAACATCCGAATGGCGGAGAATGATTTGGTGTTCTCTTCTGGGCTGCAGTCTCCGGGGGTCATCTCACGTTGAGCGGCAGCCCCTCTTACTTTGCTTTGACTGCAGACATCAGCTCTATGCATGCAGCTTCTCTAACATTACCTTTTATTTTAGACTCTTTCTAATGTTTTCTGGATTCAGTTTTGTTGGACTTGGTTCAACTTGATTTGATGCCCATTTATTGAGTCTCCATGAAGCACTGGAATGAGGAAAGCCGTCCTGCTCTTCAGAAAACTCGAATTTCTTTTTGTCTTTTCAGGAGAACCAGGAGAGTAGCTGAGGGGGTCAGTGAGGCACACTGTGCTCTGCGAATGATTTTGTTTGGGTCTTGGCAGCTGTAGGTGTGTGTTCATCCCACGCTGAGGGCTTTCTTTTTATTTGCCTCTGGCTGATTCATCCCTAAGGTATCCAGTGCCAAGCCAGGCTCTGGGAAGCGCATTCTTGCGGGGCGGGGCCTTCTCCTGTGGCTGAGATAGGCATGGGCTGCCTCCCCATTCACATTGTTTCCTTTGGCTGGAATACACTTCCTCTCCCTCCCCCACTTCATCATGGCCTCTGCTCAAATGCCACCTATCTGTGAGTGCCCTAAATAGACAAGACACTTCCCACCCCTCTCTAACTCTTTACCTAATTCATTTATCTTCCCTGCTTTATCATTACCTGAAACTATATACATATGGGTGTGTACTTTCCCGAGAGGTCCTTTAATTTGAAACTGCAGTGAACTGGGGGGGACACAAACCCTGCCAAGCCCTGGGGAAGAGAGGACGCCCTGGCAGAGTAGCATGGCAGGGCCTCCTGACGAGGCGCACTGGGGAGACCAGGAGGGAACTAGCTTGGCCAAAACTCCTGCACTCCAAAGGTAGCAGCTGCTTCAGTGGTAGGAGGATGCTGGGTTCAACTTCAAAGGCTCTGGAACTTGTCAGTGAGGCATAGCAGGGCCACAAGTTGACCTTTAGGGTCATCTATTTCTTTCTGCAGCATGGGGCACTGAGGGCAGCCCTGTGTCCCAAGGAGCTGCTGCTTTCTTTCCAGTCTTGGGGGTGGACAAGTGATCCCTGGCCACCTGAGGGTAGGGACCCCTTGGGCTTGACGCTTCCCTGGCCCATGGCCAAGAGCTGTGAGTTTCCTGGAACTTGGGGGGGGGCTTGGAATTGGGGTCCCCGTTGTTACTTCTCTACAATGCATGTACAGGTGAGATGGCTCCAGATTCCTTGCTGAAAGTTGGTATTTTCCCTCCCATCCATCCATCCATCCATCCAGACTTCCTTGCTTATCTCCCTGAAGATAGGGACTCTATCTTGCCCTCCACTGCATTTCTAGTACTTATGTATTAGATGAAAATATCCGTGAACAGGTGGATGGATGGAGATGGATGGAAATAGATGGATGTTTCCTTTACCAAATTCTCACTTATCATGAGGATGTAGATTATTTGCCCTCCTTGGCCCCTCTATCCACACCCGTCTCCAAGCTTCCTTTGTCCTTTGGACTTCTGCTCCTAGTCTTTCTTTAGCCTTGAGCTCATTTCTGCCAAACAAGATCCCCCTCGTCCTTCAGGCCCAGTTTGACACGGGGCTCTTCTGTACTATGTCACAATTTTCAAATCTGAAGTCATCTGCACGTGCTACACACACACACACACACACACACACACACACACCACTTTGAGAGAAGAGTGTTTGTCTTGCTTATCATTGTATCCCCAGAATGTAGCATGCTGGCCCACTATAAATGCTTGTTGAATAAATAACTGAACAAACACATATATGGTAGCACAGACTTAATTCTGCTTTGCATTATCATTGGTTATTTGTATCTCACCAGCCTGGTCGTGAGGTCGGGAACTGGGTCACAGTCATTTCAGTACCTATTCTCATTCATTGCTTCACTAGTAATGGTGATGTTAATAACATGAGCAGATACCCTTTTGTGAACATCCTCGGTCTAAGTGCCAGGCACTAGACTTTACCTACATAAGTTCATTTCCTTCTTACGATCACTCTGTGAGATGATTTTGTTAGTGCCCTTTTGTAGAGAAGGAAACTACAGCTCAGAGATACTGGACAACTAGCCCAACGTCCTTTAGCTTATAAATAGAAGAGAGGGAATTTGAATCAGGTACTTCTGAGACCAGGGTCCCATTCTTTCCCCCTTCATAAGGCTGCTCTCCTCTTTGGGGGTAGTAAGGGCTCTTGTAAAAGTTATTTCAATTGAATGGACTTGAAAGTGGTCAGGACATGTTCAAATAGACCTGATGACTGCTCTGTACTGCTGTCACTTGACTGCTCTAGATCCTGTACTGCCGGCGTACACAGCCCACCAGGATTCTCCTAGCATCAGACATAAGACCTTGTTTTGAAATCCCCGGCAGTCTACTGGGACCACCACCCCACGGGGAGCCACTGCCCAACTGAGGTGGCCAGGTCCTCACCTGTTACGTAGTTCTTCAAATCCAGCTCATTGCTGAGAGGATTGTTGCTCTTGAACATATACAGGTTAAAGGGGGCTGGCTCCTTGCCCACATTTTTCCACATGGTATAGTCTGGAGAGGTCCATCGTCCCGCCAGCACGTCATAATCACGCTGCGTGAAGTGGACCAGCTTGGTCAGGGGATCGTAGAGTCCCCCATGGAAGCCAATGACTATCTGGAAGTCGGGGTTGGAGTCGTAATAAATCTCCCCGTAGGCGGTGTACTGCAACTGCTTGATCATGAGACCATTGATGCTGAACACAGCCAGGGGAGTCCCTGTGTTATCTGAGGCAACATAGTACTCCTCCCCACTGCTGCTCTCCATGGCAAAGAGGTGACCTTGGAGGTCATAGTAGAGCGAGGTTATCTCCGAGTTGGAGTGATTATAGACATGGGTGATGCGAGTCGGGTTGTGGAGGTCAGAGTAGAAATATTGCAGATGGTGGCCCAGGTTGGTCTTGTAGGAAGCCCGCCGCCCCACGCCGTCATAGCGGTACTGGACACTCCAGCCACTGGCCTTGTTGTAGGCTCTCGTTAGAAGGCCCTTGGAGTTATACTCAAAGATGTCAGCCCCTCGCTGGCACAGATAGCCATCGTCGTCAATTTTGTACTGCACGTCACCGAGCCTGGTTATCCGATCTCGGAGGTCGTAGCGCAAGGGCATGAGGCGCACGCTGTTCCCCGGGTTCAGCAAGTGGAGGTTCCCATTGAGGTCGTAGCTGTAGCGCCAGGTCGGGCGGTCATTGACGGCCACGCTCTGGAGCTGCCCATCCCCATCATAGTCATAGGTGTACTTAGTGGTGTTGGCATAGGGCCCCAGTTTCAGCTCCCTCTTGATTACCCTGCCCATGCTGTCATACTGCACCGTCATCCAGTACATGAGGGACCGGAACATCTCGTACTGGACTTCCTTGATCCGCCCGTGGGTGTCAAAGTGCTTGCTGAGGGTCATCACAGCCGTGGTGATGATCTGGTTGATATCATAATAGATGACTCCGAACTTGCCGAAGTGCTCCACTTTGCCAGAAATCTCGTCGTAGCGGTAGAGGTCAACAGGAAGGGGAGTCTCACTTATGACCGGCTTGATGCTTGCGATCCGGAAGCTGTTGTCGTGATAGGTGTATTCAAACCTGGCGTTGACCATGCCTTCCTCAGAGAACCTGTAGATTTGCTTGTCCACAAGTGGGCCAATCTTCCGGTACCTGATGGTGCAGGAGAAGCCCCCACTTTGGAGGCTGACCATTTTTAAGACACCGGTGGTCTCATCATACCCGAAAGTGATGGCAGTACTGTCATAGACAATCTCCGATAGCTTGGAGAGTTTCCCATACTTGTAGAATACCTGGCGCCCAGTGCCTAAAAAGGATGTCTTTAGGATGCGGCCGTCATCACTGTAGTCAAAGATGACCGAAGCGTTGCTTTCAGGCGGGTTGTAAGTGTTGCGGATGTAGCCAATGGAGGTGTGGGTGGACATGCTGTGCCGGGCAACACTGGGCATGGTGACGGCGTGGAGGCGTTCAGAGGAGTCGTACTCGAATATGTACTGACGCTGACTCTGAAGCAGGAGGACCATGGACTGGAGGAAGGAAAGGGGAAGGGAACACATGAGTTGGCCATTTAGGACCAAGTGCTCAAATGGACAGAATTTATTCCATTTCCCTAAATGGCAATTCAGAAGCCGTGAAGGATGGGGAAATTTAGACCGGAGATTATGGGTAAATTGATTTCATCGGGCATGCTACTCTACGGATCGTGGTGGCTACTTGGGAGAATGCTCCCCAAACTTTAACGTGCATGCGAAATACCCAGGGATCTGGTTAAAAGGCAGATTCTGATTCAGTAGTTCGGTGGGGGAGGGTGGGGGAGACGTGGCCTGAGAATCTCCTTTTGGAACAGACTCCCAGGTGATTGATACTTACGTTGCTTGGACCATAACTTTGAGTTGCAAGGGGTTTGAAGGACTGAGGTGACAGGCACTGAGTTTGCCTCCAGGCTCAATGACAAGAAATCCTGAGACTGGTTAGAAATGACTGCTGCTGGCCCAGCAGGGGACAGGTGTGATACACATACTATCTTTGGGACACCGCTGATTAAATCTAAGGAGAAACCACATCCTCCATTTAGAAGCTACCGAAAAGATTAAGTAACCCAGAATCACTGATTGTTTGGGGAAAGAATGGCCTCGAACTTGAAGCCGTGGAGAGATTCTTGCCTCTCCTGGTCAACCACTGCAGCAGGTCAACCACTGCAGCATCTTACTGTAGCGTAATGAGAACAGTATTCAGAAGGGACCAAAGAGACAGCAGCCCCTTTACAGAGGAGGTAACAGCTCTATCTGCAAGTGACCGCTGTCGTGGGGAGGCAAGAAAGGAAGAAATGGAAATGGGCTGGTGTGGAGGTGAGTCCAGATGAGAGGCCCAGGCTGAGCAAGCCCCTGTCTGATGACCAGACGACCAGGGCCGCCTTTAAAAGTCTTGACTCGTGACCTGAAGGCATCTCTTTTTACCGCTGCTACAACTGGACCTTTTCTGACGCGGAGACCTGAGTCTGCCACTTGCAGACACAGGAAAATATGTATAGCAAGAATCCATATGGCTGGTTCAGCCAATAGGCCAAGTAGGGGAGGGTGCTGGTCCGCATGCTCGAGTTTTAGGCAGAATTCCCTACCCTGATGGCTCAATTTCGGGCAAGGCAGAAATGAATCACTGCATTTCTAGTGATTAGTGATAAGGAGTGATTAGCCGCGCTGCCAGTGGGATGATTCTGTCCGTTTCAACAGCACTGTTACTTTGGGGTAAAAATCAGACAATCCACCCTTTTTGCCATTACTGAGTGTCTAGAACTTTTTTTTTTTTTTTTTTTTTTGCTTTTAATGGTAATAGTGCTGGGCTATGAATAACATTTTTCTTCAGATTTCCTCCCTCTCAGAGGGTGAGAGTGCGTGGGGAGCCCTGGTAGAGTAAAAGTAAAGATGTTACAATGTCTTATGGCAAAGCCTATCAGGTCAGCTTAAACAGAGAAGCATGAATGAGAGAGAGAGAGCTAGCCTCAGATAAGCGAGGGCAGCACATCCACCCACCTTGTCAAGGTAGGAATAGCTCCACACTTTCCCGTCGGCAAACATGCGGGACACGATCCGGCCTTGCTTGTCGATGTCTGTCCTCTCGCTCATGGCCCCACGCTGAAGGCCAGCCAAGCGCCCATTGAAGAAATAGGAGACGTTGACAGCCGCCAGCCCACTGCTGGGGAGCCAGAGGAAGGGACGGCCCACCTGGTCATAAATGATCCTCAGGGTGAACTTCCGGTGATCATCGTAGATCTTCTCTGTCCTAATATTCCGGTCATAGTCAATGGACAAGAGATTTCTTCCGTGGACCTAGGAAAACACAACGGGCCTGCTTTGAAAGACATCACCGGGGCATGTTAGCGCAGGCTTCTATGGAGGACACAGCTGGCGTGGCCAGGGCCTGTGTGTGCGCTGGAAGAAGAAATACCCTTGAAGTTATTTAGAGGAGTGCTTTCTAAACTCCTTCACATCGTAGTACACATAGAAAGTGGTCATTTCTGTAGGGTGCACTAGAATATAGCAAGGCTGCTAATGGCCAGAGATGACTGATCTGGGCATGGCTGCCATGAGCAGTTAGGTAGGCTGGGCACTGCACGGTTACAGGGGTGCCATCGTGTTGTAGAGAGTGTGAAGGGGAAAAACTGGGCAGTGCACAAATGACATAGCCATACACAATAGCCCTGGCCCCTGGGGTTCTAACTGGCCACCCTGGGAAGCAAGAGGATTTGTATATTTGCACACTTACAACCCTTTTGTGGCACATCATCAGCTAATGAATAGCTAATGATCTTTAAGAGCAGGTGCAGAGATTTCTTCCGAAACCTTAAGAAAAAGGTACCTAGGAAGGTGAGGAGGTCTCAGAAATACATATTTTACAAAGATCTGGGAATACGAAGCCTTATTCCTATGTGAACTCCTTTAATGCTCCCATCTAGAGAAAAATCTAGCCACTGTCAAGGATGCAAGATGTCAGTGGGGTGATCTCAACAGGCCTGGGGAATTCCAACAAAGGGAGGAACTGATTTACTTAGATTTGAGAGGAGTGATGGAACACATCCAGACGTAATTTAATATTTATTTAGAAGTCGATCTGATCAGGGAAGGGAGCCTGTCTCAGAAGGCAGGGCTGAGAGACTAGACTCTGGGTAGGGGGAAAGTAGAGGGACTCTAGAGATTCAGCTAGCCCTGAGTGGATGGCTGGAAGGGAAGGAAATGAGGCCAACTCGGCCCAGGCTCTTTCAATGTAATTGACTGTAAATCCAGACATCCCTGGGGTGACTGCTGAAGGCAAGGGAAGGTGTAAACATGCAGGAGGAAGGGATGTGAGACATGTCTGGCACCTGCTCACTTTACCATAATACTTTAATAGCACTTAACGATAATAATGATGATGGTGATGATGACGTTGATAGTAATAGTAACTTTGGCGTGTGCTGAGGGCTACTGTGTTAGGCATTGTGTTAGGCAGTTTGCATCTACTGTCTGCGTTGATGCTCACAAATGAGGAAACTGAGCCTCCAACAGAGGTTATACACTTGCTCAAGGTCACACAGCAATGAAGCATTAGGTTGGTCTGGAACTTAGGTCTTCAGACTTTGACTAGTTAACGAACCAGCTTTACTGTTCTCTGCATTGTATATATCGTACGTGCATTGAGTGCCCTGAGGTGTGTCAAATGATGAAGACACATAGAGTAAGGGACTCTAGAGGGTTCCACCCTGCGGCTTTGGAGGAGATAAGGAATAATTCTAACACGACAGGCACCTGTTATATTGGGGAGCAGCATTGTACCCAGGTAAAGAACTACATTTCACAGCTTCCTTTGGAGACTGGGGTGGCTAAAGTGATTTAAGTAGTAGTTGTTGGCTGGGTCTTCTGGGAACCTTAAAGCAAGCAGACTTAGCTAAGAAGTAGGCAGCTTTTTGTTCTTCCCACTTTCCTTCTTTTCTTAGGTGGAATGTGGATGTGACCACCGGCACTCCAGTATTCACTTTGTGAATATGGGGTGACATTGAGGATGTTAAACCTCAAAGATAATGGTTCATCCAGAGAAAAAGTCTAGATCCCTGTCAACCTAGGTGTCTTCAAGATGACGTAGGTCATCTGTACCAGCCATGAATTGCTTCCCGCTAGACTCCTTTTAGGTCATAAAAAATAATAAGCCTGTATCTTGTATAAGATACTGTTACTTCTCATTTCTGTTACCAGCAGTTGAAACTAATCTAAACTGATAAACCCTTGATGCTTTGACAAGTACTGTGCTAGGTACTTTACATATCTGATCCCAGTTTAATTCTCACAACGTAGGTAGAAATTATTTTATATATGGGCAGTTACCCTCAGAGGCAGAGGCAGGATTTGAACCCAGGACCACCTGATTCCCCAAACCATTGCTGTTTTCATGGAGTCATCCCAGAAAAAAGGGGACAGAACATGTGAGATAAAGGTTTAGGAAAAAAAAAAATGCTGAGGCATGGAGAGAGAATAAAGGTGGTGAGTTCTTGGGATTATAACGAAATCCAGCTTCAGGTGGAAGAGTCATATCGTCAAACCTGCAGTAATTGGGAAGAATCGTCAAGAAAGCAAAGAGTGAGTGTGGTAGGATATTTTCAACAGGCCCCAAAGTTAGTGCTGTCAGAATCACCGAAGATGTGGAAGATATGGTCTAGAGTTCCAGAGCAGACCACAAGCTGGCGTCAGAAAGATCACTTCCTCTGGAAACACAAGTTTGGCCATACTGGGTTGCTTCATTTGGGACAACAGCAGAAGGCCACCAAGATTCTTAATCCTATGTGTGTAAGGGTTTCAGTTCAAGACCTCGTTAACATTTTATTAGGCAGAATGAATACCGTGGCAACAATGAGGAAGGATTTTCAGGATTTCCCCCACCATGCCTATGCATATCCCACCTCCTTGGCCATGCGCTTCTATTCTTCTATCCCTTTGCTTATTTTCCCTTTGGCTTCTCTTTGCTGGTAGCATACATCCCCCAGTGCATTTATTATTTATTGAACGTTAAATCTCTGCTCCTGTCAGGCATGGTGCCTGCTCTGGAACGCAAGGATGAGCAACACCAACAAAGCAACACGTCCCAAGAACTTACGATGGGCTTAGTGTGTTCTCAGCACTGCCCATGTTTTATCTTGTTTAATCCTCACAACGCTCCCAGGCAAGCACTATTATCCCCATTTTACATGCAA
The DNA here is from genome assembly GCF_000442215.2 of Lipotes vexillifer. NCBI lineage: Eukaryota > Metazoa > Chordata > Mammalia > Artiodactyla > Lipotidae > Lipotes > Lipotes vexillifer. The sequence continues at coordinate 1,089,439 of NW_006772699.1, read as the reverse complement.
GGCACAGACAGGTTTAAGTGCCCTGCTCAAGCTTACACAAATAGTAAGTGGTGGAGCCAGGGTCCCAATCCTGAGCTCACTCTCTTCACCCCTAGGCTGTACCACCCACTCTGACGAGTGGCTCTCCATCAGACATGAAATTCTAAACTACCCGGGATGCTCTCTAAAGCATGGCTGCAGGGCTGACTCCACAGCTGCTGAATCAGCTCCCCAGAGAATAGGAGCTGGGTGATTCCGAAGCATACTATTGGTTAAAATACACTTAGTGTGATATAAGGCCTTATCTTCAGTTACCTGGGGGAGACCAACAGACAAATCATATATCCGTAATATAATCGTGTGTGTAGGTACGTATGTGTATGTATGTATTTATAGTGCTATAACATGTATTCATCGGAGATGCTAACATGTAAATCAAATATACAAGCATGGTTATCATTATAACAACTATATTAGTATGTGAAGGTGCTAAGAATGCAGAAAGAACAGCATAGTGGGCAAGCACAGAAGATGGGTCCCCAACCTCAGACTGCTACCATTTAGGTTTGTCACTAGTACTTAAAGCTATCGAGGCCTTTTGTCTCTTGGCCCAGGTGTACCAACCATAAAAAAGTAATAGGTGCTAATCATTAGCCATCGATAATTTAGGGTGGGATTTTATTTCCAAATTCATCATGTCCCTGGGCATGGGATTTTGTTATAGCGCTGATTTGAGCTAACTTTCCCTCCCCCCGATTTTAATGAAATGATTGACATACATCATTGCATAAGTTTAAGGTGTACAGCATAATAATTTGACTTACATATATGGTGAAATGATTACCACATTAAGTTTGATTAACATTCATCATCTCATATAGATATGAAAGAAAAAAGAAAAAGGAAAAAACACTTAAGATTTACTGTCCTCACAACTTTTTTTTTTTTTTTTTTTTTTTTTCGGGGTACGCGGGCCTCTCACTGTTGTGGCCCCTCCCGTTGCGGAGCACAGGCTCCGACGCTCAGGCTCAGCGGCCATGGCTCATGGGCCCAGCCGCTCAGCGGCATGTGGGATCTTCCCGGACCGGGGCACGAACCCGTGTCCCCTGCATCGGCAGGCGGACTCTCAACCACTGCGCCACCGGGTAAGCCCCTCACAACATTTTTAATCAATGATTTTTATGTTTATTTTGAAAGTTAAGATAACACTGACATGCAATATTATATTAGTTTCAGGTGTACAACATAGTGATTCAATATTGTATCTATTGTGAAATGATCACCGTAATAAGACTAGTTAACATTAGTCACCGTACGTAGCTATGAATTTATTTTTCTTGTGAGAACTTTTAAGATCTACTCTCTTAGCAACGTTCAGATACACAATACAGTATTAACTATAAGGGCCATGCTGTACATTACAACCCCATTACTCATTTATTTTGTAACTGGAAACTTGTGCCTTTTGACTCTCTTTTTCCATTGTGCCCATCCCCACTCCTCACCTCTGTCAACCACCAATCTGTTCTCAGTACCTATGATCTTGTTTTTTTTTCTCTTCTTTTTAAAGATTCCACATGTAAGTGAGATCATATGGTATTTGTCTTTCTCTGTCCAACTTATTTCACTTAGTATAATGCCCTAAAGGTTCATCCATATCACAAATGGCAATATTTCATTCTTTTTTTTGGCAGAATAATATTCCGTTTGTGCATGTGTGTGTATGTATATTACATATATATATATCACATCTTCTTTACCCGTTCACCCATTGATGGACACTTACATTGCTTTCATGTCTTGGCTATTGTAAATAATGCTGCAGTGAACGCTGGGGTGCATATCTTTTTGAGTTAGTGTTTTCATTTTCTTCATCTATACGTCAAGAAATGGAATTGCTGGCTCATATGGTAGTTCTATTTTTTAATTTTTTGAGGATACCCCATACTGTTTTCCATAGTGGCTGCACCAATTTACATTCCCACCAACGGTGCACAAGGATTCCCTTTTCTCCACATCCTTCCCAACACTTGTATTTGTCTTTTTGATAATAGCCATTCTAACAGGTGTGAGATGATATCTCATTATGGTTTGATTTGCACATCCCTAGGGATCAGTAATGTTGAGCACCTTTTCATGGATCTGTTGGCTATCTGTATGTCTTCTTTGGAAAAATGTCTATACAGATCCTATTTTTTAGTTGAATTTTTTATTTGTTTTTAGTATATCTATTTATTTTTATTATTTATTTATTTATTTTTGGCTGCATTGGGTCTTAGTTGTGGTATGTGGGATCTTCCATTGCAGCGCGTGGGCTCTTCGTTGTGTCATGTGGGCTTCTCTCTACATGTGGCGTGCGGGTTTTCTCTCTAGTTGTGGCGCACAGGCTCCAGAGCATATGGGCTCTGTAGTTGTGGTGTGCAGGTTGTAGAGGGTGTGGGCTCTGTAGTTTGTGGCACGTGGGCTCTCTAGTTGAGGTGTGTGGGCTTAGTTACCCCACAGCATGTGGGATCTTAGTTCCCCGACCAGGGGTCAAACCCACATCCTCTGCATTGGAAGGTGGATTCTTTACCGTTGTACCACCAGGGAAGTCCCTTAGTTGAATTGGGTTTTTTCTTTTCTTTCTTTTTTTTTTTTTTTTTTTTTGCCTGTGTCGGGTCTTTGCTGCTGTGTGCGGGCTTTCTCTAGTTGTGGCGAGCAGGGGCTACTCTTCATTGCGGTGTGCGGGCTTCTCATTGCAGTGGCTTCTCTTGTTGTGGAGCATGGGCTCTAGACGTGTGGGCTTCAGTAGTTGCAGCACATGGGCTCAGTAGTTGCAGCACGTGGGCCCCAGAGAGCATGGGCTTCAGTAGTTGCGGTGCATGGGCTCAGTAGTTGCAGTGCATGGGCTCTAGAGTGCACGGGCTTCAGTAGTTGTGGCTCATGGGTTCTAGAGCGCAGGCTCAGTAGTTGTGCCGCATGGGCTTAGTTGCTCCACGGCATGTGGGATCTTCCCAGACCAGGGATCGAACCCATGTTCCCTGCATTGGCAGGCAGATTCTTAACCACTGCACCACCAGGGAAGTCCCTCAGTTGAATTGGTTAAAAAAAATTCTTTTTGCTATTGAGTTGTACGAGTTCTTTTTATATTTTAGATATTAACCCCTTATCAGATATATGACTTATAAATATTAAAAAACATTATAATGAAAAGGCTGCCTTTTCATTTTGTGGATGGTTTCCTTTGCTTGTGTAAGCTTTTTAATAGTCCCACTTATTGGTTTTCGCTTTTATTGCCTTTGCTTTTATGTCAAATCCAAAAAATCATTGTCGAGACTAATGCTAAGGAACCTATGCTTTTTCTTGGAGTTTTATGGTTCCAGGTCTTATGTTCAAGTTTTTAATCCATTTGAGTTACTTTTTGTGCATGGTATAAGATAGTGGTACAGTTCCATTCTTTTGTATGGGGATGTCAAGTTTTCCCAGCGCCACTTGTTGAAGAGAGTGTCCTTTCTCCATTTTATATTCTTGGCTCCTTTGCTGTAAATTAATTGACCATACATGTGTGGGTTTATTTCTGGGCTCTCAATTCTTTCCATTGGTCTTTGTGTCTATTTTTATTCCAGTACCATATTGTTTTGATGACTCTAGCTTTGCAGTAGAGTTTGAAATCAGGGATTATGATGCCTTCAGCTTTGCTGTTCTTTGTCTTTTTTTTTTTTTTTTTTTTGCGGTACGCGGGCCTCTCACTGCTGTGGCCTCTCCCATTGCGGAGCACAGGCTCCGGACGCGCAGGCTCAGCGGCCATGGCTTACGGACCCAGCCGCTCCGCGGCATGTGGGATCCTCCCGGACCGGGGCACGAACCCGTGTCCCCTGAACCGGCAGGCGGACTCTCAACCACTGCGCCACCAGGGAAGCCCCTTTGTCTTTTTTTTAATGAAACAATTAAAAAAAATAAATTTATTTATTTATTTTTGGTGTGTTGGGTCTTTGTTGCTGCTTGCGGGCTTTCTCTAGTTGCGGTGAGCAGGGGCTACTCTTCATTCTGGTGTACAGGCTTCTCATTGCAGTGGCTTCTCTTGTTGCAGAGCATGAGCTCCAGGCATGCGGGCTTCAGTAGTTGTGGCACACGGGCTCAGTAGTTGTGGCTCACGAGCTCTAGAGTGCAGGCTTAGTAGTTGTGGTGCATGGGCTTAGTTGCTCCGCGGCATGTGATCCTGGACCAGGGCTCGAACCTGTGTCCCCTGAATTGGCAGGCGGATTCTTAACCACTGCGCCACCAGGGAAGCCCCAATGAAACAAATTTTTAATTTCAATTTTATATTTACAAAAAGACAAAGAGAATAGGGAGTGGGGAGGCAGGAGTGATGCTGGTCACCCCCCAACCCCCCAGAGTGCAGTGAGAGGCCACAGCCAACAGAATGGGTCAGACTGCTCTCCCCTGCCATTACTGATAATGGCAATAGACCAAAGGCTTCAGTTAACAAGGTCAGTCTGTTTGGGGAGAGTCAGACGGTCTGTCCAGTCCATATGCATGAGGAGGAAGTCCCAAGTCAGTCTGTTGAGGCCTTGGCTCTCCATAGGCTGGGGCACTTCTCTTGGAAGTTGTGGGCCGCCCTCTCCAGGGCACATAGGGGCCACAGGGACGATGCCAGGGAAAACCCCTATGGACCACAGGGGCCCGCTGCTGATAACAGGGTCGGGGGAAGGGAGGCCTAGGTGGCTGGGGACTAAACATAAAGTCAACTGCGAAGGCAAATTCTGTCTGGGTAGTTTGGGGGAATATCTGAATGGAAGTGGTTTAAGGAGAATTGATTCGATTGGAAAGGATGGTCTGAAGAAAAATGGGCATCTTGGGGACAGACTAGGAACGGGGGTGTCACCTCGTGAAAGGGGATGGGACAGGGTTGTGGGGGCAGGAGTGGGAACTGGGGTGGGTGGGGAGATGGTGTGGGGGGCAGGGGGCAGCACCCAGGCGGAGGCAGGGGTCGGGGAGGAGGGAAGGCTGGTTGATCTCTGCAGCCCCCCCTTGAGAGGGGGCTGCCTCTCAAGTCTCTTGCCAGGTCCTCCCCTGGCAGGGCCATCATGGATGCACTTGCCCACTGGGTCGTGCTGGGGCAGCTCTACCCCCCCAGGCGTCGGCCACGTGGGCCAGCAGAAGCTGGGAGAGTTGTTGGTGCGCGTGCTCGTCCCAGTGCACTCCGTCGGAGCCGTGCTTTTGGGCCTCGTCACAGCTGTAGAAGTTGGCTTCAATCACGTTGGTTTTCAGGGTGGAGGCTGCGGGTCGGAGCTCCGGTGGGAGGAAGCCACTGGTGATGTTGTCGCCCACGGGCATGGCCGTGTTCCAAACCAGGAGGCACGACTAGGGCAGCACCTGGCACAGGCGCCCAAATAGGCTCTCCAGGTTCTGCAGGTAGTTTGGCCAGGAGTCCTCCCCATACCTGGTGAGGCCCCAGAGGCAGAAGCTCATGATGACCAGGTTCGGGTCGTGCTCACCCGAATGCAGCTCCTGCAGGATGGCTTCGAGGTAGTCGCGCGTCGGGAGTACACGTGCGTCAGGAAGTAGAATCGCACCAGGTGCTGGCCGGAGCCGAACTGGCGCACCTCGCGGTCGTGGGTGCCGTTATGCACGCGGCCCTGCTTGCCCCCCTGCACCAGCTCGTCCTGCTCGAAGCCGTGCTCTCCCTTGGCCTTGAGCTGGCTGAGTGTGAGCCGGCAGTCCTTCTGCAGCAGGAGCGCCAGGTCCTTGTACACGGCCCTCTGGACCAAGTCCGCCAGGATGGCCACGAACTTGTGGAGCAGCTGCTGCACTTCGGAGGCGAGCCCGTGGTCCATGACGCTCGGGACGTGCCGCCTAGCTCCTTCCTTTCACTCGGTGGGTCTGCGGATGGCTCCTCAGGTGTAAAGGTGATCCCTCAGCTCAGGTGGCTGGTCCTGCTACATCCTCAGGCACTTTGCTCCAGGAGGTGCCCCGGAGAGGGGAGAATTAGGCATTCTATGTTTCCTTCAATCTCCTGGGGCTGGCTCCTTTCTTTAAACCTTAAACACATTCTAGTTTCTTGCTTTAAAAAGGAAAGGAACCGTCTTTGACTCCACCTCCAGGACAGTCCTATCTTTTGCTTCCCCTTCAAGGCCACTTTTTGCCAAGTTGTTTGAACTGGCTGTGTCTGGGTCCTCACCTCCCACTCACTGCTCCTTTTACTTGATTTTGGCTTCCAACCCCACCAAAGCGAAGAAACGTTTGTCAGTAAATCCCCAGCGATTTCCTTGCTGCTCCTTTCAGTGACTACTTCTTGGTCGTTATCACATCTGTAGCATCCCTAGCTCCTCGGGGCTGGGGCACGGATGGTGATTCCCTTCCATGACTCTGCCGGAGAGTCTGACACTCAGGTCTCCTGTCTCACCTTCCCCGGTATCCTGTGTGAGTTTCTCTTTCTCTGGCCATCCCCAAACGTCAGTCTTTCTCAAGGCCCACTCATCGGCTCCTTCCTTCTTTTCTCCAACATTCTCTCCTTAGGTGAATTCATCCACGCTCTTGGTGCCCATACACTCCTATTTGCCCCAACTTTTCTGGTCTGTTCTGTTTAAAGATTGCTTTGGCCATTTGGGTATCTGTGGTCCCGTACAAATTTTAGAAACGTCTGCTCTATTTCTGTGAAAAAAGCCATTGGAATTTTGTTAGGGATTGCATTGAATTTGTAAATTGCTTTCGGTAGTATGGACATTTTATCAATATTAATTCTCCCACTTCGTGAGCACGGAACACCCTGCCATTTATTTGTGTCGCCTTCAGTTTCTTTCATCAATGTCTTACAGTTTTCAGTGTACAGGTGTTTTACCTCCTTGGCTAAATTTATTCCAAGGTATTCTGTTTGTTTTGATGCAGTTGTAAATGGAATTGTGTTCTTTATTTCTCTTTCTGATAATTTGTTATTAGTGTATAGAAATGCAACAGACTGCTGTATATTAATTTTGTACCCTGCAACTTTACTGAATTTTTTAATTCTTTTTTTGTTTTGTTTTGGTAAAGTCTTTATGGTGTTTTATATATAATTTCATGGCTTCTACAAATAGTGACAGTTTTACTTCTCCCTTTCCCATTTGGATGCCTTTCACATATTTTTCTTGCTTCATTGCTGTGGCTAGGACTTCCAACGTTGTGTTGAATAAAAGGGGCAAGAGTGGGTGTACTTGTCTTGTTCCTGATCTTAAAAGAAGAGCTTTCAGCCTTTCACCGTTGACTATGATGTTAGGTGTAAGCTTATTATATATGGCCTTTATTATGTTGAGGTACATTCCCTCTACACTCACTTTGCTGCAGGTTTTTATCTAAATGGATGTTGAATTTTGACAAATGCTTTTCACATCTATTGAGATGGTCATATGATTTTTATCCTTTATTTTGTAAATGTGTATCACATTGATTTATCGATGTTGAACCATCCTTGCATCCTTGGAATAAATTTCACTTGATCATATATGTATGATTCCTTAAATGTATTGTTGAATTCAGTTTGCTAATGTTATGTTGAGGAGTTTTTCATCTATGTCCATCAGGGATACTGGCCTGTAATTTTATTTCTTGCAGTGTCCTTGTCTGGTTTTGGTTTCAGGGTAATGCTGGCCTTGTTAAATGAGTTTGGAAGCATTCTTTTTAGAAGGACTGGTATCAATTCTTCTTTAAATGTGAAGTAGAATTCACAAGTGAAGCCATGTGACCCTGGACTTGTGTTTCGTGGGAGGTTTTTGACTACTGACTCAATCTCCTTCCTGGTAATTGGTCTGTTCAGATGGTCTCTTTCTTCTTGATTCAGTCTTTGTATGTTGTATGTTTCTAGAAATTTATCCAGTTCTTCCATGTTGTCCATTTGTTGGTGTATAATTGTTCATAGTAATCTAGTATGATCATTTTATTTCTGTGATATCGACTGTAATTTCTTCATTTCAGATTTTTTTTATCTGAGTCCTCTCTTTTTTCTTAAGTCTAGCTAAAGGTTTGTCAATCTTGTTTATCTTTTCAAAGAACTAGCTCTTGGTTTCATTGAATTTTTGCTATTGTTGAATCTCTGTTTCGTTCATTGTTTTGCCCTGATCTGTATTATTCCTTCCTGCTACTAACTTTGGGCTTTGTTTGAGGTATAAAGTTAGGTTGTGTATTTATGATTTTTCTTGTTTCTTCAGGTAGACATTTACCACTATGAACTTCCCTCTTAGAACTGCTTTTTCTGCATCCCTTAAGTTTGTGTTGTATTTCCATTTTCATTTGTCTCAAGGTATATTTTTATTTCTCTTTTGATTTGTTTCACTCATTGATCTATATAGCATGTTGCTTAATCTCCATATACTTGTGAATGTTCTAGTTTTCTTCTTCTAATTGACTTCTACTTCTAGTTGCAAACCCTTGTGGTCAGAAAAGATGCTTGATATGATTTCAACCTTGTACATTTTTTAAGAATTGTATTGTGGCCTCATATATGATCTATCCTGGGGAAAGTTCCAAGTGCACTTGAGGAGATGTGTATTCTGTTGTTTTTGGATGGAACATTCTATTTATATCTGTTAAATTTATCTGGTCTTATACGTCATTTAAGGCCAATGTTTCCTTATTGATTTTCTGTCTGGATAATCTATCCATTGATGTAAGTGGGGTATTAAGTCTCCTACTATTGTTGTATTCCTGTCTGTTTCTCCCTTGAGATCTGTTAATATTTGCTTTATATATTTAGGTTCTTCTATGTTGGGTGCATAAATACTTACAAATATTATATCCTCTTGTTGGATTTACCCCTTTGTCATTATGTAATACTTTTCTTTAACAACTTCCACACGTATCATACGGCAGGGTTAACCATGGTCATCATGTTGTACGTTACATACCTAGCACTTATTTATCTTATAACTGGAAGTTTGTGCATTTTGATCACCTTCCTCCAGTTCTACCTCCCCCACCTCTGCCTCTGGTAACCACAAATATGATCTCTTTTACTATAAGTTTTGGGATATTTTTGTTTGTTTGTTTTATGGATTACACCTGTAAGTGAGATCATACAGTATTGGTCTTTCTCTGTCTGACTTATTTCACTTACCACAATGCCCTCAAGGTTCATCCATGTTGTTGCATATGGCAGAATTTCCTCATTTTTTAAATGACTGAATAACATTCCATTGTATATATATGCCACAACTTCTTTATCCATTCACTGTCAATGGACACTTAGGATATTTCCATATTTTAGCTATTATAAATAGCTGCTATGAACATGGGGAAACAGATATCCATTGTTTTTTTCCTTCAGACATATTCCCAAAAGTAGAATTGCTGGATCATGTAGTAGTTCTATTATATTTTTAATTTTTTGAGGACCCTTCATACTGTTTTCCATAGTGGCTGCACCAATTTACAGCCCCACGAATAGTGCACAACAGTTCCCTTTTCTCCACTTCCTCACCACATTTGTTAACTCTTGTCTTTTTAGGATGGTCATTCTAATGGGGGGTGGGGGTGGTGGTGAGGTGATATCTCATTGTGTTCTTGATTTGCATCTCCCTAGTGATTAGTGATGTTGAGCATCTTTTCATGTACCTGTTGGCCATCTGTATATCTTCTTTGGAAAAATTTCTATTCAGGTCCTTTGCCCAATCCAATTTTTAATTTTTTTTTTTTTGCCATTGGATTGTATGAGGTTTTTAAAATAAATTTTAGATGTTAACCCTTTATCAGATATATGGTTCACAAATATTTCTTTCCCATTTTGTAATTGTCATTTCAGTTTGTTGATTGTTTCTTTTGCTGTGCAGAGCTTTATAGCTGATGTATTCTCACTTGTTTATTTTTGATTTTATTGATTGTGCTTTAGGTGTCATATCCAAAAAAATCATTACCAAGACCCATATCAAGGAGCTTCTTCCTGTTTTTTCCTCTAGGAGTTTGATCATTTCAAGTCTTACATTTAAGTCTTTAATCAATTTCAAGTTACTCTCTGTGAGAGGTCTAAGACAGGGGTCTAGGTTCATTATTTTACACGAGAATATCCAATTTTCACAGCACCATTGATTGAAGAGATTATCTTTTCTCCATTGAGTATTCTTGGCTCCCTTGTCAAATAGAGTTGACCATACAAGCTTGAATTTATTTCTGGGCTCTCAGTTCTATTCCATTGGTCTATCTGTCTGCTTTTATGCCAGTACCATACTGTTCTGATGACTGTAGCTTAGCAGTTTAGCTTGAAACCAGGAAGTGTGATACCTTCTGCTTTGTTCTTCCTTCTTAGGATTTCTTTGGTCATTGGGGTCTGTTATGGTTCCATATAAATTTTAGAATTTTTTTTTCTACTTTTGTAAAAAATGCCTTTGGAATCGTAATAGGGATTGCATTGAATCTAGAGATGGCTTTTGGTAGTTTTGACATTTTAGCAATCTTAATTCTTCCATTCAATGAAATTGGGACACCTTTCCATTTATTTATGTCTTCTTTGATTTCTTTTATCAGTGTCTTGTATTTTTCAAAGTAGAAATCTTTCACCTCCTTGGTAAATTTGGTCCTAAGTATTTTATTGTTTTTCATGCTATTGCAAATCGCATCATTTTCTTCATTTCTTTTTTAGATAATCCATTCTGAGTGTATAGAAACACTAATGAGTTCTGTTTGTTAATTTTGTATCCTACACTTTTGCCAAATTTGTTGATTATATCCAACAGTGTTCTGGCAGAGTATTTAGGATTTTCTATGTATGATATCATGTCATCTGCAAAAAGAGATAATTTTACTTCTTCCTTTCCAATTCTGATACCCTTTATTTATTTTTCTCGCCTGACTGCTCTGGCTAGAACTTTCAATACTATGTTGAATTGGGGTGGTGAGAGCGGGCACCCTTGTCTTGATACTGATCTTAGGAGAAAAGCTTTCAACCTTTTACTGTTCAGTATGATGTAGCTACGGGCTTGTTATATATAGCCTTTATTATGTTGAGGTATGTTCTATCTATATCTAATTTGTTGAGCGTTTTTATCAGAGACAGGTGTTGAATTCTGTCAAATGCTTTTTTTCTGCATATACTGACATAATCACATGATTTTTTTCTTTCATTCTATTAATGTGGTGTATCACACTGACTATTTTGCATATGTTGAAACATCCTTGCATCCTATGGGTAAATCCCACTGGGTCATGGTGAATGATCCTTTTAAGGTGCTGCTGAATTTGGTTTGCTAGTATTTTATTGGGAATTTTTGCATCTATATTCATTAGGGATATTGGTCTGTAGTTTTCTTTTCTGGCTTTGTAAGATAAGCTTGGGGGAGTGTTCCCCTCCTCTTTATTTTTTTGAAAGAGTTTGAGAATGATTGGTATTAATTCTTCTTCAAATGTTTGGGAAAATTCACCAGTGAAGCCATCTGATCCTGAGCTTATCTTCATTGGGCAGTTTCTGGTTACTGGTTGTCTCCTTATTAGTCATTGGTCCGTTCAAATTTTCTATTTTTTCCTGATGCAGTCTTGGTAACTTGTACGTTTCTAAGAAATTTCCATTTCTTCTAGGTTATTCAGTTGGTTGGTGTATAGTTGTTCAGAGGAGCCTCCTATGATCCTTTGTATTTCTGTAGTATAAATTGTAATGTGGCCTTCTTCGTTTATAATTTAAAAAAAATAAATTTATTTTATTTTTGGCTGCGTTGGGTCTCCGTTGCTGCGCGAGGGCTTTCTCTAGTTGCAGTGAGCGGGAGCTACTCTTTGGTGCGGTGCACGGGCTTCTCATTGCGGTGGCTTCTCGTTGCGAAGAATGGACTCTAGGCACGTGGGCTTCATTAGTTGTGGCACGTGGGCTCAGTAGTTGTGGCACACGGGCTTAGTTGCTCTGCAGCATGTGGGATCTTCCTGAACCAGGGCCCCTATCCCCTGCACTGTCAGGCGGATTCTTAACCACTGCACCACCAGGGAAGCCCTTCATTTATAATTTTGTTGACTGGGTCCCTTCTCTTTTTGCCTTGGTTGGTGTACCTAAGGGTTTGTCAGTTTTGTTGATCTTTTCAAAGAACCAACTGTGAGTTTGCTTTATATCATCTGTTGTTTTCTTGTTCTCTTTATTTCTGCTCTTTTATTTCCTTCCTTCTGGTAACCTTGGGCTCAGTTTGTTCTCCTTTTTTCTAGTTCCTTAAGACACAGAGTTAGGTTGTTTCTTTGGAATCTTTCTCGCCTCTTAGCGCAGGTGTTTGTTGCTGTGAACTTCCCTCTTAGAACTGTTTTTGCTGCATCCCATAAGGTTTGGTATGTTATGTTTCCATTTTCACTTGTCTCAAAATACTTTTAAAATGTCCGCTTTAGTTTGTTTTTGATCCATTGGTTGCTCAGGAGAGTGTTTTAAAATTTCCATGTATTTGTAGATTTTCTAGTTTTCCTCCTGTTACTGATCCCTAGTTTCATACCACTGTGGTCAGAGGAGAAACTTGCTATGATTTCAATCTTCTTTAATCTGCTATGTTGGTGGCCCAACATACAGTTTATCTTAGAAATTGTTCCACGGGCGCTTGAAGAATGTGTTTTCTGCTGTTGTCAGGTAGCATGTTCTGTATATGTCTGTTAGGTCTATTTTGTCTATAGCGTTGCTCAAATCTGCTGTTTCCTTATTGAGTCTGTGTCTGAAGGATCTATCCATTGTTGAAAGTGGGATATTAAAGTTCCCAACTATTTTTGTGTTGCTGTTTATTTCTCCTTTTAGCTCTGTTTCTGTTTTATATATTTAGATGCTTCAGTGTTGAGTGTATAAATATTTATAATTGTTATATCTTAATGGATTGACCTCTTTATCAGTATACAATGAATTTTTCTGTTTCTTTTTACCATTTTTAGTTTGAAGTCTCTTTTGTTTCATATAAGTATAGCTACTCTTGCTTTTCTGGAGATTATTATCTGTTTGAAATATCTTTTCCATCCTTTCACTCTCAGTCTATACATGTCTTTAAGGCTAAAGTGCGTATCATATAAGGCAGCATATTGTAGGATCTTTTCTTTTAAATCAGTTCAGCCATTCTATGTCTTTTAATTAGAGAATTTAATGTTTGCAATTGAAGTAATTATTGATAAGGACTTACTGTTGTCATTTTGTTCATCATTTTCTGGCTTTCTTGTAGATGTGTTGTTCCCCTTTTCATATCCTGTTGCCCTTTTTTTTTTTTTTTTGGATGCACTGTGCAGCTTGTGGGATCTTAGTTCCCTGACCAGGGATCGAACCTGGGCTCCCTGAAGTGGAACCGTGGAGTCCTAACCACTGGACTGCCAGGGAATTCCCCTTGCTGTCTTTTTTGTGTGTGCGTTTTGATGTCTTTTGATGCCAGTGTTCTCTGACTTCTTTATCATGTTCTTCCATGTAATTACTACAGGTTTTCCCCTTTGTGGTTACCATGAGGCTTACGTAAAATATCTTAAAATGATAACATTCTATTTTAAGCTGATAACAACTTAGCTTTAATATAACTCTGGAAATTTACACTTTTACTTCTCACATTTTGGGAACTGATGTTATAGTTTACATATTTTTAATACTGTGTAACTACGAACAGATTATAGTAGTTATGATTATTAGTTTTTTAAACTTATAACTAGAGTTGTAAGTGAATTCACACTACTCTTACCATATTACATAATCTAATTTTGACTATATGTTTACCATGAAAAGTGAGTTTTATGCTACTTTCTTCTGTTTTTATGATGCTAATTAGTGACCTTTTACTTCCACTCAAAGAACTCCCTTACCATTTTGGTAAGGCAGGTCTAATGGTGGTGAACTCCCTTGCTCTTGTTTGCTCATGAGTCTTTTCCTTCCTTCATTTATGAGGACACCTTTGCTGGGTATAGAATTCTTGGTTTACAGTTTTTTTTTTCTCTTTCAGTATTTTGAATATATCATCCCATTCCCTCGTGGCCTGAAAAGTTTCTGTTGAGAAACCTGCTGATAGTCTCATGGAGCTTCCCTTGTATGTAATGTCTGTCTTTTGTCCTGCTGCTCTCAACTTTCTTTATCTTTGACTTTTGACAATGTTAATTGCAATGTGTCTCAGTGTAGTCCTATTTGGGTTCAACCTAGTTGGGGTCCTTTGGGCCTCATTGATCTGGATGTCCATTTCTCTTTTTTGGTTTGGGAAGATTTCAGCCATTATTGCTTTAAGTATCCTTTCTGTTCCTTTCTCTCTCTCTTCTGGAATTCTCATAATGCAAATATTCTTTTTTTTTTTTGCGGGGGTGGGGGGCTTGTGTCTCATAAGTGCAAAGGCTTTCATCGCTGTTTTTCTTTTCTTTTCTTTTTTTTTCTTTTTTGCTCCTCTGAGGGGATAATTTCAACTGTCCTGTCTTCCAGGTTGCTGACTTTTTTTTCTTCTGTATTGAGTCTGCTTTTGAAGCTCTTAATTGAATTCTTCAGTTTAGTTATTGTATTTTTCAGCTCTAGAATTTTTTTCATGGTTTTTATTTTTGTTCAACTTCTTGTCATGTTCATGAATTGTTTTCCTAATTTCTTTTGTCTGTGTGTTCTTGCAGTTCACTGAAGTTCTTCAAGAGGACTATTTTGAATTCTTTGGCTGACAGTTCATAGATATTCATTTAAGTAGGCTCAGTTACTGAAGTTCTCTTAGTTTCCTTTGGTGGTATCATATTTCCCTGATTTTTCATGAGCTTTCATTCCTTACATTGGTATCTGTGCATTTGAGTAAGTGATCTCTCTTCTAGACTTTGTAGGTTTGCTTTGGTAGAGAGAATCCTTCGCCACTTAGCTCAGTTTTAGTTTCTGCAACTGTCTGCTGATAACGACCTTGAGCAGCTGGGGCTCGCTATCAGGGTCTATTTTTGGATGAGGCAACTGCCTGAGCTCAGAGGGCAGGGGTGGGAGGGTGTGCTGCTGACTGAGAACAGTCGGATAGGACTCTTGTCTTGGTTCCCTGCCGAAGTGAGGCTGTAGGATGGGCTCTGCAGTTGCCTGGGTTCTCTGGTCAGGCTTACTAGACCAGTGGGCCTGGGTACTGTACTTAGCAGTAGGTATCTGCCCTGCCCTAGTGGGGCAGCAGAATGGAATCCAGGTTCTGCACGGCTTGTTCCAGGACTTGAATTTGGGAAGAGTGTATACTGAATTCCCTCTCCAGACGTGGGCTACAGGTTTTGCTCTGCAGATGGGAAAAGCCATAGACTGTGCTCTCTGTTCAAGTGCCACTGTAAGCAGGGCAGATGGATGGGCTACATAGCGTCCCATGTGCTGTGGTTAGGTTCCTTGGTCGGGTGGGCTGAAGCCTATAGTCAGCAACGAGTGGGGCTACAAATTAGTTTCCCTGCTTGGGGTGAAGTGGAAGAACTATAGCTCCAAGGTTTGTAAGGCTATTTGTTTGTGATCTTGATTCAAACCAAGCTCTGCCCCAAGTTCCCTGGCCAAATAGGGCCACTGGCTTTGCTTTGCAGGCTATCAGCTCTGCCTGCCCACCTCTCTGTTCGAGCTTGCTGTGCTATACAGCCTCTACCTGTTCCCACCAGTCCCCCTGGCCAGTCAGGGTGGGGAGACACACTCAGCGGCTGGTAGGCCTATGATCCGCTCCCACGCCTGGGTGGGGCAGGAGGGTCCATTTCAGGCACCTCCCAAATTTTCTGAACAGGCTTTCTGGTTGGAAGGGGCCGAGAGCTACACTTAGCAGCAATGGGGCTGTGAATGAACTCCCCCTGTCTGGGCATATCAGGGGAACCCTCCATGCCTGGTACTGACTTTGCTCTGGGGCAGTCAGCTCTGCCTGCCCGCCTCCTGGCTTGAGCATTACTGGGTTTCCATGCCTTGGAGGGGGAAGTGGGCAGATCAGCCTCCAGAGCTGGTAAAACTCCTCGTTTGAGGATCTGCCTTGCACCCTGCCAAGTTCCCTGCTCAGACTGACTTGGTTCTGCAGCTGAGCAAAGCTGCTGGTTGGGATTACTACCTGGGCGCTGCAGGGAGGGCCTCGGTCTACTGAGATCTGAGTGCTGGTTGTTGCCAGCCCCTCCCCCTTTCTCCATCAGGATCAGCTTCCCAGTGGTTGAGCCCCGCAGATTCTCTTGCAGTCCCTGTGGGGTGATACAGGAGTAGCCGCTCTCACAAAGCAGCTCACAATGCTGGGGGGTCCCAGATGTCGCCCACGAGCTCTCTTTTCCCACTAGTGGAGCTGTGCTGGCCTGGAGGAGGGGCAATGCAGTCAGCATGCAGGTGCTCCTGTTCCCCTTCTGGTACACATGTCTTGACCTCTGTGGTGCAAGGCGCGGGGAGTGGGGGTGGGGGGTGTGTGTGGCTCAGCCTCACCCTGTGTTCTAGGACGCTCTTGGTGGTTTCCTGTCCATGAATCCTTGTTAGCTGCTGTGCTTGTGAGGGCAAAGTCAGGGATGACTATGTTCCCATCTTGGTGATGTCGCTGAGTTAACTTTTGAAATACGTAATTTCTATAAAAATGCCTGATCCTTCTAATAGTTAAATATAATAAATTCACTGGAAGCTGAGTCAAGGAGTTCAGGCCAGCCGTATAATCTAGTCAAATATGTTTAATTGTGAGGGTCCCTTTATTAAAGAGGAGGTGCCTGGGCTATGGGGTTCGAGATCTTGGAGGGTCTGACAGGCATGCTCATCTCTTCATAGGCACCCCCCCCTTGTGAGGGTCCCTTTATTAAAGAGGAGGTGCCTGGGCTATGGGGTTCGAGATCTTGGAGGGTCTGACAGGCATGCTCATCTCTTCATAGGCACCCCCCCCCACCCCCCGGACTTCAGAGTGTGCAGGAGGTTTCATTTAGTCACACTGTTCTCTTATTCCGAATTCCACCTAAAGATATTTAAATTAACCTTCAGGCTTCCTGGAGAACATAAAAGTTATTTTGAATTATTTTCACTGCCAGGATCAGCACAATTCCCTTCCCAGCCAGCTCAGTAGGTATTCAGTGATAGAGAAACCAGTTTTTTAAATTAATACAATTTTGTGTTGGTAAGGAAGCCATTATTTTTAATTATTGGGCATTTTCCTCAGCCTGGCTTCCCCAGTTAATAAAACTCAGCTATTTAGCATGGTTTTTATTTTTGCAGAGGGCAGACTTTGGGGAGTAGTTTCCCGATGTGGAATCTCCCTCCACAATGTTTTGATCTCTCCAGGCACACGCCGGTCACAAGGAGCCTTGTAAGAAACCCTGTCATTAAAGTGGCCCTGCTGGGCCTATAACTGGTGACTCTGACTTAGCCTGAGGGGCAATGTTGGCAGCTGGCGAATCGAGAAACTGGAAAGAGGAAGTTAACGCTGGGCTGGATCCCCTCCTGGAAAGGGCACTGTAGCACAGCAGGAGAGACCTCAGTTAGACTTACAGCAGAATCCCTTGCCCGTCCCACTTCACGTCTGGGAAACCCAGAAAAGTTTAGTGAGGGAGGGCAAGAGATTCTCCATGTCTGGCAATGCTGAAAAGCAGAACTCCCTGCTTGGAGGGTTTAGTTATTCACCCGCCCAGAGGAAAAGCCTGGCCTAGATGACATCTTCATTTCCTTTCTGGGTCAGTCCTCTGGGACTTAAAAAGCAGCTCCCATACAAGACTCCATGCTATGATGGGATCAGGGATGGAGCAGACATAACAACTTGCTATACATTTAATATTAGCTTAAATAATGCATAATTAGAAGGGTAGGCCTCTGCAAACACATTAAATAATGTATTCCCCAAGCAAACACGATTTTTGGATGATTTGCTGTTTTGGATGGCGGTGAGGTAGCAAGGTGGAGAGACCTGAATTTGAGTTGCAGGTTTTTGTTTTTTGTTTTTTGTTTTTAAATGTCGGTTCATCGGTTTGTTTATTTTACTTTTATTTTTGGCTGTGTTGGGTCTTCGTTTCTGTGCGAGGGCTTTCTCCAGTTGCGGCAAGTGGGGGCCACTCTTCATCGCGGTGCGCGGGCCTCTCACTGTCGTTGCCTGTCTTGCTGCGGAGCACAGGCTCCAGATGTGCAGGCTCAGTAGTTGTGGCTCACGGGCCTAGTTGCTCCGCGGCATCTGGGATCCTCCCAGACCGGGGCTCGAACCCGTGTCCCCTGCATCGGCAGGCAGATTCTCAACCACTGCGCCACCAGGGAAGCCCTGAGTTGCAGTTTTAACACTGATCGGTTTTGTCATTACAAAGCAGAACCTTTACTGGTCATGCCTCAGTTTCCTTATCTGTCCTGGCCTGTGAGCTCCTAGTGGGTAGAGACTTTATCTTACTTTTCTTAGTGGTCTCTATTATTTTGGAACGTGCTTGGTGCTCAAACATTTGTGAGTAAGGGGGTTGAATTAGACGGAGTATAAGCACGCTGGCAGCTCTGATGATCTAAGCTCTAATATGAAAAACTGAGATGAGAAAATGTGAGCAGGACATTTGTGACTTCCAAGTATCTGAAAGGCTTCTTCCTTCATTCTAAAGAGCAATTGGAGTCATTCTGGGAGGAACCCCCGAGACCTGGAATTTAATAGACAGAGGTTGGAGGGAGAGGATTTTCATGATGTCAACTTAAAATCACATCCACTCATTCAGCATTGACTGAGCACCTACTCTGTGCTTGTTAATGTGATCAATATTTAAACTAGAGCAGGACAGTTATGGCCCCGGACCTCATGACCTTACAGGTCAGAGGAGGATAAAGACACATGAACCGACAATGAAGAACGTTCGTGTGGTGATGAGTAAATAGAGGAAGGCACTATGGGAACGGAGGAGGGACACGGAGCCAGAACTGGGCGGACGAGGCCAGTTTCCCAGAGGAACTGCTGCCTCAGTGGGGCCCAAAGTATGAGACTTCACAGGTGAGGGCAGGAGATGAGTCAGGGAGAATATTCCTGAGGGGGCAGTCAGCAGGTGAAAGCTCGGGTGGTAAGCAAGGGTCCTGCCCAGGCAGAGAACCTCACTTCCGATGCTGTGGGAGTGTTCTAGTGGGGGCAGGTGGTCCATGGGTAGGGATGTGGCAGAGAGGAGGGGTGTCTGATATGGAACCTCAGCCCAGGCGACCTGAACGGACTTGGACTTGTCATCCTGCAACCTGAACTTGTAGAAGTCAAGTATGTTGCGTGTCTCCTAGCCTCTCAGAAGCAGGGAAGGCAGTCCAGCCTGCAGATGAATGCTCCTTTGTGTTCAACAGTGGGTACATCTGGGGAGGACGTCTATGCTTCTCAGATCCTTAGCAGCACCAGTCCGGCCCCGATCCCTTGATCTCACCACCCCCCCAGCTAGTCTGCTCCACCTACACCGGCTCATGTTCTGCCTCAGGGCCTTTGCGCATGCTGGTACCTTAGCACAGAAGGCTTTCTTGCCATTCCATTCCTGAAAATTTCCTACTCTTCATTCAGTTCTCAACCCAAATGTCATCGTCCTAGAGTGGCCTTAACCTAAATCAGACACTCCCTGTTATTTCAACCTTTTTTTTTTTTTTTTTTTTTTTTCCCCACAGCACCCATCACCATTTCTTTACACTATTTGTAACTTATTTGATTATTATCTGTTTCGCCTTGCTACAGCATAAAGCTCCATGAGGGTCTTTCCACTTTTCCATCGCACCAATCAAAACGGCAAGCAAGTCATCCGAAAGTAACGTTTGCTTGGGGGATACATTGTTGAATATATTTTGCAGAGGCTTACCCTTCCAATTATATATTATTTAAGCTAATATTACATTTATAGCAAGTTCTGCCTGCACGAGCACTGCTCAGAATTCAGTGTCTTGTCTGTTCACTAACGTACACTCAGTGCCTCGAACAGTGCCAGGAACGTAATAGGTGTTTGAAAAAATAAAACGTTGGCTGGTGTAGAATGAAGGCACTGTGGCAGGAAGGGCTGATGAAATTCAGGCTCTTGTGATGACTGCATATGTTAACAGACCTACCTGAGTGGGTTCCATGCAGAACTGAGTTCACGTGCGTGTGTTCACAGGCACACATGCATACCCGCCTCCCACCTTGTTCCTGCGTCACTGTCATTTGCCACAAAAGTAAAAGTAACACAAGCCAACGTGTAATTGCGATGTCATATTAATCATACAGAAACCCAAACAAAATTACTAACTCCCACTTCCTGGAATACTAATAACACTAATACTGGTATCATGATGGAAGATTATCTGGGAAGCAATTTTCCTTTTGTTCTGCTACCTACACATGTAGCTGTTTCTTGCTTTTGCAATCTCCATGTAAGTCATAATCAGGAGGAAATATCCTAGAGGGTGGTTATATGCCTTCCTTATCAGAGAGAATCACGCACTAAACCCATCTTAGGAAAGAGCAGAAGTTTTAAATCTTAACAGGAGGAGGTGGTTTCAGTTCTCTCTTCCAAAAGTCTAGAAAGATGTCTTGCTGGAGGGGAGGAGTATTAATGCATTAAGAGGTCCTCAGGACCAGAAGTTTGCTTTATGATTAGGCTCTGGAGGGAGGGAGGATGAAGAATATACCCGGGTGTGTATGAGTGTGATTTAACCATCTCTTCCTTCTGTGGGTGTAGCACCCCCTTTCTCTAAGGTTCCCCCATCTAGGAGTTTTTACTGAGATGTCCGTCACACGAGACACGTGTCCACGTGTGACCCAGCCACTCACAGGCCCCCTACCTGCCTGACCAGTGATTGGCCCCGGGGTGTGACTGCCATTCCATCTGTGCCAGGCCATTCAGAGTTCTTCCTAAGGGATTTTAGATTTTAACTCTGTAAGAGATTGCGTCCTCTTCCCCCTGGGTCACTAAGCTGAACTGGTATATCAGCCTGGAGTCATCTTTAGCCAAGTCTGCCTGACTCCCAGGGTGAAGAGGTCACCAGGCGAATGTAGGGGTAGATTAGGCTAAGTGTCAAGGGAAACAGTGCTAAGAGATGGAAGGGGGCCGAGAGAAGGATGTCAGCCTGATGATATCATTTGAGCTGCTGAAGTCGCTAAGGCTAGCTCCTCTCTGGTAGGGGCCTGCGAGGCAAGACAACGCATGCCCTTTTTAATTGAGCTAATTTGAGTGCACTTCCTGTCTCTCTCGTGCAGTGGAAACATCCCTGACAGATACGGAGGCATTTAGGCACTAAGCATGTTCCAAGGAGGCGCCTTAGAAGGGGGCATGGTCATCATACCTTCCTTTGTCACCCACTGTCTGAATGCCCATCCCATGGCACTTGTCACCAGGGCTACAGCGGCGAGATGGTCCTCGTGCTCATGGAGGTTACAGGTACCCTGATGTAACAGCTTTGTGAGCTTTTTGAAGGCCAGAGGAAACAGGAAAGAGAGCTGGGTGGTGAGGGCCTGAGGGAGGAGGGCTCTTTCAAGTGAGATTCCTGGAGAAGTCCTTGGGAGGCATAATGAAGACCTTGCCTACTTTGAGTTTGGGCACGGACAACCGCTCGAGATTTTGCCAAAGCAACAAAGCCACAAAGATTTTGGTGGAAGCGGGTGGCCACGGTCCATCCATCCACCATTTTACATTTCACCAGCCTTTACGTAAGAGCTGCCGACGCGTTCCTCACCTGAGAGGTGCCCTTGGCTGGAATGCTGCAAGTGACGCGTTCCTCACCTGAGAGGTGCCCTTGGCTGGAATGCTGGAAGAAGGGGTACCTCGTTTCACTGGGTACTGTTCTACGGTAATATCTTCACCGAGATTTTCGGTAAACTCCAGGGATGCTCAGAGCCTTGAGCCCTCGCGGCACTCAACTGGCCAGGCTGCCGGGAGCTTGCCAGTCCCTGGGAAAGGTCAGGCGATTTGCCTCAGTGCACGAGACCTTCAGTTACCACACCAGAGATGGTCTCCAAATCCCTTGTTATCCACGGGGTGGGGGTGGGGAGCAACAATTACGTGGTGCTGGTCCAGTGGTAGCACCTGCAAGTTCATTCAGTTTCTTCCCCGTTGCAAGTGGCAGCACTGGGGCTGTCAGAATCTCACATCTCTGTCTTGGGGTTCAGTTCCCTGCCTCTTCCCTCCACAGAGCCTGGCAGGCCAGCCCCTGAAGCCTGGAGGGCTTCTCGGCTTCCCAGTCTACGTGATCATGGAAGGGGCCCCTTAAAAGGTGAGCATGACCCAGCAAACCTGCTGGCTGCCAAGTGCTGTTAATTGTGTGTGCTAAGTAGCTCTCAGATGTCCCTCTGTCTTCTCTGCTAATGACTTCATTTCTTGTTTGGATTACCCCTCTCCTCCTATCCTGTCCCCATCTGATCTATCTTCCTCGGCACCCGAGGAAGCCTGACAGGGAGGTCTTTCTAACGTGACAAATCCCAGCACGTCGCTCTGCTAACCAAACGCCGGAACAGCCCCGCCACTGTCCTCAGGATAAATGCCAGCCTAGCAAAATATGCCCTTCCATTCCCTTCCCACCCTAACCCTGACCAACTCTCTGGCCACACTGAGTTAGTTTTCTGAAATGACATATTCCTTTTCTTTTGGACCTCTCTGCCTTTTTACAGGCGACTCTCTGTCTGAGCACCCCTCGCTGATATCTTTGCCTGGCTAATTCCTACTGCTCTGTAGAACTGATTCCAACTCTTCTGTGAAGCAACCCTCAGCCCTGATCGGGACGGCAGGGACCCTGCTACGTGGTCACCAAATCTCCTTTCATTGTCTGTCTTCTTAGGCATGCAGAAAGAAAGACACCATTTCCTGGGCTTCCTTGCAGTTAGGTTGAAGTCACCCCACTGTGTTCTCACCGGGAAGGATGGCAGTGATGCCTGCCATGTCTAGCCCTGCTCATTAGGCCCTGATTTCAGGGCTCATTTGTTCACATTTGTTAACCGATCACACCCCATCCTCCCGTGACTGATACAATGAGGTACCCCTTCCCTTGAAATCCTGGCCTCTGGGATAGCTCATGTCACACGACTCACAAGTGACACTCTACTTTCCCTCTCCCACCTGCTCCCTGGCAATTTCCAGGAGTTGCTTTTATTTCATTCACTAAACGATTTATGAATTGAATTAAAATAAATGAGATGCAAATAAATTCCAGGCTTTCTCCCTCATTTTCAAATTACATTTTCAGTCCACTCAACCTGTTATAATCTCATAGTGATTTTCATTTAAGAGAGCTAAATGGATATGTGATTATTGTTACAGGAACTAACACCAGACAATTAAATGTTGAGGTGTTGATAGATAAAGCTGTGTTTCGATTTGCATAAACATGATGCCAGCAAATCTAACGCTGGCAGAAATTCAGTTATGAGACGAGACTTGCGTGCCTAACTTCTGCTAATTACCATGAGTACCATTATTACGATTTTTAATATTCAGAGTTGGGACTATAGCCACCTTATTTTAGGGCTGCATTTATCTTAATTTTGAAAACTTTTAGTCAAAATGCATCACTGATTTATCAGAGAAAAGGCACGATGACTATTTCTAATCAACTTCTATGGTGCAGTGTATCAAAAAAATCAATTATACAGCCCTGAAATCCAGTCATTAAGGATTTAGCTACTAATCTCATTTCATTTTTGTCTTTAGGAAGATACTGCAGCTTGCAACTTTGCAGATACCAGCAGAGGAAGAAAAACATGGGAGGCTGCTGATAACCTAATGTGGAGAATTAAACTCCAGCCAGCCAGCCAAAGGCGAGAGCGGAATCTTAACATGGAGTGGCCTGGCTCTGCAGGGAGGTCGCCTGGGCTGGCTGGATTTCAATCCAATAACACGGCAGAAGTTAGGACCCAGGTTTTGTTGAGCGTGAGCCCTCTAATCTCAGGAATTCCAAAGCAAAGCATGTGTTAAACCCTGCCGTACTGCTGCCGTACTGCATTGCTTACTGTCTTCCTGGTGAGAATCTCACTCTGCAATGATTTTATCTGTCAGTTGACTTCTTATCTGCGTCCCCTGTTGTGTCATGTAGCTCCGGCGCATAGCACAGTGCCTGGCTCCTAGCTACGTGTTCAATAAATAGGTGCTGACTTTGACGAAGACCGAGATCCCGAGGATTCTCCCCAGTGCGAGGGAGAGCCTGATGGTAAGAACCAGTCCCTCTTGATGCCACGTGAGTGGACAGAGCAGGAACCAGATTATCTGGACGATTGTTGCTCTAATCAGGAAGCGGTGAAGCCTGCCGGTTAAGAATCCTGGCAAGTGAGACAGACAGAGAGAACTGGGGCTGAGTCCTGGCTTTGCTGTTTGTTTGCTAGCCGCTGTACCCTTGGACTGGTTATTTAGCGTCCCAGAGCCTCTGTTTCCTCATCTGAAAAAGGGAGATAATAACACCTACTCCCCCAGGGCTCTTTTTTGTGGTACTTTGGCCTCTCCCGTTGCGGAGCACAGGCTCGGCGGCCACGGGCCCAGCCGCTCCGCGGCATGTGGGATCTTCCCGGACCGGGGCACGAACCCGCGTCCCCTGCATCGGCAGGCGGACTCTCAACCACTGCGCCACCAGGGAAGCCCACCACAGGGCCCTTGAAAGTAAAGTAAGATACTACAAGTAAAGCATTTAACTTCGTGCTCTCATCATAAAAGTCCTCAATAAATGTTATATATTGGTTTTTAAAGCTGTAACTTGTGGGTACGTTACCTAGTCTGGGGAAGCTAGAGTTGGTTAAAACTTCCTGCTGCAGTTTGCTTCCTCTTAGGAAGCCTTCCCTGATGCCTGCAGGCTGGATGGTAGCGCCTCCTCTGTGATCCCACGAAGCCCTGGATGGTCCTCTCTTTACTCACTTAACCCAACGGATTATCCTGAGGTTTATATCCATTCTACCGGACTGTCCACTCGAGTGTAAAGAGCACGTTATAAAAGTTTCGGTATTTAGCACCCCAAAACCACGCAGTAGCCATGGGCACCACTTCCCACTTCATGTGTTGAGTTGGGCAAACAGCGAAAGTTGACAGAGAAGATGATGGCGAGTGTGAAAAGAAGACCAGAGGGATCTCCGCTTGTAGCTTAAGGTAAATCCCCAGCTTTTCTAGTCCTAGGAAATGCAGAACGTTTTCTCCGAGGTCTGAGTCCCAGCAGGATGTGGCTCACGTGTCTGTCTCTCTCTCAGGGAAGAGAGAAAGGCGCAATGGAGGCTTGGGAACTGGGAGATGGCCTCAGCTCTGGAGGAAAGGGGGGGGGTGTCCCCCACCACTTTGTGGGGGACAAGTTGGGTGGAACGACTTACCCGGAGCTTCCTGCCAAAGATGGTAACTTTGCCTTTAATCTGTTCCTTTCTTAGGCGCCACTCGATGGAGTTCAGGCCATTCTCCATGGGCAGCGAGATGTTGCAGCGCCCGATGGTGGGGGTGATGGTGCCCGCTAGGACGTGGGGCTCGCTGTGGAAGCTGACGCCCATCCCGTTGGCGTACATCACCCGCAGGGTACCGTTGTTGCAGAGCTGGTAGCTGTTCCGCACTTGATCTGGAGAAATGTAAGTGGGGGCGGGGAGAGGGAAACAAATTATCCACTGTGTTAGTCACGAGAGAACAGAGCCCCTATTTTTATAGGTTTCCATGGTACTTTGCAGCTGTCAGTGTAAGGCTGCCTTCAGTTAGCACACACGCAATGTTAAGGTGAGTAGCAGAGATGCCACTGATCCACAGAAAGAAAAACAGTATTAAAAACAGTATTAATATGTGGCACTCCAGAAATAATTATGCTGTGATATTTTTCTTTTACTCACTGAAGAGTACATTTAAAGACGCCTCTTGCCGACACAATTCGTGTCAATCAGTCAAATCCCCGATCTTTAACATATATATTTTAGCTTAAATGGAACAAAATAAAGGAAAACTACTTAAAAAATTGTTTCTTCTCCTTTCGCCTACCATCTAACCTGAGGCTGCTGGTCTACCATAGGTCAGCTCCACTGCAAAGACTCTTTGAGAAAACAAAAAGAGAAAAAGCAACCTTCCTGCCCCGCATGCGTTTGCGGCTGACTCCACCATGATGCCATCTCCACTCCAGAGGAATCCGAAGACTCAACTAGCAAGAGGGAGACCGAGCCAGTGGGTGCTGATAACGTGTGCGTCTTCCCAAATGGAATCTAGTCAATCAATCAATCAGACTTCTGACCTTTTCCTTTATCGAAAAGTTCCAGGTAGGAAATGTGAGTCGGAGACTCCTTTTATAGATACGATGCTTCCTGATCATTTGGGCAGAGGAGTGCAGCTGGCCTGGCCTCTGAGGCGCTGGCTTGTGGGATAGTGCGCAAGTGTGCACCCGTCACGACCGCAGCCCTCGTGCAGAAAGACAAAAATCTACATCGTTATTAATCATCTGGCAGAGCAGAAATAGAGTCATGGAAACAGGCTCTGTCGGGGGAATAAACAGCCCAGCAATGACACCATTTATCTAGCGCCAGGACACGTTTATCCTCGGCCAATGGGCTAGCCCACCGACATTCTATCTTATCTCCATTACCTGCACAATTCCTTTTCTTGCCAGCCTGTGCACTTGTCCTGGACTGTACGTCATGTCGAACAGCAAGAGTAACCACGAGGTGGTCAGAAACCTTTGAGGTCTTGGCAAGAGACTGCTTAAAGGGCTCTGTGACTGTAACAACCCATTCATCACACAAACCCTTGGAAGAAAGGGAGACTCAGAATGGGACCAAAAAACAGGTGGGCTCAAGAGACTAAAACCACCTTTGAGAAGGTAACTGTGTGTGTTGGGTTGGTAGGGAGTGCTGGTGATGGAGAGGTGGGGGGCAGAGTACAGAGGGATGAAAAACTGACATTTTCACGTCAATATGTAGACATTTCCAACTATCCAGCCATTTGGTTTTGTATAGATGACATTCTCCTGCATCTGATTAAGTCCTTCTCTACAAGATTGACCTCTTGCAGAGGTAGTTTGCTATGGACTGAAACAGCAAGCTGAGGGGTGGGAGGTCTCTGGAAGTCCTCCCAGGCTTGGTAACTAACTCACTCACACCTACCTCTGGCCTTGGCTGAGTCTGGGGGTGAGGGGCTTACCTTGCACCACTGTGTAGGAGGCCTCCACAGAAGACAGGTTGGTAATGACAGTGACATCGTCATCACGGTTGGAGTTCTCAATGTCAATGGTGATGGATTTCTCCATTTCCCGGTGTAGGCTGGTCACCACCCCCGTGGGGCGTGTCACATTGGTTAGGCGGCCCTCGTGGTCATAGCTGGAGAACAGACACACTGGTTAGAAACACAGTTCCTGGGACTGAAGGCTTCCCCAACACTCAGAACCACACAAGGGACAGACTCACGGTGCCCGAGAAAGAGAAACTGACAGGTGGGGTGGCCAGGTGGTGCAGCACGCCGAGGCTCCTTGGCACAATCATCACAACTCCAGCCTTGGGGCTTCCCTGGTGGCGCAGTGGTTGAGAGTCCGCCTGCCGATGCAGGGGACGCGGGTTCGTGCCCTGGTCCGGGAGGATCCCACGTGCCGCGGAGCGGCTGGGCCCGTGAGCCAGCGCGTGTGGAGCCTGTGCTCCACAACAGGGAGAGGCCCGCGCACCGCAAAATAAACCAAAAAAACAACACTCCAGCCTGCCCTGAGAAACGGTGATGCTTTTTTCTACTACCCACCGATACACGTGAAAACGTACATTTCACCTTAGGCAGGGGGTACTTAACCAAGTTAGTTAGTGAGAACAGCAACTTTATGCCCAGCTTTATGCTCTTTGATTTGTGTTCCACTAATTAAAGGACTGAATAATGAACAAATAAAATCGGAACAGACCAATTCCTAGTAAGGAGATTGAATCAGGAATCAAAAACCTCCCACCAAACAAAACAAAAGTCCAGGCTCACTCGGCCTCACTGGTGAATTCTGCTAAACAAACATTCAAAGAAGAGTTAATACCAGTTCTTTTCAAACTCTTCCAAAAAAATAAAGGGGAGGGGACACTCCAAAGTCAGTCATTTTACAAGGCCAGCAGTACCCTGATACCAAAACCAGCTAGGGGCACTGCAAGAAAAGACAATGACAAGCCAATGTCTCTAAACATAGATGCAAGAATCCTCAACAAACAAGATATTAGCAAACCGAATTCCACAGTACGTTAAAAGGCTCATACACCATAATTAAGTGGGATTTATTCTAGGGAACGCAAGGATGGTTCACATTGGCAAATCAATCAATCAGTCAATGTGAAATACCACATTAACAAAATGAAGGAACAAACCGTATTATCATCATCTGAATAGATGCAGAAAAAATTCAAGGACGTGGGTATAGAGGGAACATACTAAAAGCCCACAGCTAACAAACATCACACGCAATGGTAAAAAGCTGACAGTTTTTCCTCTAAGATCAGGAACAAGACAAAGGATGCCACTGTATTCAACATAGTATTGGAAGTCTTCTTATCCAGAGCAATTAGGCCAGGAAAAAAAGGCATCCAAATTAGAAAGGCAGAAGTTAGACTGTCATTATTTGTATATGACGACATCATATTACGTGGAGAAAAACCCTAAAACCTCCACCCAGAAATCTGTTGGAATAAATAAATTCAGTAAAAGCTGCGGGATACAAAATCAATATATAAAAAAATCTGAATTGCATCAAGAAAAGAATGAACTAATACCTAGGAATAAAGTTAACCAAGGGGCAAAAGGCCTGTACACTGTGATAAGACACTGATGAAAGAACTCAAAGAAAGAATACACAAATAAATGAAAAGATAGTCCATGCTCATGGATTGGAAGAATTGAACTGTCCATATTACTCAAAGCAGTTCCCTATCAATCAATCAATCAATCAAAATTCCAATGGCATTCTTCACAGAAACAGAACAAACACTCCTAAAATTTGTATGGAACCACAGATATCCTACTAGCCAAAGTCATCAAGAAAGAAAGAACAAAGCCAGAGGCATCATGCTCCCTGATTTCATTTGGGGTGGCACTGGACTAAAAAACAGCCACACAGACCAATGGAACAGAATCGAGAGCCCAGGAATAACCCCACGCATACATGGTCAATTAACTTATGACAAAGGAGCCTAGACTATACAATGGGTCTCTTCAAAAAGTGGTGCTGGGAAAACTGGCCAGTCACATGGAAAAGAATGAAACACTATCTTATGCCACTCACAAAATACCACTCACAAAATTAACCCAAAGGGATTAAAAACTTGACTGTAAGACCGGAAACCATAAAACTCCTAGAAGTAAATATAGGCGGTAAGCTCTGTGACATTAGTGTTCTTTTTTGCATTTAAAAGCACAAACGAACAAGTGGGATTATATCAAACTAAAAAGCTTTTGCCCAGCAAAGAAAATCATCCACAAAATAAGGCACTATACGGGCTTCCCTGGTGGCGCAGTGGTTGAGAGTCCGCCTGCCGATGCAGGGGACACGGGTTCGTGCCCCGGTCCGGGAAGATCCCACATGCCGCGGAGCGGCGAGCCATGGCCGCTGAGCCTGCGCGTCCGGAGCCTGTGCTCCGCGGCAGGAGAGGCCACAACAGTGAGGGGCCCATGTACCGCAAAAAAAAAATAATAATAATAATAATAAGGCACTATACTGAATGAGAGAAAGTATTTGCAAGTCACTTATCTGATAAGGGAAGAATATCCAAAATATATAAAGAATTCATACAACTCAATAGCAAAAAATGCAAATAATTTGATTATAAAATAAGCAGAGGATCTGTATAGACATTTTCCCAAAGAAGACACACAGATGGCCAACAGGTACATAAAAAGATGCTCATCGTCGCTAATTAACTAGAGAAATGCAAATCAAAACTCCAATGGGGTGCCACCTCACACCGGTCAGAACGGCCATCATTAAAAAGTCTACAAGTAAGAAATGCTGGAGAGGGTGGAGAAAAGGGAGCCCTCCTACACTGTTGTTGGGGATGTAAATTGATACAGCCGCTATGGAAAACAGTGTGGAGGTTCCTCAAAAAACTAAAAATAGAGCTACCATATCTAAAAATAGAGTTGCCCTATGGTCCAGCAATCCCACTCCTGGACGTATAGCCGGACAAAACTGTACATGCACTCCTATGTTCAAAACAGCACTATTCACAATAGCCAGGACACGGAAGCAACCTAAGTGTCCATCGACAGAGAAATGGATAAAGAAGATGTGGTACATATATACAGTGGAATACTAATCGGCCATAAAAAAAGAAATGAAATCGTGCCATTTGCAGCAACATGGGTGGAACTAGAGATTATCATACTAAGTGAAGTAAGCCAGAAAGACCACATGATACCACTTATCTGTGGAATCTAAAATATGACATAAATGGACCTATCCGTGAAACAGAAACAGGCTCGTAGACCTAGAGAACATAACTTGTGGTTGCCAAGGGGAAGGTTGGGTGGGGGATGGATTGGGAGTTCGGGATTAGCAGATGCAAACTGTTATATATTAGAATGGATAAACAAGGTCCTACTGTACAGCACAGGGAACTATATTCAATATCCTCTGATAAACCATAATGGAAAAGAATATATATATATATATGTATGTAAAACAAGCACTCTGCTGTACAGCAGAAATTAACACAACGTTGTAAATCACCTAGACGTCAATAAGAGAAATTTTTAAAGGTACAGATTTTCAGTTTTAAAATAAATAAGTGGGCTTCCCTGGTGGCGCAGTGGTTGAGAGTCCGCCTGCCGGTGCAGGGGACGCG
The DNA here is from genome assembly GCF_000442215.2 of Lipotes vexillifer. NCBI lineage: Eukaryota > Metazoa > Chordata > Mammalia > Artiodactyla > Lipotidae > Lipotes > Lipotes vexillifer. The sequence continues at coordinate 1,058,960 of NW_006772699.1, read as the reverse complement.
GGTTCGTGCCCCGGTCCGGGAGGATGCCACGTGCCGCGGAGCGGCTGGGCCCGTGAGCCGCGGCCGCTGAGCCTGCGCGTCCGGAGCCTGCGCTCCGCAACGGGAGAGGCCGCAACAGTGAGAGGCCCGCGTACGGCAAAAAAAATAAATAAGTCATGGGGATCTAATATACAGCATGGTAACTGTAGTTAATAATACTGTATTACCTATCTGAAAGTTGCTAAGAGAGTAGAACCTGAAAGTTCTCATCACAAGTGAGACATCTTTTGTAACTATATGGTGACAGACGTTAACTAGACCTACTGTGGTGATCATTTCGCAATATATACGAATACTGAATCATTATGTTGTACCCCTGAAACTAATATAATGTTAGATGTTAATTTTACCTCAGGAAATAAGAAAATTAAACAATTCTACATGTACTGATATAGGGTGCTTAGTGTCCCCAACTCTTGCTGCCAAGCAGGGAGAATGTGAGGAGTGTATTCTGGGAGCCCCAGGCTCCCAGATTTAATTCCAATCCACTGTATTACCTGGACACCTACGACGTGTAGATTGCTGCGCTTCATTGTGAGATAAACAGTAGGAACTGGAGAGTCTACATTTGGGGAAGAGCAGATTGGGGTTGAGGCCAGACTCTCAGGGGCCAGAGGGAGAAAAGAGGTCTTCTTTAACTTTCAAGGGAGATTCCGCTTCCGACACCCATGGAGTGATTATCTCCGGTTTCAGGTCTCTTTGCAAATAAGTCTGCACATCCTGGCAAGGAGTTATGAGTTCCAGTAATGGGACCTCACGGCGACCCAGTGGAACCAGTCCTGCCTTGACTCACGCGGGGCTGGAGGCTGCGTCTGACTCATTTCTCCAACATCTATTCACTGACTTCCTACTATGTGCCAGGCACCGTTCAAGGCTCTGGGGACACGGCTAGGAACAAAATGGATGAAAATCCTTGCCATCATGATGTGTGCAAGCTAGATGGAGAGAGTCAAAATAAACTGAAGTCTAAACTATAGTGTATGTCACACGCTATGGCTACTACGTATAAAAGAGAGAACTAAAGAGAACCTACTGTACGGCACAGGGAACTCTACTCAGTGCTCTGTGGTGACCTAAATGGGAAGGAACTCCAAAAAAAGAGGGAACGTATGTACACGTATAGCTGATTCACTGTGCTGTACAGCAGAAACTAGCACAACGTTGTACAGCAACTATCCTCCAATAAAAATTAATACAAATATATAGAGTGTGTCAGATGGTGACAAGTGGAAAGGATTAAAATCAAGGCGGGAGAAGAGAGAGAGCACGTGTAGTGGTGCTTGTAATTTTAAGTACAGTCCTGTGACTGTCAGGAATACAGGCCACTCTCGCCCAGTCCGAGAACTTAGCAGACACCACAGAACTTCCAGAAGGCATTCCCACGTCTGCTCCATTCCTGCCGAGCTCTCCGTGAGGCACTTCCCAACACAAAGAGGAGGTGGGAGAAAGCTAACAGTTAAAGGGACCCACTCCAGGCTCCTTGAATTGCAGTGCCTGCTTATTCTAGGAAGTAACTCTTGAACCCGACTCCATGGAAAGGCAACTTCCATCCCTCCCTCCCTCCCTCCGTCCCTCTGATCCGATATTCACTCCTCCCCCAGTTGCTCGGTTGGGAGGAGTTGCTCAGGACTGGAATAGCCCTTTACGGTTTCTCTCTTCTGGAGGGCCTGTCCTTGAGGGTGACGCGTTTTCCGTTCCTCTGGGCCCCAGGTTTACTAACGCAGGCTCTGCCCTGGCAGGGGCTGGGGGCGGGGCAGAAGAACGGGGGCATGGGGAGAGAGCGGATAAATTCAAAGTGGGGTAGTAAGGAAAGACCAAACGTGAAAACTGCATTCTTCAATTCTGCTTCTCCAAAATGAATCTCCATCTACCTGACTCCTGTATCCACTATGCAATTGGTTGTTTGGAACCTGCGGGGGTGGGATGGGGAGAGAGCTGTGATAAATCAGCTGCTTCTCTCAATCCCATTAGCATCTACCCTTCATTGAATTTCTGTATGCCAGGTGCTTTGCTAATTTCTAAAAGTATCCATATGTCACCTCAGTGAATTATCACAGTGCCCCTATACGGTTTGCATTATTATCCCCACTTGACAGATGTATGGACGTTGAGGCTCAGAGAGGTTAAGTAACTTGTCCAAAGTCAGTAAGTAAGTAGATGGCATTCATACCCTTGTCTTCCTGACTCCAAGATCCGGGAGCTTTCTGGTATACTGTGCTGTCTTCTGGGGAAGGCTGTGAAAACCTGTGTTCTCTCAGAGATATACCCACCAGGCTACATCTTCTATCAGGACCCAGTGGCCTACATCTGGGGAGAGTTAAATTCCAAGGCTGGGGCTTCCTGGAACTTTCTGAAACCGACTGACCCATCGAATAGGGCCAGGATAATTCAATAGTGTTATTTTCCCTCACCTTTCTCTCCCGCTCCCAGAGTCAAGGAGGAATTTGTCTTTAGGGGTTGTATACCTCCCCCCAACTTTTGGGACTGGTGAGTTCCCTTTTGGAATCCAAAGGACGGCAGGAGTTCCCAGTTCTACTCACAGCCCCGCTTCAGGACACTGGTGTGTAACGCAAAGGCGGCGAGACTTGGAGATCTGGATTTGAGTCGTGCTGCACCACTGACTCTCTCTGTGGCCTTAGGGGCGGGGTGACGGGGGTGGTGGCGGCTTCACGTCTCTGAGCCTCAATTTCTTTATCCATAAAATGAGGATAATCACACCTGTACTTAGAAGGTCGTTGTGGCGGGTGGGCGGACGCAGAAGACAGGTGTTCTTACAAGCACTCACTGAAGGACAGATTGTTTTCTAAGAGCCTCAAGGCCTCTGTGTGGTTTTGTTCATCACTCTGTTAACTCCTTTCTCTAAAGTTTTTGCTAAGGCTACTGCGGTCCCCACGGGAATTAGAGTCTGTCTCTGATTTTTTTTTTTTTTTTTTTTTTGCGGTACGCGGGCCTCTCACTGTTGTGGCCTCTCCCATTGCGGAGCACAGGCTCCGGACGCACAGGCTCAGCGGCCATGGCTCACGGGCCCAGCCGCTCCGCAGCATGTGGGATCTTCCCGGACCGGGGCACGAACCCGCATCCCCTGCATCGGCAGGCGGACTCTCAGCCACTGCGCCACCAGGGAAGCCCTGTCTCTGATTTTTAAACGACCGACTTGCCGACCAGGTGTGAAACATACCACAAAACGGAAAGAAATTACCATCTTGTTCAGGACGCCAAGAAAGCCATACGCATTGAACCCTTACAACGGAGAACGTATGATAATTTACCAACTCAACAGTATGGAAAGAAAAGCAGCTCTTCGTATCGAGAGAAAAAAATTATGCTTCCATGTAACTTCTGAACGAACACCAGAAAAAGAAACAGACCAAAAAAACCTTAACCTTGCTTTCATTCAGCTAGGGGCCCCTTCTGGAAAATACTCTCCAAGTTAGAGTTCCTGTCTCAGGATGCACCTCAGTCTGGATGAACTTTGTTACTACAGCTTCTTAAGTCAGGCCTGCTTCAGACTGGCCTGCTGAGGGTGACACCAGTTCTCTCTGAAATGCATTGGGTCTTCAGGTGCAACTTCCAGAAGAGACGATGAGAATCTAGGAGGCGTTTGGGTCAAAGTGTAGCTTTAGCCTAACGTGGTGTGAGAGCTAAAGATGGCACTTAGATGGTGCCTTCAGGGACGGAGTCACTGGCTGATAAAGTGTGATCAAGTCCCAGGGTCTGGAGGATATCAGGGTGCTTCAGAAGTCTGAGAAAGACAGCTTGGCCCAAAGAAGGAAGGAGAGCAAAGGGCAAGCAATTCTGCAGTGCAGCCAATTTCCAGGAGGTGGCAACAGCTTCCTTTACGTTCTCCCAAACCCTTTGGAATGCAAACAGGAAGTGCACATCCCTGAAAGTAAAACTGATCAACAATGAGGTCTTCTGTTCTCTCCCCTGTCCCTCTTTCCGTCTGTGACACCACCTTGCCAACTCACTAAATTCTCAGCTGGCAGCAACACCTAGACGGAAAGCAAGCAACGACTCCAAATATATAGTGGTTAGCCAGATCCTTCACCATCAAGGAGAGCCAGATACTTATAAATTCCATCCCTGTCTCAGCCAGCGAATCACGCCTTAGCAGTTTCCTCCCACCAGCGTGCCACTGGTTAATACCCGCAGCAGCAGGCAGCTGGACCAAGAACTGCCTGCAGGAGCGAGGGAAAACAGCTTTTTGGTAAAACAAACAGCGGGACTATCAAGTATGAGATAATTGTTAGGGGAAATATGCCCAGCTCTCACATCTTTTAATATACCTAGCACTTTATCTGTATTGATCTGCTTCTGCTAAAGAGGAAATTCAGAGTTTATCTACCTGTCTGTGCAATCAAGCGTGTTGCTGGACCTATCGGCAAATTACAGGAGCCCCCACCAGGATCCTGCCTTTTAGTTTCTAATTTCCGCACCCATGGCAAACATGAGTAATCAGCAAAGTTAATCAACACTTGATGTCTCAGACGCTGTGCGTGTCCAATATCCTGAAATTGGAATGGCAAGCAGACATCAGGCATTCCCAACTCTTGTAGGGAGGATGTTCAATGCCAGACACCCAATAGTGCAAAGCATTTAGGAGTCAGGGGACAGGAATATCCTGGGGCATTAAAGTTAGGAAGACAACACGAGTAAACAATTCTAAAAGCTACACGGACGGCCAGTCCTGATGCCAGCGAGGGTAGGGTGAGTACTGTTAGGGACTACTTTAAAGACCTACTTACTCATAGAAAGTCGTCCATCCGGTTTCATCACTCTTGGTGGCTAGGAGGCCAGTGTTCCCATCATAGGTCATGAGGCCAAGCTCCAAGTTCTGCGTGGACACGACTTTGAGACCTCCATTGGCGCCCACTGTGAGAGTGACGATCTGGTTGTCAGGCATGAGCAGGTGGCGGGGCATGCCACTGCTGTCCCGACGGATCTTCAGGGAATTTCCATTATTGTCAATCAACTCAGTGACATCACTGTCAGCACCATATGTGAAATTGTACAAGTACTCCCCTGTCACCAGGCTCACAGTGTACTGGTGGATGCCATCGGCGTTGAAGACGTACAACTCCTGTTCTCCGGGGGATGCAGCCTCATACTGGTTGAAAGCATTCAGAACGGGCTTGTTCTTGCTGACCGCCCTGATCCGAATATTTCCAAGGTCTGCGATGTAGATGGTACCATCGGGAGCTACAGCTAAGGATGATGGGGAATTCAAGATGGCATCAGTCGCATAGGCATCATCTCCTGCGTAGCAGTTGCAATTGACATCGTTTTTGCAGTCACAGTCGGAGGCTGCCCCCGCTAAAAGGCAGATCTCCCCATTGGTTGTTACCTGGCGCAGACGGTTAATTTTCTTCTCGTCTGTCTCGGTGATATAGAGGACCCCAGTGTGAGAGAGGGCAATGGCACTGGCTGACTCCAGAGCAGAGTGAATGGCTAGTTTGCTGAGCGAGTAGTCAATGCCAGGAACCTGGCAGTGCATGGGGCGTCCCGCAATGATGCTGACTTGGTGGTTCTCGGTGATGCGAAGGATGACGTTGTTCTCTAGAACATACAGGGAGTTGTCCATGGGGTTGATGGCAAGGTCTGTTGGCCATTCCAGGCGAACCTGTGGATGATATGGCACCAAATTCAAGAACAGCCTCTAACGTGCTCAGATGTTTAACTGTGCAGGGCACTTCTATTGATTTTATGCAACTGGGAGAAAAGGCTTACTTTTTTTTTTTTTTTTTTTTTTT
>NW_006772699.1:1051939-1053123 GCF_000442215.2 Lipotes vexillifer | reverse complement strand
GAAAAAGTTTTTTTTTTTTTTTTTTTTTTTTTTTTTAACTAACACGCTGTACGAGACGTGCCCATCACGGAACCAACTGCTCATTCCCCATTCTGGGTGTATGCGATAGCAAAGAAGTAACTTGGAACAGACATCTGCTCTATCACCTGCTGTGGCTAGAGTAGGTCACCAGTTCTATCCATGACGCTCTTGACAGCCCCAGATAATTGGACCAGGGTCCGAGTCATCACATACAGTTAGGTGGTTCACAGCACAGAGGGCTAGTGTGATGCAGCCCATACTCTGCTCAGCAAGCTGTGGCCCTGAGGAGGCTAGGTTCATTTAGCATCTTTATCTGATTCACGACAAGGAGCCACGCGGTTTAGAAGGTGTCCCTGACCCAAGGGCAGCCAATGCACAGGCTGGCCAGCGAACTACAACCTGAGTGTTTGCTTTAAAAAGTGAACTGGACCAAACACATCCCTTCTCTGCAGAATCTGAAATGAAAACCTCAGTAGTAACTAGTGGTCAGTTAGTTGAGGAACTTGAGCTGAAATTAATGAAGTTGACCAAGGGTGGACAAGGCCCTTTTGGAAGAGTAAACACAGACTCCAGGTTGTTTGAAGACCCTTATATTCAAGTCCCGTTTCTGTAAATCAACTATACTCCAATAAAAATTTAAAAAAAGAAGTATAAAGTCCTGTTTCTCCTGTGGTACATTCGAGTGAGCCTCTGTTCTCTGCCAACAGGTAAGAACCTGGACTAAAAGACTATCATTTGGGGGAACATCGCAGAGGGATCTGCTTTAGTTACTATTGCGCAAAGTAAAGGTTTATCTAGTGAGGATGCAATCATTTCAGATCAACAGGGAAGTTCTGATTGACACGTCATACTGTATGGTACATTCTCAAACCTGAGATAATGATGAAGAAAAAAGGTAATTACACAGTAACTCCTACCCTATAATCTGCCATGGCTGGAGTGTGTCACCAGCTCCACTCTTCTGGGCAGAATTTCCCTCTCCCATTCTCTTTTTCTACTTCTCTCTCATTTCTATCTGACATGTCCCATTCCATCCTGCCGTCTAGCTCACCTGAAGCCTTCTGCAAACAAACCTGGGATCTGTATCTGTATCACCTCCTCCCCCTCCATTTCCAACCCAAACAGGCCCCAGGTGAGAACTTCAGGCCCAGAACAGGTGTGGC
>NW_006772699.1:1036430-1049186 GCF_000442215.2 Lipotes vexillifer | reverse complement strand
AGAGAGAGAGAGAGAGAGAGAGGGAGAGAGAGGGAGGGAGGGAGGGAGTGTGTCCCACCTGGGCCACGTCCATGCTGGAGTCACAGCTCAGTGGCCGGACAGCAGTGAGGTCATTGGAACCCAGCAAGGTGGAGATGATTCCATTCTGGTCAACCTTGCGGATCATGGTGGCGTCGACAAAGTACATGAGCCCGTTCTTGTCAACTGCAATACCTGAGCAAGACAAAGAGTGGGAGTGCGTCTCTTGGCAAAGGGCAGGGCTGGCAGGATGGGGTTGGGGGTTAGGGATGCCCTACTGGGGAATTCCCTTCTTGGATTAGGGACCTGACTGGAGTAGCACACCGAGAGCTGTGGCTCTCAATCTTTTAAGGTGATACCCTTTCTCAAGGGGCACTGTGCTAGATCTGCCTAATTCCTGGGGGCTGGCTGTTTCACCACGCAGCCAAAGAACGAACCTTGGGCTGCCAATGAACTAAGGCTGCACATGAAGGAATGGGGAGATCATTTTGCATCTGCTCTTTTCAGAAAAGATGTTATTTCCCAAGTTCACCGCTTAAAAAATTATTGGTAGTAAATTACTTGAATACCCTTCACAGCTGACGGCAACAATGAGGCTGGGAAACAGCGACCCTTGCAGTCACAAACTCCTAAGTCAACGTGTATCCTCCAGGAAGTATTCCCAATGAAGCCTTGACTCCATCGATACTCTGGGGGGAATGCTGGTCTTAGCACTCCCTTGGTAAGAGGCAGACAGCAGCTTCTATTTCTTTTGCACTTTCACCCCAGTGCGCAAGCCCAAGCCTCCCCGTCCTTATTTCATGCTGCTGTGTGCCTTCAGCATAACGAAAAATGCTAACAAGAATTGGACCTCCAAATGACGGGTCCTTAACCTTCTTTTTTTCTTTCTTTTTTTTTTTTTTTAACATGCCCTTAACCTTCAGTTAGTCCTTTTCAAACAGAGATCCATCAGGGCCATGAACTGCACCCCCCCCCCCGGCCCCGCCCCCAAATCCAGGCCCTTGGAAATGATACCCGTTCTTAATTGCTACCATCATGGGGCATTTGCAAAATGTCAGGTACTGTGCTTTTGACTTTAGATACACTATTATCTAACAGAACAGCTGCGGAGTGGTTGGAGGCCCTCCTACCGGGCTCTCTTCTGTCTGCAGCCCACACAGCTGGCACTCTGGCTCTCGGAGCGAACATTTCCTTCTGACTCTCTGTGACTGGCAGCAGCCAGCAATCTCCAGGAGCAATCCACCCCACTTTCCATTTGTAAACTAAAGACATTTGCGGGTGATGAAGTGTACCTCAAATAAGTAAATCCGGTTTCTTTAAGAAACATTCACCCACACACCAAAGCCATCTATCTAGCAGAGTTAAATTATTCTAGGGGAAGCTGTGTTTGGGACTGCCTGGGCTTAGTTCGGTTCCAACAGGGAGGGAGCCATGCGTGTGGCAAGCTCTCTTTGGGGAAGGGCTTTCTTCCTCTGCAGCCTCTACCTCGAGGGCTCATCAGGGTGGCATCCACAGCCTTGCCTCCGTCCCCGCAGCGGGCTTCGTCGAAGGGCAAGCATTGCTCTCCCGTCCCTGCCACGACTTCTGAATTCCCAGCCAGGTCTTTAGCTCCGCTCAGAGACTTGACTCGGTAGATTCGCCGACTGTTGGTATCAGACACGTAGAGAGAGCCGGACACGGGGTCCACCGCCAGGTAGTACTTGTGTGCTGGGTTGTTGCTTTAGGAGAAGCACAGAGAGGAATGAGAAGGGGCTATGCAGCTGGCCTCCTGGATCAAAGAGACGACAGAAATCCCAGCAAGACTCTACCCACCTCCGCTGTCTTTCCACTTTAGTGAACTGGAAAGAATCTAACGAAATAAGGTAGTGTTCTAACATATCATGGCTCTTAGCTGCTTCTAATTGGACTTAAGCTCCTCACGCTATCAGAGACTTCACCGCTTCCCTTCTTGCTAGAATACCATTGGTTCATTTAGCCGCTGCGAAAGATCTCACTCTGATACTGCTTTTGTGTTTGTGTTTTGTGGGTGCCAGCCTCCTTTCTTTACCCCGTGGGTTTACTATGTTCGCGAGGGGGGCTGAGGAACACTTCCACGGGACAATGTCCTCTTTTTAATCTATGCTTCCTCAGTGCCTCCAAGGTACTAGATCATGAATACTGGGGCAACCTGGAGTTTTCCTAACTTTGTGACGGGCGGCTCCCCAGAGCCATCCCCAGTCCTCAGCCTCAGATCTTCTCTACTGTTCCTCAGTGTGGATGTGAACAAAGTTGGTATCTTGTGTGATGACATGTGATATCTTGCCGACGTCATGTCCACAATCTGAATGGTAAAGGAAAGAGATATAGTTTTCACATCTTGGGTAACAGTGAGGTCACAGGCATGGCCCAGGATCTGCCAGGACCCTAAGACACACTAGGAGAGAGATACCTCAGGGTGGGGGAAATGAATTAGGAGAGCAAGAAGCCTCAGAGACCTGGATCTCTTTCTCTGCCGTGCGTCCAGCTGTCCTATGTGTTGCTGACGAGGACAGGGTAAGATCTGGAAACTTGGCTCAGGACTAAGACACAGGAAACTCTCAACTCAACTTGGACCCAGCTGGCGAACCTAGGGAAGTCTTTTGGCCACGATGGGTCCTAGATTCCTTATTGGGGTAATAAAGAAGTCAAATCAGAGCATCGGTCATGACCCTTTGGGCTCAAACCCTACATTTTCATCCCTCTGCAGTGTCTGTCACTGGCTGGAGGTTGAGACCAGAATGGGTACTCGTGCTATTCCCACACTGGTGATTAACATCACTGCCCCGAGGATGCAAGCAGCAGGCGCCTCTCTGTCCTAGTGTGGGAGACTAGGTTTTGGTGCCACGTGCCTAAAATGAGCACAGGTCTTTTTTTTTTTTTTTTTTTTTCCAGTTATTTTTCAACTGTAGTTTGGAATTATGTGAAGAGGGGAGCTGGGAAAGGTGAAGGCAAGGTGAGGGCGATGGTAGTGTTGGATACATCTGTCCTGTAGACAGTAGCTGGTAAATTACTAATGAAAACACCACCATTTGGGTTCTTCCCTGAGTTAAGGAAGAAAAGAACAAGGAAGCCATTTTTAGGAACAGTTTGTGCGTCGAGACCGTCTTTAATTCCGGCCTCTCCTCAGGTTGCTATTAAGGCGTATCAACTAGAAGTCAAGGTCTTTCTAAAATGCCAGCCTAGATAACAGGTCTGGGGGAGTAGGCTACCTGGGTTCCTTTCCTTCCTTTCTTCTTCTTTTTTTGGCTACTGAGTCTTGAGAGACTATCCATACATGCAAAACCAATTAGGGCAGAAAGGGAAAAAATTCATGCCATTTTCTAATTAGACGCCGTACTTTGTTACTGACCACACAGGAGCTGGTGCCATCATCCGAAGAATCAGGGCACTGCACACCTGTGCCGGTCTGTGAGCAAGATAATTAATTCTGGGGCTTTCTAGGGAGCCCAATTCAAGGAGGCTTTCCAAAATCTCCGGCAGAAGAGCAGCCAGTTGAGGGGGTGGGGTCAGTTCTTGCTGCGAGCCCATTCTTCCCAGGGCCTCATAACTCATTTCAATCAACATTCTTGCAGAGGAGCTCAGGGAGATGGATGGCCATGCTTTCACACTGGGGCTATGGCAAAGGTCAGATGGAGTATGGAAGTTTGAAGCGGGCGTCCCTCCGGGGCATTGCTGCCTTGGAAAAAATTTGGCCCACTGGGGGTGTCTAAAACCAGCCAATTTGGGCGTGCCTGAGATGGAGGAGGCAGAGGACTCCTACGCGTGGCTTTTGCACGCGTCAGACACGTAGAGAGTCCATCAAATGGACTTTGATGATCTTGTAGAGCTTTATTCTTTGTCTGATTTTGACCTAACGTCGCGAGAGCAGGAGGAGCCTCTGCCAACTTCATTTCAAGGAGGGAAGAGAAGGATTCCCTTGAGTATCAAAATACATTGCTTTGTTTTCTCCTCCTCTTCCAGATAAAAAGAAGGTCATTTTTCTTCTATTTTACTGCAACCTGGAGTTTTCCTAACGTTGTAACAGGAAGCTCCCCAGAGCAACATGCACATATATGTGAATTGGACCAATATGGTTTAGGCGATCATCTCAGAGCAGTTGAATGACAAAGCCTACTTAGACAAAAAGTACTCGGCTCACACCCTTCATAATACTTAAAAGTGACTGAATTCCATGGCAATTTCCAACGCATCTGACTGTTGGATTCATTCTGACCAGCGGATTGGCAATTAACTTGTTTTTTTTTTTTTTTTCTTTTTTTACAGTGACCATATATCCAGGGGGGAAAAAATCATTAAGGGTTTGAAAATGAGTTTTTGACCCGTTTCCAGTTCATTAAAGCTTTTGTGAACCCAGTCCAGCATTTGCAAAAGCTAGAAGTTTGCCTCAACTGTTTAGCCCAATTATGGACCGCACTGAGTAGTCGGGATGAAAGTTTGCTGAGGGTTCATTACCTTGCACTTGCATCTTCCGGAAATTCTAATTACTGTCAGCTTATTTGGTTCCTTTTTGACTGAATTTCGTAATTGCTAAAGCTTATCCTATCCACAACACACAATTAGCACAGACAAAGTTACTATATTTGGTACATAAAAATATACACTATTACACAAGAAAGCACAAAACAAAAAGCAAACACAAGGTAGCAAACGAACCATATCAAATTATACGGGAAAGACTTCTTCATCTTACCTATGTTTAAACTCTTTATTTCTTTAGAGAAAGAAAACAGAAGGAAAAAGAACAAACAGTTAGCGGAAGAACTGATGAGAAAGCAAACATGACATTTCCGTTTCTTGTATAATGGGGCCCCCCCCGCAAAGGCACTCTTTTTCTTTTTTTTTTCCCTTCTAGCTGACGGCTCCCAGCACAATTATCTGGGAAACTCCTCTGACCTTGGATTCCTCCCGGCCACTGGAGAATCTAGACAAGAAAGCTTGAATTCTCTGACCAGCAATGTGGCGTCACGTGACACAGGTGGCAACAGGTGAAACGGGCTAATGAAGTGATGGCACACAGGTTACCTCTTGAGTGCCAACACCTATCGATTGGTAATGGCTGCTGGGAGGGCGGGAGTGGAAGGATCCTGAAGCCAAATTCAAGCTCAGCTGTCAGGAGTGCTGTGACGCCTTTGGAACATCCGCCTTGGGTGTGGTGATGCCTGTACCACCTACTTGCCATTGGTGCATTACAGAGTCTGTACCACCCGAGAGAGAGCGGCCCTGCCCACAGCCAATTGCATTTGCCAAACACCCTGTTGAACCCTGAGAGTCTCAACCATTTCCTCTCTCTGCTCCTTGCCCCCTCCCCTCTCCCCATCTCCCTCGCACGCGTGGGCCCCCAAGTATGCATTCTTGCTTACAGATAACACCCATCAGTGAAACTCACAGGCAATACCATCCTCTCCTGATTGTAGCCAAAGACTCCAGTTAACATTCTTTTTCGGAAAACTAGTCAAAGTGTTGCTTCTGTTTTTTTTTAAAGAATAAAAATACACATCAGTTTCAACAGGAGAGTGGCTGAATCTTAAGGGCATTGAGGAGAAGAGAGAGGCTAGGGCCTTAAACAGAGAAGTGCTCCCCACTCCTGAGGCTCCTAGGCCAACGGTGGAAGAAACCCCTGACCCCTCTTTTCCCTTCTAGCTAAGGGAGGAGGCTTCAGGGAAGGAACAAAGAGGGTTTAATGCCCTGATTCCTGCCTGGGTGCGGCTCAGGTCTCTGCCGGGGGCCATCATTAGTGGCGGGTTTGCACGGGGATTACATTTTTATATTTTATTCCAACATGTTAGTTTCTGCATTAAAAAAAAAAAAAGTTAATTAAATGATGCTGATAACTCTTGAGCTCTGACTGACATAGTGCAATTTAAGATTCCTTCTGCAAAGCCTGGTGTGTCAGGGTGGCAGCCAGGAATTCTCGCATCTATTTTATACTGCTTAATGAAAGTGAAATGTTATCTGCCGCCAGTGGTAGTCATACTTGGCTCTTAATTATTGCAATCTCAATTCCACTTTCTTTTCAGTCAAGATTTTGTGAAAACACTGGTCGGGATTTGGGTCTGCAGACCTGACCTACTTCTTTGCTAAGAACATATGCTTTAAGTTGATTAATAGAATACCTGTGTTGGGGGAAGGAGAAGGCAGGGGCGACTAAGTCACTGAGACTGCAGAGTCCAAATGATCATGGAGATCTGAACTTTGGAGAAAGGCTGAGGTCACCGCTATTCCAGACCAAGGCCATCAGCAGAGTGGGTGTTTAGCAAGCAACAAACCCAAATAAGAGCACCAGTGAGTCAGTCTGTGTATTGGGTTGGCCAAAATGTTCGTTCCGTTAGTGAATCCTTTGTTCGATAAAGTTCTTGGTGAAAATGAAAAAGGTCTTTTATTTTTCTTAAAACCAAACGAACTTTCGGGCCAACCCAACAGAAGAGCATAGGTGCCCTACTTACAAGGGACAGGCCTAGGCTTTGCGTCCATGGCTTCGAAGAAACCAACCCTTTGAGGAAGAAGTGTGGTGTCTCAGATTCGAGAATTGAGATGGATTTAGCTCTTCACACTGTGCAGTCTCAATGACTCCCCTGCAAAGCCTTCAGGGTCTCCCCAAGCCTTCTCCGCTTGTCTCAGGGAGCTCTCAGCAGGCTGTCTTGTGATTTATGTGTGTGCGCTCGTCTTCCTAGCTTCAGCGTCAACAGAAGTGAGTAAGTAAATCTGGACATGACTGACTCATCTCCATACGGCTGATTCTTAATAGAGAGCCCTGGAGAGAGTAAGGGCTGGAAAAATGGGTTCTTGAGTGGAGGAAGGAATAGGCTGCTTCCCTTAGCGCTGCCAGACCCTGCCTTGGGATGAGTTCCAATCCCTCACGTTCTGCTCAGAATCACAAAGCTGCAATAAGATGAGATTGTTGTCTCTTTTCACCCCAGTTCTATCCCTCTGTGCCACAGAACAGGGTGGAGTTGGAGCGGCCACAGTTTTTGTTTGTATGTTTTAGTTCCAACGAAAGAGAAGTGAGTTGAGATACATATAGTTCAGTTTTAGGCGGATGTGCTTATGCAGCTCATACATGGTCCTTCTACCACCTTTTAGATGGTTGCTAGCCATTCTGGTACTCACGGCTTTCAGGAATCCTCCTGCCCAATTGTGCCAACTCACCTAGCATCATTACAGAAAGTGGCGTGCTCAATGGAGAAGTCATATGTCATGGAAGTGTAATAGTTAATTTTAACAACAAATTTTAAGTTATTTGTCTGGATTTTGTGATGTTTGCACTAATTGTCAGGCTTTCAAAATTTGCAGCTGGTTTTGGTTTCTTTCCTTATCCTAAATAATAGTCAGTTTCATTCCAAAATTGCGTAAGATTCAGGCCCCGTGAAACCTGGGTACCTCCTTGGTGAAAGAGCTTTGCACACAGTGCCAAGGACTGTCCAAAATTTTATGGAAATATTGTTGTCACTGTTACTCTGGGTAGGTGCTGTGGTATTATTTTGTTTCCTGACCTCCATGTTTACACCCTGACCTCACGGAGGAAGCATTCCTCTCTGCCTACAATCTCATTCTCCCTGATGCTCTACGTTGGCATTAAGCAGGGTCTGCTGGAGCTGTACTCTCAGGCAAAGCTGGCCTTTGGTGAAGCTTACTTTCAATTTCTGCTGCCCCTGCCCGCCTTCCTAGGCTCCCACTTTTCTTGCGTCTCTCCCCTCTCTGGCACTCACACATTTGGGCTGGACCATTCCCTCCCGCTAAACATCCTCCCTGGTGCAATGATGCTGCCGACCTACCCGAATACCACCGTCAGAATCTCAGCATGGGGAAGTGTTTTAGTTGGAAAAAAAAGCATAGTTCATATCATAATATAATTTTAAAATGAGAAAATGAAAAGAAAATTAATTAGCATTTCAAACATGAAGGAAAGTGTGAGATTCTTCTGTTTGTGGAAAGGGGCCAAGTTAAGAAAAGGCAGAGCGACACTGTCCCGTCCATCATCATTTACCGCCTCACACTGGGGTTCACGTCTTGAGATAGTCTCAAATGGGGGGGAGAAAGGAAAGCTTTCCCGCTGACCGAAGTTCACCCTAAGATGTGAGTGACTGACAGATTTACTCTACTCCCCAGGGCCTGGGTTTTCCAAGGACCATCTGAAGAGGGTGATAGTTATGAGAAGGGAAATGGGCTCCTAGAGCTGGGGTATCAGGCTTTCTGGGGAGGTGGGTGTTGAAAATGTCTTGAATGCCAGTGGAATTGGAGCTGGCAGGTGATGACCGGTTTACCTAGGAATAAGGCTCCTTCTACCATCAGAAGTTTTTCAAGCACGTAGAACTCTGCCCCTGCATGTTTGGGTTATAGGCAAAGTAAGAAGCAAGGAAGCAGGAGAGCGAACATTTAAATAAAATTCGGGTTCGGAGGCTCAGCTCTGGGTTGGGTAAGTGAGACAGGGACGGGCACCGACTCCCGAAACTGGCTCATTCAGCTGCCAACTCACAATGGAGAAAAGACAGAAGCACGACAGGTCTCTCCCTGCCCGCCAACGCCCCCCCACCTCCCCGCCCTTTGCTGGTTACTGTTTTGAAGAGAGGGGATTGACATCCCTTTGTTTTCCGGTATGTAGCGGGAAGGAAAGAGGAATCAAACCAGTGTTCTTGTTAAAGCTTAACTTCTAATCGCCTGGATACCTGGCTGATAAAACAAGAGCAAGTCCAAAGGCGGTTAAAAAGGGGGAAAAAAAAAAAAAAATCACACAGCCGTGAAGGGAAATCGACAGTTACACTTCTCCGCAGCTGTCCTCAATGTCACCACGTGGGCCCTTAGCTTGTACCATTGATGTTGTGGCCCCTGCAACTTCAGAGACATGGAATCAGGCACAAACTCCAACCAAACGGTGGATGCTGGTCTTCGTCCCCTTTAACCCAAGCAACATGTCTGGACCCCCTCCTGTGGGCCAGGCACCGCTCTGGGCATCAAGGGGCAAAGATGTCAAAGGTGCCGGCTCTACAGAAGTTCACACCCTGGGGCCCTACAGACTTGCAGAAATAGCTAAAAAACAAGGCAGTCAATGGTGTCACCTTTGTGGAAAATTAGAGTTAAGTGGCCCAGGGTGGGGAGAGAATTATTTCTGCTGGGGTGACTGGGCTTCGTGGAAGAGCCCAGTCTTAAAGATGGAACTGATGAGGGAGACGAGGTAGAGAAGGTGTTTTAAGTAGAGCGAGTCAAGGTGTGGAGGCGGGGATGGGCAGGCAAGGGCTGATGTGGCTCTGAGCAGGGAGAGAGGTGACAAAGAAGCCAGGGCCAGATGTGGAGGGTGACAAATGCCAGATGAAATCATGCAGCCCTCATGGAAAAGCCCAGCGCTAGCTCCACCCCCTTCCCTGCCCACTTTCACGCCTCTCCACTGCCCAGAGGATGCCTACGGAGAAGATGCTTTACTAGGGTAAAAAAGGAAGTAAACATATTAGGAAAGGGACCTAGTCGGGGAGCTCTAGGAGGGTGGCTTGTCTGATTGTCATTTTGACAGGCTGAGGATTACCCAGCCTCTTCCACTTTGCGCCCTTCCTCTCACCGTTCGCCTTTCGGTGATTACACCCTCTTACTCTACCCCCATGGCCTCCCCCTCTGTGTTTCCATGATGGTTGGCTGTTGGCTCTTCTAGAACACTCAGCTCGAGTTGCCTTTTCTTGCCCAGGTCCCCATCTCTCACCCTCGAATGGGTGCTCTTTGAGCCTGGGTTTCATCCCCTTTTGGACCCTCAGAGCCCAGCACGGGCCTGACCCACCCTAATGCTTGGTAAACACATCCTGGATCACTGATCACAGAGGCTGGAACCTTCTTGGGTGGAAGCTGGGTTTTCTTCTCTCCTTTTACCCCTCCCAGTGCCCGGCACGGTCTCAGCTCCTCAGAACACTCAGCATCACTTTCTGGTGGTCAGAGCACTAATCTCTCCCCCAGGAGGGGCCTCAGACACACAAAATGTAGGTGCACCCTGTGACTTCTTCTAAGTCCTTCACTTGGCAGCTGAAGCTGCCTCAGAAAACACCACCGCCCATTTGGCCGCTCAGGTCAAAATCCCAGCATCACCCTTGATTCCTCTCTCCTCTCTCTTTTTTTCCCTCATTTTTTTTTTTTTTTTTTTACACCCTATAAACAGAATTCCTGCCAGGTTTACTTCAAAAATATGCCCCAATTGGAAGCTCCCCATCTCCCCTGCTACCACCCTAGTCCACCTCACCGTCCCCCAAATCCTGGACAACTGCTACAGGTCCCAACTGTAGTCTTACACCCCAAGAGTCCCTTCTTCACCCAACAGCCAGAGTCCTCTTTAAAAAATGCAGATCAGATCATGTCAGCTCCACCCCGCTTCCTACTTCAAATTCCAGTGGCTGTGCATTACATCACGGAAAAGAAAATGAAAAGGAGTGCGTATGTGTGTATAACTGAATCGCTTTGCTGTACAGCAGAAATGAACACAACACAGTAAATCAATTTAAAAGCAGAATACGATTCACACGTGTCGACATGGTCATTCAGGCCCTGAAGCGCTGGTCCCCTATCTACCTCTCTGCCCCACTCTGAGACACTCTCAGAAGTCCATACTGGACTTCCATCAGTCCCTTAAATAAGCAGGCTATTTGCTGATGTTAGGGCTTTTGCACAGCTTTTCTCTGCCTGGGATACTCTTCCCCAGGTCTTCACGTGGCGGATCTCATCATTCAGGTCCCACCTCAAATATCACCTAGTATGAGGGGTTTCTCTGACTACTTTATCTTACGAAGCTTCTTTCTCCCTCCTTCCCACCACCACGGTTCTATTTCTTACCCCGTTAGAGTTTCCTTATGGCATTTAGTGCTTCTTGAAAAATTTTTAATTTGCCCACGTGATTTAGTTTGAAGTTCCCTGTCAGACCACAAACACAACTGAGGCTTTGCTTGTCCCTCTGTTTTGTTTTTTTCTTCCCTTCACCAGACAGTTCTGCACATAGCATATATCTGCCTTGTTGAATGAATTACTTCCCTTATTTATAGACTGCATTTCTCCCTCTACTTACAGATCCCTCTCTAGGTTTGAGGGTCTAGAATCAACTCTCCTGAAAAGAGGGTTTCAAAGAGCTTTTGTCCAGCACAGAGACCTGGACTTCAGACTCAGTAGCTAGCAATGGCCAGGGGGAATCTCCCAGGGGTGGGCAGAAGTTACCTAGCAAGGCCTATGCAGTATTTCTAAGTCAGATCCTAGTAAATGTGCACAGATAGCCAGAAAATTCATAGAGAGCTAGCACATAGAGGTGCTCAATATAAATGCCTGAATTAATAAATGAATGTTAGAGGTTCTTAAACTCTGAGGTGCATCAGAATCTTCTGCAGAGCCTGTTAAAGAGAAGAGATGCCTTGGCCCTGCTCTAGACTTACTGAACCAGTGCCTCCGGGGGTGGGCTCCAGGAATCTGTATTTTTAAGAAGTGCCGCTTTAGAAACCCGTGAAATGGACCATCAGCTTAAAGTAGTGGTCCTTTCACTATTTGGTATGTATCAGATTCACATGTGAAGGTTTTATACAATACGGCTACCCAGGTCCCACCCCCAGCACCTTGACTGAAGGCTTTCTCCTTTGCTGTAAGGCAGGTGTCGACAACTGTACTAGATACACGTGCAGTGTTTTACAGATACACAAAGCATTTCCCCTAGTCCTTATCTGATTCCAGGCCTAGGTTTTAAACCTCAGCCCATCACACAGAATCTGTATTCTCTGAAGAACCCCGCATGCGGCCACCATTTACCCAGGGAAGTTTTGTAGCAGTGGGAGCAATAGGGCAAAAGAAGGTTTTCTGTGCAGTCACTTACCGTAACTCCAAGATGCTGGTCACGTTTCGGGAGGGAAAGATGCGCCGGATGTAATTGAAGTCACCAACGAAGAGGCTCCCATCGACTCCAACAGCCAGAGCTACTGGGGCTAGCAGCTTGTTGCCTTCAGCAAGGCCGTTGCAGCTGGGACAGGAAATGCTCCGGCGGCGGCCGTTGCCCATGATGCTGGTGATGATGGCGGGCTGCTGGGTCAGGAACTGGTTCTCCCCGGTGCCCTTGTGTAGGATTCCTGGGGCAGGGGCAGTAAATGGGGGCAGTTACTGCGGCCCTCTGGGGAGGACACTTCTATCGGCTTACTGAGGATGAGGGGAAGTGACAGAGGGAAGAGAAACAGTAGGAAACGGCAACTTTGGGGAGCTCCCCAATTTCCTCATGATGCTGAGAGAGCATCGAGGCCATGGTACAGGGTAAGATAACATTTGTAGAGATCACTGAGGAAGAACTGTGAGGTACACTAAGGCGGATGGTCTGGAAAACACAGCTCAACATTCCTTGACATTTAAAAGGAGGAGGTGGTAAAACCTACGAGTATTTTGGTCACTTGATGAAAAAAGAGCTACGGGAAGGGGAGGGGGGCTAGCACTTAAATGGCAAGGCCGGAGAGAAGGTTCCAGAGGCAAGACCAGGCCGTATTTGGGAAAAAGAAGTGTGTTCACATACCACTTTTAACGTTGAGGATGTGATGTTTGTCCAGGGACCAGCCCCCGAGGTTGGAAGGGTCCAGCTCAAATCCCTGAAGGAGGGCTGTCCTTTTCTCCCACAGGATGAGACTGGGGCAGGTCTCATATTCAAACCCGACAGACACTGGAAGATAAAAGGGGGTGGGGCAGAGTGGGAGATGAGAGAGTTGCCTTGATTACTCCGGAGCCCTCCAGCAGGAA
>NW_006772699.1:1034515-1036420 GCF_000442215.2 Lipotes vexillifer | reverse complement strand
CAGGAATGAGAAACCTGTGCTCACGGTAATACAGATTCAGCTCAAAAAACTCACTCGAGGCAGGCTGATTGCTTTTCTCCTTGTGATTCCATACAATATTAAATTCAAATTTCAAGCTGAACTCAACCTTGAAACTTTACACAGTAATAGTCTGTGGGGATGGAAAGAACTTTCCAATGAACAGTCGGTTTTCAAAAATGACCCCAGTGATGGGGAGGGAAGAGATGAATCATTTAGAAACTGAATACAACGCTCCTTTAGAGATGGACAGGAGACCGTTTCCCTCAGCCTGTTCACGGCCTGCATTCGCTATATTCTGCGTTATTTATTTTCACTCGCTAGGAGAAAGACCTATGGAAGCTTTGTGGCTCATTTATAAGGAGATTATGGAGGCAACAGCTCGTGTTAGCTGAGGCACTTTGTACATTCACTGAGGATTCCAGAGAGTTCCAAGTGAGGCAGGCATGGGGACACAGCCTGCCAATTATGTGGCAATTCAGTAGGGAACAGAATCCAAAAACTATAAAAATCCTGCATTTGCCACATGGACAAATAGGAGAGAGGGGTGGGAGAAGGAGTTTAGTTCCAATTCTGTCCCAGCTCACACTTCCGCGTGGCTCCATCTCCCCCGTGTGTAAAACAGAGCAAGTGAAGCCTCAGTTTCTCAGAGAGACATCCTGAGGATAGAGGAGACAAAACGCCGAGATGCCATACATTTTTAACTGGAACGCCGCTTTAGAAACATGAAGCATTGTTATTATGGCTGTTCCTTCCACATTAAATTCTTAACCATGTGTGTCACCTTTGGGGATTCTCCACAGCTTTTTTTAAATCCTGAGATACAGGAGTGTTGGAATGAAGGAGGGATACATTTTATCTTTAAAAAAAACCCGTGTATGTACTGGCTTGTCCTCTGAAAATTCCAAGAAACAATAACCAACTCAGTAGCAAAGAGAAGTGCCAGTGCCTGGTTTGTGGCCTTGAAATATTATTTCTCATTAACAGGAATCAGGGCTCCTTGAAGAAACGGCTGGAACAAGAAATGAACAAGAGAAGACCAGGCGATTTGATCACACCAGATAGCAAGGAAGGAAATACAATCTACCAGGGCCACGTCAAAAGAATTTGGGGGCTTCCCTGGTGGCGCAGTGGTTGAGAGTCCGCCCGCCGATGCAGGGGATATAGATTCATTACGGTATGTTTTATATGAATAAAAATTTGAAAACCATCCAAATGTCTGTAATGGGGACTAATTTAAATTAATTAAGGTGTAGCTGTAAAATGGAATGATAAATGCTATGTAAATTCATAGTTAAGGGAAAAAAACAGATTACAGGACATTATAATGGTGTATGGAACCATAATCCTATTAAAAAAAAAAAAAAAAAAAGAAGAATTTGGGAATCAGCTTGAAGAAGCTTCCACTGACCAAAGATGAGACAATTTGACTCTGAGGAAAGATAATAACTTCAATGGATATATTAGAGGTATTTCATCCTGTGAGTTCATAATGGTATTTAAAAACACTGATTTGCCACCAGTAGAGGATGTGAGAGAGCCAACTTATTAGGTTGAAAACTGGTCAATAAAGGGAAAGAATCAAGCATTTATCCTCTCTTTCATATTTGAACTGTACCTCAAATAACCGAGTAGTTAATGAGAAAGTATCTCTATATAAAAGTATTCTAGCTAGTAAATAATAAAGAAGCAATGACAGAATTAAAATATCATTTTGCAATCCCTAATGACCTAATGAATCTAGGCAATGAGCATCAGTGCTGCTGAAATCACAAAAGAATAGACAGGCTGACATTAGTCACCTCCAGACAGAAGAAGACAGAACCATCTATCAAGCTGTCTTGCTTAAAAAAAAAAAAAAAATTCAAAGAATAAAATACTTAGGAA
>NW_006772699.1:1025267-1033547 GCF_000442215.2 Lipotes vexillifer | reverse complement strand
AAGTGAAAAAAAAAAAAAAAAAGAAGAATTTGGGAATCAGCTTGAAGAAGCTTCCACTGACCAAAGATGAGACAATTTGACTCTGAGGAAAGATAATAACTTCAATGGATATATTAGAGGTATTTCATCCTGTGAGTTCATAATGGTATTTAAAAACACTGATTTGCCACCAGTAGAGGATGTGAGAGAGCCAACTTATTAGGTTGAAAACTGGTCAATAAAGGGAAAGAATCAAGCATTTATCCTCTCTTTCATATTTGAACTGTACCTCAAATAACCGAGTAGTTAATGAGAAAGTATCTCTATATAAAAGTATTCTAGCTAGTAAATAATAAAGAAGCAATGACAGAATTAAAATATCATTTTGCAATCCCTAATGACCTAATGAATCTAGGCAATGAGCATCAGTGCTGCTGAAATCACAAAAGAATAGACAGGCTGACATTAGTCACCTCCAGACAGAAGAAGACAGAACCATCTATCAAGCTGTCTTGCTTAAAAAAAAAAAAAAAATCAAAGAATAAAATACTTAGGAATAAATTTAACCAAGGAGGTGAAAGATCTGTACACTGAAAATGACAAGAAAGTGATGAAAGAAACTGGAGAAGACACAAATAAATGGAAAGATACTCTATGCTCATGGATTAGAAGAATTAACATTGTTAAAATGTCCATACTACTCAAAGCAAAGTACAGATTCAATGTAATCCCTATCAAAATTCCAATGCCATTTTTTCACAGAAATAGAAAAAACACTCCTAAAATCTGTACGGAACCACAAAACCCTGAACTGTCAAAGCTATCTTGAGAAGAAGAACAAAGCTAGAGGCAACACATGCTCAGATTTCAAACTATATTACACGGCCACAGTAACCAAAACAGTATGGTGCTGGCATGAAAACAGACACAAAGATCAATGGAATAGATTAGAGGGTCCAGAAATAAACCCAAGCATACATAGTCTATTAATTTATGACAAAGGAGCCAAGAATATACAATGGGCAAAGGACACTCTTTTCAATAAATGGGTCGGGAAAGCTGGACAGCCACATGTGAAAAAAAAAAGAAAAAGAAAAAGAAATTGTACCACTCTATGCCACTCACAAAAATGAGCTCAAATGGATTAAAAGCTTGAATGTAAGACCTAAAACCATAGAAGTGCTAGAAGAAAACATAGGCAATAAGCTCCTTAACGTCAGTCATTGCAGTGATTTTTTGAATTTGACACCCAAAGCAAAGGAAACTAAAGCAAAAAGGAACAAGTGGGACTACATCAAACTAAAAACCTTCTGCACAGCAAAGGAAACCATCCATAAAATGATAAGGAAACCTACTGAATGAGAGAAAATATTTGCAAACCATATATCTGATAAGGGGCTAATGTCCAAAGTATATAAAGAACTCATACCACTTGACAGCCAAAAACCAAAGAACACAATTAAAAAATGGGCAAAGGAACTGAATGGACATCTATCCAAAGAAGACATACACAAGGCCAATGGTATGTGAAAAGATGCTCAGCATCACTAATCCTCAGGGAAATGCAAATCAAACCTATGATGAGATATCACCTCACACCTGTCAGAATGGCTATCATCAAAAAGAGGATGTGGAGAAAAGGAACCCTTGTGCACTGTTGGTGGGAATGTAAACTGGCGCAGCCATTATGGAAAACAGTATGGAGGTTTCTCAAAAACTTAAAAATAAAACTACCATAGGACCCAGCAATTCCACTTCTTGGTATCTATCTGGAGGAAACAAAAACATCAACAGTGAAAAGATATATGCACCCCTATATTTGTGGCAGCATTACTTACAATAGCTAAGATACTGAAACAACCAAGGTGTCCATCGACAGATGAATGGATAAAAATGACGTGCCATGCAATCAATGAAATATTATTCAGCCGTAAAAAAGAATGAAATCTTGCCATTTGTGACAACATGAATAGACTCTGAGGGCATTATGTTAAGTGAAATAAGTCAGATAAAGAAAGACAAATACTGTATAATCTCACCTATATGTGGATCTAAAAATCTGTGTAAATAGGAATATCATTTGCTCTAAATGCCTCAATGGTTTATTGTGATAAACAGTAAATTTTGGGGACTTCCCTGGTGGTGCAGTGGTTAAGAATCCACCTGCCAATTCAGGGGACATGGGTTCAAGCCCTGGTCTGGGAAGATCCCACATGCCACAGAGCAACTAAGCCCATGCACCACAACCACTGAGCCTGCGCTCTAGAGCCTGTGAGCCACAGCTACTGAAGCCCGCACGCCTAGAGCCTGTGCTCCACAACAAAGAGGCTGCCACAGTGAGAAGCCTGTGCACTGCAATGAAGAGTCGCCCCCGCTCACCACAACTAGAGAAAGCCCGCATGCACCAACGAAGACCCAAAATAAACGCAGCCAAAAATAAATAAATTAATTAATTAAAAAAATTTTTGGTGAAATCTAAGTAATGTTTCTAAAGTGTTTATGAAACAAAGATGATCATAAGCAGAATAAAAATAAAAATAAAAACAAACAAACCAAAACGCAAAAAGCCAAGCTTTTATACAGGGAACAGATTGGTGGTTGCCAGAGGCAGGGGCTGGGTGGACCAAACAGGTGAAGAAAGTCAAAAGATACAAACTTTCAGTTAAAAAATAAATGAGTCACAGGGATGTGATATACAACATGGTAACTATAGTTGGTAATGCCGTACTGTAATTTGAAAGTTGCTAAGAGAGTAGATCTCAGTTCTCACCACCAGAAAAACATTTCGCAACTACGTATGGTGACAGATGTTAACTAGATCTACTGTAGTCGTCATTTTGCAATATATACAAATATCAAATCATTATGTTATATACATTATATGTCAGGTAATCCTCAAAAAAGTTGGTAAAGATAAAATATCAAACTTGAACCTAGAAAGCCTCACGGTCCAACTATCAATCTGTAGGAGATATAGGACAGAGGAATATGTTAAAGAGCCACAGGTGTGCAATCAGAAAACAAACCAGACTATGGGAAATGCTACAGGCAAACAATACAGTTTCTTCAACAAATAAATCATAAAACCTAAAAAAAGAGGTTGAAATGGAAGGAGAAACCATCGATTAAAATAACTGAAGAGAAATCAGCCAGTTGCACAAGGTGGATCTCGTCTGGATTCATAGTAAGTACAGGTAAAAATCTATAGTAATTACACAAAGGAACATGAGAGAAAGTCAAAGTAACTAATACCAAAGACAGCAGAAAAAGAAAGAAGGAACAATGGATCACAAAAGGGCCAGAAAACAAAGAATAAAATGACAATACTAAGTCCCTATCATTAATTAGTTTAAACGTAAACAGATTAAATTCTCCAATCAAAAGACATGACACAGCTGAATGAATAAAACCAACAAGAGCCAATGTTATGATGCCTAGAAGAGACTCACTACAGCCATAAGGACCCATATGGACTGAGAATGAAGGGATGGAAAAAGGCATTGCAAACTTTCAAGCAAATGGTAATCCCATCCCCCTCAAAAAGCAGGGGTAGCTATACTTATATCAGACAAAATAGACTTCAAACTAAAAGTGTTAAAAAGAGACAAAGAAGGCCATTATATAATGGTAAAGTGGTAGATACATCAAGAAGATACAACAATTATAAATATTTATGCACCCAACAGTGGAGCATGTAAATATATAAAGCACAAACTAGCAGAGCTAAAAGGAGAAATAAACCATAATAGGCTAAAGCTGGGGACTTGAATATCCCACTCTCAAAAATGGACAGATCATCCAGACAGCAAGTCATAAATGAAACAGGGGATTTCAACAACACCATAGACCAAATGGACCTAATAAACATACATAGAACATTCTATCCAACAATGGCAGAAGTGTACGTGGAACGTTTTCTAGGACAGACCATATGTTAGGCCACAAAACAAGTCTTAGCAAATTCAGGAAGATTAAAATCATGCCAAATATCTTCTCTGACCCCAATGCCATGAAACTAGAACTCAATAACCAAAGGAAAACTGGAAAATTCAAAAATATATGGAAATTAAAAAACACTCTCCTGAATAACCAATAGATTAAGGAAGAAACTAAAGGGGAAATAAAAAGAGACAAATTAAAATGGAAACACAAATACCAGAACTTCTGGGATGCACTAAAAGCCAGTTCTAAGAGGGAAGTTCATAGCAATAAGCACCTACATTAAGGAAGATCCCAAATAAACAATCTAATTTTGTGTCTTAAGGAACTAGAAAAAGAAGAACAAACTGAGCCCGAAGTTAGCAGAATAAAGGAAATGATAAATATTGCAGCATAAATAAATAAAAAAGAAAAGAGAGAAACAATAGAAAAGGTTAACCAAACAAAGAGTTGGTTCTTCAAAAAGATAAACAAAATGGACAAACCTTAGTTAGACTACCTAGGGAAAAAACAGAGAGGACCCAAATACACAAAATTATGAATGAATAAGGACACATTATTTAATAATTTATACTACAGAAATACAAAGGATCATAAGAGGCTCCTCTGAATAACTATACACCAACAAACTGAACAACCTAGAAGAAATGGAAAAATTCTTAAAGACATACAACTTACCAAAACTGCATCAGAAAGAAATAGAAAATCTGAATGACCAACTGCTAGTCAGGAAGAAACAGAAAATCTGAACGACCAATTGCTAGTAAAGAGATTGAATCAGTAATCAAAAATCTCCCAATGAAGAAAAGCTTAGGACCAGATGGCTTCACTGGTGAATTTTCCCAAGCATTTTAAGCAGAATCAACACCAATCCTTCTAAAACTCTTCCAAAAAATCAAAGAGGAGGGAACACTTTCCCAACCCCATTTTCAAGGCCAGCATTACCCTGATACCAAAACCAGAAAAGGACACTATCAGAAAAGAAAACTACGGGTCAGTATCCCTGATAAGTACAGATGCAAAAATTCTCAATAAAATACTAGCAAATCAAATTCAGCAGCATATTAAAGTGATCATACACCGTGATCCAGTGGGATTTATCTCTGGGATGCAAGGATGGTTCAACATATGCAAACCAATCAATGTGGTAATCCAATTAATAGGATAAAAGAAAAAATCATATGATTATCTCAAGAGATGCAGAAAAAGCATTTGATAATACTCAACATCCATTCATGATAAAAACTCTTATCAATATAGGCATAGAAAAACCCAACTCAACAAAATAAAGGCCATATATGACAAGCCCGCAGCTAACATCATACTCAACGGAAAACTGTTGAAAGCTTTTCCTCTAAGATCAGGAACAAGACAGGAGTGCCCATTCTCACCACTCCTAGTCAACATAGTATTAGAAGTCCTAACTGGAGTAATCAGGAAGAAAAATAAATAAGATGTATCAGAACTGAAAAAGAAGCAGTAAAATTGTCCCTATTTGCCAATGGCATGATTTTATACACAGAAAATCCTAAAGACTCAAAAAAAAAAAAATGTTAAGACTTAATCAGTAAATTCAGTAAAGTCGCAGGATACAAAATTAACATACAAAAACCAGTAGCATTTCTATACACCAACAATGAATTTTCTGAATAAGAAATAAAATAAATAAATCCCGTTTATAATAGCATCAAAAAATACTCAGGAATACATTTAATCAAGGAGGTGAAAGATCTCTACTCTGAAAACTACAAGACATTGAAAGAAATCAAAGAAAAAACACAAATAAATGGAAGGTATCTTGTGTACATGGACTGGAAGAATTAAGAGTGTTAAAATGTCAATACTACCAAAAGCCATTTCTAGATTCAATGTAATTCCTATTAAGATTCCAATAGCATTTTTTTTACGGAAGTAGGAAAAAACACTCCTAAAAGTTATATGGAACCACAAAAGACTCCGAGTGGCCAAAGAAATACTAAGAAAGCAGAAAAAAGCAGGATGCATCATACTTCCTGATTTCAGGCTATATTATAAAGCCACAGTCATCAAAACAGTATGGTACTGGCATAGAAACAGACAAAGAGACCATTGGAATAGAACTGACAGCCCAGAAATAAACCCATGCATATATGGTCAACTAATATTTGACAAAGCAGCCAAGAATACTCAATGGAAGAAGACAGTCTTTTCAATAAATGGTGCCAGGATAATTGCATATTCTCATGTGCTAGAATGAAACTAGACCCATATCTAGACCACTT
The DNA here is from genome assembly GCF_000442215.2 of Lipotes vexillifer. Classification (NCBI taxonomy): domain Eukaryota; kingdom Metazoa; phylum Chordata; class Mammalia; order Artiodactyla; family Lipotidae; genus Lipotes; species Lipotes vexillifer. Next base: position 1,027,368 of record NW_006772699.1, on the reverse strand, counting down.
ACAAAAATTAACCCAAAATAGATTAAATACTTAAATGTAAGACCTGAAACTATAAGGAAACAGGAATAAAGCTCCTTGACATGGGTCTTGGCAATGATTTTTTGGCTATGACACCTAAAGCACAAGTAACAAAATCGAAAATAAGCAAGTGGGACTACATCAAACTAAAAAGCTTCTGCACAAGAAACCATAAAAGTGAAAAAACAACGTATATAATGGGAAAAATATTTGCAAATCGTAGATCTGATAAGGAGTTAATATCCAAAACACATAAAGAACTCATACAACTCAACAGCAAAAAACCCAAATAATCCAATTAAAAAACGGGCAAAGGACCTGAAGAGACATTTCTCCAAAGAAGATACACAAAAGGCTAACAGATACATGAAAAAATGCTGAACATCACGGGTCATTAGGGAAATGCAAACAAAAAGCACAATGAGATAACACCTCATGCCTATCAGAATGGCCATCAAAAAGACAAGGGATAACAAATGCTGGTGAGGATGTGGAGAAAAGGGGACCGCTGTGCAACGCTGGTGGGACTGGAAACAGTATGGAGGTTCCTGAAAAATTAAAAATTAAAGTACCATACGATCCAGCAATTCTACTTCTGAGAATATATCTGAAGAAATGGAAACACTATGCCAAAGAGATATTTGCACTCCCATGTTCACAGCAGCATAATCAAGATATGGAAAAAATGTAAGCGTCCACTGATGGATGAATGAATAAAGAAACTGTAGTAGGTGTGTGTGTGTGTGTGTGTGTGTGTGTGTGTGTGTGTATATATATATATATATATATGTATGTAGATGTATACATATATATACATACATACAATATACATATGTGTGTGTATATATATATGTGTGTCTCTATATATATACACACACACACACACACACACACAATGAGATATTACTGAGCCATAAAAAATGGGAAATCCTACCATTTGCAACAATGTGATGGAACTTGAAGGCATTATGCTAAGTGAAATAAGTCAGACAGAGAAAGACAAACACTGTATGATCTCACTTATATGTGGAACTAAAAACAAAACAAACTCATCGAAAAACATATCAAACTTGAGGTTTGCCAGAGGCAGAGAGTGGGGAAAGGGGAAATTGGATGAAGGTGGTGGAAAGGTACAAACTTCTAGATACAAGATAAATAAGTACTAGGGATGTAACGTACAACATGATGACTAGAGTTAACACTGCTGTATGATACACAGGAAAGTTGTTGAAAGACTAAATCCTATGAGTTCTCATCACAATTTTCCTTTTTTCTCTTCTTTTTTATTGTATCTTTGTGAGAAGATGAATGCTAGCTGAATCTATTGTGCTAATCATTTCACAATATAAGTAAATCAACTATCATGCTGTATGTCATAAAGTTATACAATGATGTATGTCAATCATTTCTCAGTAAAACTGGGAAAAATGAGCTAGCGATGAAAGGGAAAACTACAGATTAAAAAAATTTAAAAGAACCCAGCTATTCCCTTCTTCGTATATATCCAGAGGACACCAAAACATCAATTCAAAATATATATACACCTCTATGCTCACTGCAGTATTATTTACAATAGCTAAGATACGGAAACAACCTAACTGTCCACTGATGGATGAATGAATAAAGAAATTGAGGGAGGACGAGGGGAAGATGGCAGAAGAGTAAGACGCGGAGATCACCTTCCTCCCCACAGATACACCAGAAATACATCTACATGTGGAACAACTCCTCCAGAACACCTACTGAACACTGGCAGAAGACCTCAGACCTCCCGAAAGGCAAGAAACTCCCCACGTACCTGGGTAGGGCAAAAGAAAAAAAGAAAAAACAGAGACAAGAGAATAGGGACGGGACCTGCACCAGTGGGAGGGAGCTGTGAAGGAGGAAAGGTTTCCACACGCTAGGAAGCCCCTTCCCGGGCGGAGACTGCGGGGGGGCGGAGGGAGGGAGCTTCGGAGCTGCGGAGGACAGCGCAGCAACAGGGGTGCGGAGGGCAAAGCGGGGAGATCCCCGCACGGAGGATCGGTGCCGACCGGCACTCACCAGCCCGAGAGGCTTGTCTGCTCACCCGCCGGGGCGGGCG
>NW_006772699.1:1011308-1025257 GCF_000442215.2 Lipotes vexillifer | reverse complement strand
TCTGCTCACCCGCCGGGGCGGGCGGGGCTGCGAGCTGAGGCTCGGGCTTCGGTCGGAGCGCAGGGAGAGGACTGGGGTTGGCGGCGTGAACACAGCCGGAAGGGGCTAGTGCGCCACGGCTAGCCGGGAGGGAGTCCGGGAAAAGGTCTGGAGCTGCCGAAGGGGCAAGAGACTTCTTCTTCCCTCTTTGTTACCTGGTGCGCGAGGAGAGGGGATTAAGAGCGCTGCTTAAAGGAGCTCCGGAGACGGGCGCGAGCCGCGGCTAAAAGCGCGGACCCCAGAGACGGGCGGGAGACGCTAAGGCTGCTGCCGCCGCCGCCACCAAGAGTACTGTGTGAGAGCACAGGTCACTATCCACACCTCCCTTCCGGGGAGCCTGTGCAGCCCTCCACTGCCAGGGTCCCAGGATCCAGGCACAACTCCCCCGGGAGAACGCACGGCGCGCCTCAGGCTGGTGCAACGTCACGCCGGCCTCTGACGCCACAGGCTCGCCCCGCACTCCGTGCCCCTCCCTCCCCCCGGCCTGAGTGAGCCAGAGGCCCCGAATCAGCGGCTCCTTTAACCCCGTCCTGTCTGAGCGAAAAACAGACGCGCCAAATCCAAAGCTGAGCGCCTGGGAGCTGTGAGAACAAAGAAGAGAAAGGGAAATCTCTCCCAGCAGCCTCAGAACCAGCGGATTAAAGCTCCACAATCAACTTGATGTACCCTGCATCTGTGGAATACATGAATAGACAACGCATCATCCCAAATTGAGGAGATGGACTTTGAGAGCAAGATTTTTATTATTTTTTCCCCTTTTCCTGTTTTCGTGAGTGTGTATGTGTATTCTTCTGTGTGAGATTTTGTCTGTATAGCTTTGCTTCCACCATTTGTCCTAGGGTTCTATCCGTCTGTTTTATTTTTATTTTTTTTCCTTAATAATTATTTTTTATTTTAATAATTTTATTTTCTTTTACTTTATCTTCTTTCTTTCTTTCTTCCTTCCTTCCTACTTCTACTAATTCTTTCTCTCTACTTTTCCTCCCTTTTATTCTGAGCCGTGTGGATGAAAGGCTCTTGGTGCTGCAGCCAGGAGTCAGTGCTGTGCCTCTGAGGTGGGAGAGCCAGCTTCAAGACACTGGTCAACAAGAGACCTCCCAGCTCCACATAACATCAAACGGCGAAAATCTCCCAGAGATCTCCATCTCAACGCCAGCTCTGCACTCAACGACCAGCAAGCTACAGTGCTGGACAACCTATGCCAACCATATAGCAAAACAGGAACACAACCCCACCCACTAGCAGAGAGGCTGCCTAAAATCATAATAAGTCCACAGACACCCCAAAACACACCACCAGACGTGGACCTGCCCACTAGAGAGACAAGATCTAGCCTCATACACCACAACACAGCCACTAGTCCCCTCCACCAGGAAGCCTCACAACCCACTGAACCAACCTTAGCCACTGGGGACAGAAACCAAAAACAACGGGAACTACGAAGCTGCAGCCTGCAAAAAGGAGACCCCAAACACAGTAAGATAAGCAAAATGAGAAGACAGAAAAAAAACACCACAGATGAAGGAGCAAGATAAAAACCCACCAGACCTAACCAATAAAGAGGAAATAGGCAGTCTACCTGAAAAAGAATTCAGAATAGTGATAGTAAAGATGATCCAAAATCTTGGAAATAGAATAGACAAAATGCAAGAAGCATTTAACAAGGACCTAGAAGAACTAAAGATGAAACAAACAACGATGAACAACACAATAAATGAAAGGAAAACTACTCTAGATGGGATCAATAGCAGAATAACTGAGGCAGAAGAACGGAGAAGTGACCTGGAAGAAAAAATAGTGGAAATAACTACTGCAGAGCAGAATAAAGAAAAAAGAATGAAAAGAACTGAGGACAGTCTCAGAGACCTCTGGGACAACATTAAACGCACCAACATTCGAATTATAGGGGTTCCAGAAGAAGAAGAGAAAAAGAAAGGGACTGAGAAAATATTTGAAGCGATTATAGTTGAAAACTTCCCTAATATGGGAAAGGAAATAGTCAATCAAGTCCAGGAAGCGCAGAGAGTCCCATGCGGGATAAATCCAAGGAGAAATATGCCAAGACACATATTAATCAAACTGTCAAAAATTAAATACAAAGAAAGCATATTAAAAGCAGCAAGGGAAAAACAACAAATAATACACAAGGGAATCCCCATAAGATTAATAGCTGATCTCTCAGCAGAAACTCTGCAAGCCAGAAGGGAGCGGCAGGACATACTGAAAGTGATGAAGGAGAAAAACCTGCAACCAAGATTACTCTAGCCAGCAAGGATCTCATTCAGATTTGATGGAGAAATTAAAACCTTTACAGACAAGCAAAAGCTGAGAGAGTTCAGCACCACCAAACCAGCTTTACAACAAATGCTAAAGGAACTTCTCTAGGCAAGAAACACAAGAGAAGGAAAAGACCTACAATAACGAACCCAAAACAATTTAGAAAATGGGAATAGAAACGTACATATCGATAATTACCTTAAATGTAAATGGACTAAATGCTCCCAGCAAAAGACACAGATTGGCTGAATGGATACAAAAACAAGACCCATATATCTGCTGTCTACAAGAGACCCACGTCAGACCTAGAGACACATACAGACTGAAAGTAAGGGGATGGAAAAAGATATTCCATGCAAATGGAAACCAAAAGAAAGCTGGAGTAGCAATTCTCATATCAGACAAAAATAGACTTTAAAATAACGACTATTAGAAGACACAAAGAAGGACACTACCTAATGATCAAGGGATCGATCCAAGAAGAAGATGTAACAATTGTAAATATTTATGCACCCAACAGAGGAGCACCTCAATACATAAAGCAAATACTAACAGCCATAAAAGAGGAAAGAGAAGCAATTCTCATATCAGACCAAATAGACTTTAAAATAAAGACTATTAGAAGAGACAAAGAAGGACACTACATAATGATTAAGGGATCGATCCAAGAAGAAGATATAACAATTGTAAATATTTATGCACCCAACATAGGAGCACCTCAATACATAAGGCAAATACTAACAGCCATAAAAGGGGAAATCGACAGTAACACATTCATAGTAGGGGACTTTAACACCCCACTTTCACCAATGGACAGATCATCCAAAATGAAAATAAATAAGGAAACACAAGCTTTAAATGATACATTAAACAAGATGGACTTAATTGATATTTATAGGACACTCCATCCAAAAACAATAGAATACACATTTTTCTCAAGTGTTCATGGAACATTCTCCAGAACAGATCATATCTTGGGTCACAAATAAAGCCTTGGTAAATTTAAGAAAATGGAAATTGTATCAAGTATCTTTTCCAACCACAATGCTATGAGACTAGATATCAATTACAGGAAAAGATCTGTAAAAAACACAAACACATGGAGGCTAAACAATACACTACTTAATAACGAAGTGATCACTGAAGAAATCAAAGAGGAAATTAAAGAATACCTAGAAACAAATGACAATGGAGACACGACGACCCAAAACCTATGGGATGCAGCAAAAGCAGTTCTAAGAGGGAAGTTTATAGCAATACAAGCCCACCTTAAGAAACAGGAAACATCTCGAATAAACAACCTAACCTTGCACCTAGAGCAAGTAGAGAAAGAAGAACAAAAAACCCCCAAAGTTAGCAGAAGGAAAGAAATCATAAAAATCAGATCAGAAATAAATGAAAAAGAAATGAAGGAAATGATAGCAAAGATCAATAAAATTAGAAGCTGGTTCTTTGAGAAGATAAACAAAATAGATAAACCATTAGCCAGACTCATCAAGAAAAAAAGGGAGAAGACTCAAATCAATAGGATTAGAAATGAAAAAGGAGAAGTAACAACTGACACTGCAGAGATGCAAAGGATCCTGAGGGATTACTACAAGCAACTCTATGCCAATAAAATGGACAACCTGGAAGAAATGGACAAATTCTTAGAAAGGCACAACCTGCCAAGACCGAATCAGGAAGAAACGGAAAACATGAACAGACCAATCACAAGCACTGAAATTGAAACTGTGATTAAAAATCTTCCAACCAAGAAAAGCCCAGGACCAGATGGCTTCACAGGCGAATTCTATCAAACATTTAGAGAAGAGCTAACACCTATCCCTCTCAAACTCTTCCAAAATATAGCAGAGGGAGGAACACTCCCAAATTCATTCTACGAGGCCACCATCACCTTGATACCAAAACCAGACAAGGATGTCACAAGGAAAGAAAACTACAGGCCAATATCACTGACGAACATAGATGCAGAACTCCTCAACAAAATATGAGCAAACTTAATCCAACAGCACATTACAAGGATCATACACCATGATCAAGTGGGGTTTATTCCAGGAATGCAAGGATTCTTCAATATACGCAAATCAATCAATGTGATAAACCACAGTAACAAACTGAAGGAGAAAAGCCATATGATCATCTCAATAGATGCACAGAAAGCTTTCAACAAAATTCAACACCCATTTATAATAAAAACCCTGCAGAAAGTAGGCATAGAGGGCACTTTCCTCAACATAATAAAGGCCACATATGACAAACCCACAGCCAACATCATCCTCAATGATGAAAAACTGAAAGCATTTCCACTAAGATCAGGAACAAGACAAGGTTGCCCACTCTCACCACTCTTATTCACCACAGTTTTGGAAGTTTTAGCCACAGCAATCAGAGAAGAAAAGGAAATAAAAGGAATCCAAATCGGAAAAGAAGAAGTAAAGCTGTCACTGTTTGTAGATGACATGATACTATACATAGAGAATCCTAAAGATGCTACCAGAAAACTACTAGAGCTAATCAATGAATCTGGTAAAGTTGCAGGATACAAAATCAATGCACAGAAATCTCTGGCATTCCTATACACTAATGATGAGAAATCTGAAAGTGAAATCGAGAAAGCACTCCCATTTACCACTGCAACAAAAAGAATAAAATACATAGGAATAAACCTACCTAAGGAGACAAAGGACCTGTATGCAGAAAAGTATAAGACACTGATGAAAGAAATTAAAGATGATACAAAGAGATGGAGAGATATACCATGTTCTTGGATTGGAAGAATCAACATTGTGAAAATGACTCTACTCCCCAAAGCAATCTATAGATTCAATGCAATCCCTATCAAACTACCACTGGCTTTTTCACAGGAACTAGAACAAAAAATTTCACAATTTGTATGGAAACACAAAAGACCCCGAATAGCCAAAGCAATCTTGAGAACAAAAAATGGAGCTGGAGGAATCAGGCTGCCTGACTTCAGACTATACTACAAAGCTACAGTAATCAAGACAGTATGGTACTGGCACAAAAACAGAAAGATAGATCAATGGAATAGGATAGAAAGCCCAGAGATAAACCCATGCACATATGGTCACCTTATCTTTGATAAAGGTGGCAGGAATATACAGTGGAGAAAGGACAGCCTCTTCAATAAGTGGTGCTGGGAAAATTGGATAGGTACATGTAAAAGTATGAGATTAGATCACTCCCTAACACCATACACAAAAATAAGCTCAAAATGGATTAAAGACCTAAATGTAAGGCCAGAAACTATCAAACTCTTAGAGGAAAACATAGGCAGAACACTCTATGACATAAATCACAGCAAGATCCTTCTTGACCCATCTCCTAGAGTAATGGAGATAAAAACAAAAATAAACAAATGGGACCTAATGAAACTTCAAAGCTTTTGCACAGCAAAGGAAACCATAAACAAGACCAAAAGACAGCCCTCAGAATGGGAGAAAATATTTGCAAATGAATCAACTGACAAAGGATTAATCTCTAAAATTTACAGGCAGCTCATGCAGCTCAATAACAAAAAAACAAACAACCCAATCCAAAAATGGGCAGAAGACCTAAATAGACATTTCTCCAAAGAAGATATACAGACTGCCAACAAACACATGAAAGAATGCTCAACATCATTAATCATTAGAGAAATGCAAATCAAAACTACAATGAGATATCATCTCACACCAGTCAGAATGGCCATCATCAAAAAATCTAGAAACAATAAATGCTGGAGAGGGTGTGGAGCAAAGGGAACACGCTTGCGCTGCTGGTGGGAATGTGAATTGGTCCAGCCACTATGGAGAACAGTATGGAGGTTCCTTAGAAAACTACAAATAGAACTACCATATGACCCAGCAATCCCACGACTGGGCATATACCCTGAGAAAACCATAATTCAAAAAGAGTCACGTACCAAAATGTCCACTGCAGCTCTATTTACAATAGCCTGGAGATGGAAACAACCTAAGTGCCCGTCATCGGATGAACGGATAAAGAAGATGTGGCACATATATACAATGGAATATTACTTAGCCATAAAAAGAAGCGACATTGAGCTATTTGTAATGAGGTGGATAGACCTGGAGTCTGTCATACAGAGTGAAGTAAGTCAGAAAGAGAGAGACAAATACCGTATGCTAACACATATATATGGAATTTAAGAAAAAACAATGTCAGGAAGAACCTAGGGGTAAGACAGGAATAAAGACACAGACCTACTAGAGAACGGACTTGAGGATATGGGGAAGGGGAAGAGTGAGCTGTGACAAAGCGAGAGAGAGGCATGGACATATATACACTACGAAACGTAGGTAGATAGCTAGTGGGAAGCAGCCGCATAGCACAGGGAGATCAGCTCGGTGCTTTGTGACCGCCTGGAGGGGTGGGATAGGGAGGGTGGGAGGGAGGGAGGGAGACGCAAGAGAGAAGAGATATGGGAACATACGTATATGTATAACTGATTCACTTTGTTATAAGCAGAAACTAACACACCATTGTAAAGCAATTATACCCCAATAAAGATGTTAAAAAAAAAAAAAAAGAAACTGCGGTATATATAATCTAATACTACTCAGCCGTAAAAAGAATGAAAGCCTGCCAGTTGTGACAATTGTGGATGGTCCTTGAAGGTATTATGCTAAGTGAAATAAGTCAGAAGGAGAAAGACAGATCCTGAATGATTTCACTCATATGTGGAATCTAAAAAACAAAACAAATGAACAAACAAAATAAAACAAAAACAAACTCAGAGATACAGAGATCAGATTAGTGGTTTCCAGAGGGGAAGGGGGTTTGGACGGTGGGGCAAAATGGGTGAAGGGGGTCAGCTGTATGGTTATGGGTACTAACTACAGTTGTGGTGGTGATTACTTTGTGGTGTATACAGATGTCAAATTATAATGCTGTAAACTTGCAACCTATACAATAACAAAAAATTTGTTGCAAAAGGTAGATCTTATTTGGATTCTGATTCAAACAAATAAAGTAGTACTTTATTTTATGCTACTCAAAAGGCAACTGAAATATTGAACAATGACTGGCTATTCGATATTAAGAACTTACTGTGTTTCTTTGCTGTGATATGGCTGTTATGCTTTGAAAGTGTTTTTTAAGGATACACTCTGATGTACTACAGATGAAATGACTTGATGTTTGGGACTTGCTTCAGAAAAATATGGGAGGCGGAGGAGTGGATGAAGGTAAGGAAGAAGCAAGGTGTGTTGATAATGGTAGGAGCTGGAGTACAGGCGGTGCATTATGATATGCAGTCTTCCTTTTGATGTTGGCTATCATTTTGATATTGGCTAAAGCCTGACATAATATTTATTGAATTAGCCACTGTTTATATTTAAATGCACTCGTTACTCCAGTAACTTACTACTGTCTTTAAGTTATTAACTCCACCCATTGACGAAGCAGACCGCAAGGGCAATATTCTGAGCATTGTGTAGCCTGCTAGGGCTGTGACCTTAGGCAACTTGCTTACCCCCTCCCTCTGGTCCCATCTGCACAATGGGGATTATGAGAGGGTCTACTTGATAGGGTTATTGAGAGGTCACCCAAGACAAAGGATTTAGCACAATGCTCTGCAGCAAGGGAGTGTCTGATAAACACTGGCTGCCAATTACAGTGAAAATTTCTGAGTTTGCTGGTTTCTTATTTTGGTAACTTATTGCAGTTCTTGAAAACCACAAGCCTACTGGTGAAGAAAATACAGGATTCTGGATTTTAATGAATCCCAGACAGCTTTCTACAAGTAAGAAAATATACTGGGTAGGTTGATATGAATCCACAGCTCACAACTCTTCAAAGACGGATAACGATACGACCCTTCTCTTACGTTGGTCTTTCCCAAGTGGGAAATCACGTGATTCCCTCAGAGGCAAAGCCTGAAACATAGCATGTGGCTTTCAGCCCCCCTCTAGCTCCGTCTTCTGGTTCTCTGGTTCTGTGCCACCTGAGAGTATTCTCTCTGGAACATGATCGAGCCCCTGCCCACCTCTCTCCCCATCTCAAATAGTCTCCCTGCCCACTACATTCCAGCCACACTGGCCTATGTCTGTCCTTCAAAAACACCTCCCTTTTCTCTTTTTCTGCCAGGAAAAGAATGCCCTTTTCCTGATCTTCACACGGCTCCTTTTCATTCAAGTCTCTGTTTAAACATCACCTGCTGAGGAACCTTCCCTGAACGCCCACCCACCGTTGCCCCTCTTCCCCAGTATACAACACATTTTTATTTTCATCTTAGCACCTAACGCTGCTTGATATTTTCTTGTCCAGGCTGTGTTTATTATTTCGATCCCTCAGTAGAATAGGAAGTCCACGGAAGAGGACGCTTGTCTGCTTATGGACCACTGCCTCCCTAGCTACTAGAATAGTTCTTGGCACATACTAGGAACTCAATAAATACAGGTTGATTTAATGCATGCCTAAGTCCAAGAATCAATAAGGGGTTGAAACTGAAACATACCAACAGCGTCAGAGAGTCCGTAGACCCTTTGGCCATAGGCATCCGTCTTATCCCAGATGAAGGTGTAGGCCAGGTTGGGAGAGGCCTGGAATGACTTCTGGAAGAGGTGCCCCTCTACCGCTACCATCAGATGAACCCTGATGAGGTTCAGGGGCACCGTGGACTGGGTCATGGTGATCTTCAGCAGCGACTTGTAGCCTGCGGTCCTGGAGCTCAGGTAGCGAAGCTTCACGTTGGAACCAGGGAGCTCAATTTCTTCATGAAGAACCTGGGGAGGAAACGCAAGGTAGATCCACTGCATCAAAGGCACCCCGGCAGCTGGGCTGCTTGCAACCCAAGGCTACCTGTCTGCTGCCACCCTCACCAAAGCATCACGCCTTACGAGGGAGTGCAAGAACCACTTTCCTTTCCATGGCTGAGAAGAGAGAAGAAAACCCCCAACAACCAAAACTTTATCCTGCACTACGGAGCAAGGTGGCTGAGGTTATGGTTTTTGGATTAATAATTATTCTTGGTCACTGTTGCGTTTCTTTTTAAAACCACGCTGTTGGCAAAAGATGTAAATAAGAACAGCAGGCTTTATTGCTAGTTGCATGCGAGGAGGCCACAAGAGGCTGTAATTATATGAACCTGCAGCTTCCACCGACAATTGCTATAAAGCAACAGGGAGGCAATAATGTAATATGCCCTCTGTCGTAACACTGATGTAGATCATTAAAGCGCCTCTTATCATGTATCTCTGTGACTAACAGGAATAAAAAGCAATTTGCAGGTGGGCTGCGCATATGTGTATTGTTTTTATTCTATTAAAAGCTCCAGTGACTGCTAAAGTCTGGAAACATCTGGAATGTCCAGGAGAGATTCAGTTTTCTCTCCAGTGACTACAAATTCTACTGCGTTCTTACTTTTTGTCCCTCCCCCTTAATATGAGTTTCTGGCTTATCCAGGCAGAGAGAGATGGTGGGAGGAAGTCAGCCAGCCAGTTTGGGTCAGGGCAGTATTGAGAGTCCCACCCTGGTACCCGGTGCTCCTACCTGGGTCTCAGGCACGATGGGATTCTGCCCAGGGGCAGCGCTGAGGAAGGTGGACAGCGGGGAGGAGATGATGATTGGATCCGGCCGGACAAAGCCACTGAGGTCACAGCTGGGGATGGAGTTCTCCTCTGTCTTCATCACCAGAGTGTCCATGGCATAAAAGCTATTCCACGGCAGCCACACGGTACGCTCCTGGCTCATGAACGGGGCTCGCTCAAAGTGCAGGGTCAAGGAGGCGCCGCCATTGGCGATCAGGTCAAACCTGGAGAGGGGGTAAGTGAGCTCACTGAGAGGGGTGAACTCACCTGCAGACCAGGTAGGTGCTCTGACCTCCAGGCTGAAGGTAGTGGGAGGGGCAGAGCAGGCAGGCGAAGAACACGGGCTCTGTGGGAACCCAAACTCTACCACTTACTAGTTGTGTGACTGTGGGCAAGTTGCTAACCCTCTCTCAGCCCCCGTTTTTTCATCTGTGAAATGGAAATAATTATACCAATGTCACGGTGTGGCTGAGCGGATGAAATTTTGTGATGAATTCAACGTAGGGGTCAGCCGACTCGGCCCATGAGCTACAGCCGGCCCACGACCCGTTTTGGTAAAAAGTTTTATTGGAATCCCAGCCACGCCCACTGATTGGCTTATCCTCTCCAGCTGTTTCTGACCTACAGTGGAAGAGCCTGGTAGTTCTAACAGGAACCATATGGCATCAAAGCCTAAAATAGATACTACCTGGCCCTTTACAGAAAATGTATGTCCCCCTCCTCCCCCCCTGCCCAGGTGTAAAGCATTTAGCATCGTGCTAGGCTCATAGGAGTCTTCACCACATCGTGGAGTTACGATGATTGGATTCTAGGACACAGGGAGGGGCTCACGAAAGCTTTCTTTTCATCAACCTGTACCGTTTCTCCTTTTTTTTTTTTTTTTTTTTTTTTTTTTTTTTTTTGGTTTCACAGAACCTTAACGTTTTTTGAGATACAACTGACATATAACATTATATTAGTTTCAGGTGTACAACGTAATTCAATATTTGAATGGTCATTGTGAAATGACCACCACCATAAATCCATTCATCACCACACCTAGTTACAATTGTTTTTTTCTTGTGCTAAAAACTTTTAAGATCTGTCTCAGCAACTTTCAAATATACAGTGTGGTAACAGTAACTATAGTCACCATGTTATACATACATCCCAGGACTATATTCCTGTTTTCCTCCAGAGCTGGATGGAAGTGTATTACTAGTAAAGTAAAATAAAGGTAGTTCTTCCCCAATTAATGGGAAAGAACGTTAATGGAGAGAAGTCTCTCAATTTTGTGCTTTACTCCTCCACCGGGATCTCAACTCTTTGAGGGCAGTGGTACTCCCTCGTATACACTTCAGAATCCCCAGCAACTAGCAGAGCTCCTGGATCACAGTAGAAACTCAATGAAAATATACGGACTCACTGGCTTCACTGAATTTTGGTAACGCTTTTAGTGTTTTTCAATAGACATAAAATGAGTGAACATGGAACATATGAATATTAAGGTAAATATCATGGTGGAAGAGTTTATTCTATTAATTTGTTTATATTTTATTTGGGGGCATGCACGCTGCTGGGGACGTTTTTTTTTTTTTAATTTATTTACTTTTGGCTGCACTGTGTCTTCGTCGCTGCACATGGGCTTTCTCTAGTTGCGGCCGGAGGGGGCTACTCTTGGTTGTAGTGCGCGGGCTTCTCATTGTGGTGGCTTCTCTTTGTTGTGGAGCACGGGCTCTAGGCACAAGGGCTTCAGTAGTTGTGGTGCACGGGGTCAGTTGCTCCGCGGCATGTGGGATCTTCCCAGACCAGGGCTCAAACCCGTGTCCCCTGCATTGGCAGGCAGATTCTTAACCACCGCACCACCAGGGACGCCCGGGGATGGTTTTGTATAGGGTACAGGAGAGTCAAATGTTTTGAAGTGAAATTGTTCCTCGTTGGGATGATAGCATCAAACCACCCATGTCTGTGGCACACACCACTACACAACAGATTGTGGGATTCCTCGGAGCATTTCCAGACACATCCTGTGACTTCCAGGGCTTTGCTACCCGGACAAGCTGAAGAATCACCGATCCATGAGGTTGGATAGATGAACTGGGAAGTGGATTTAGGCGATAATTAGTCAGGAAGCAGCTGAGAGGGCTGGGGCAGCATAAGGTGGTGAGAAACATCTGATGAGGACTCAGAAATGTCCTCTGGTGTCGTCACAGGACTTACAGGGCAAGAACGCTGGCTTCTAAGAATGAACAAGCACTGAGGCAGCTCGGCATGGTACACCTTCACAGTCCTAGTGCTTTCAGCTAATTAGAATTGCCTGCACCTAGTGAATACCGAGAATATTTGGTTTCAGAGGTGACAATAGGAGGACGGGGCTACTGTGGGCTGGTGATTTTTGAAACTACCTGCAAGGCTACCTTAGGACATTAGGAGAAAAGACCAGATTCTTCACCAGAGAAAGGCAAGATTCACAGCACATGATACGTTTATGATTTTCCAGGTTCCAGTTTTATAGAAAAAGTGTTGCATCAGATTTCCATCAACCGTCTCCTCTTTCATTTGGAATAGAATACAATAGTGTGTTTCTGTGTGTTTTAAGGCTACGGTGGGTGAGTTGTTTTCCCCTTCCCACAGATTTCGTTTCTTCTTTTTATCTTTTTCTTTAAATTTCAAGTCCATGCCCAATGGATTAAGGAAACGACAGCTTTCATCTCGGTGGAGGCTGCATGGGCGCGGGTTTTCAGTCAGAAGATAATAGGGAAAGGTTGCCTCCTTCACACCGCAGGGTGACATGCTAAATGTATCTAATTAGGCTTCTCTGATTACATCCCACCCCCTCAAAACAGGAGCAAAAATAACACAACTCCTAAAGCCACAGATGAAAGCAGAAGGGGTTCACCACAGGACACTGTGGCATGTGGATCCTTGTCACCCTGCACTGCCTTTGATTTAAAATAAAATAGGAGTGAGATTCCAAGAGCTACTCTCCCTTCCTTCTGGCCTCTGCCACACTCAACACCAACACACACACACACACACACACACACACACACACACACACACACACACACGGAAAAGCATGGGACTCCTCATTTTCTCCTATCCTTAATCTATCTCTAATTTATGTTATTGCTGCCTGTGGGATACGGCTGTGGTTTATTTATATTTGTCCATCTCCACCATGCTAGTGCTAGTACAGACCATCACCACCTCTCACCAGCAGCCCTGCAACAGCTTCCCAACAGGTGTCCCCTATAGAGGCTTGCTCTATATTCCCACACTGCAGCAGGGTGATCCTTTAAAATGCAAATAGGCCACCACCATCACTCTACCATCAAGAAAGGCTTTGATCATTTTCCAAATCAAAATCGTCTTCAAATCTAGCACCAAATCCTTAATATGCCCCACGGTAGGGAGAATAATGTTCTCCCCTCCCCAAAAGCTGTGCATATCCTAATTCCCGGAAACTGGGAATATTTTATGTTTCTCATGGCAAAGGGGATCAAGGTTGCAGACGGAATTAAGGTTGCTAATCAGCTGACTTGAAGATGAAAAGCTTATTCTGGATTATCTAGGTGGGTTTAGTGTAATCACAAGAAACCTTAAAAGTAGAAGAGAGAGGCAGAAGGAGTCAGTGTCAGAGTGATTTGATGTGAGAAAGACGCAGCCCTCCACTGCTGGCTTTGAAAATGGAAGAGGGCCAGGCAGCCAAGGAATGCAGGCAGCCTCCACCTCCAGCAGCTGGGAAAAGACGAAACCACAGATTCTCCCCCGCAGCCCCCAAAGGGAACACAGCCCTACTGACACCTCGATTTTAGCCCAGACTTCTGACCTCCAGAACTGGAAGATAATAAGTTTGTGTTGTTTTAAGCCACTAGGTTTGGATAATTTGTTACATCAGCAGTGAGAAGTTAATACCTGCCCTCTAAGGCCCTACAGAGGCTGGACATTGCCCGGCTCTGCACCTTCATTTTGTACCCCTTTCGGTTCACCCCTTGTCTCTTTTCTTCTTGGTTTTCTCATGCTCGTGCTGTCACATGTCCCCCAAAGATGTTGTGACCCCTCCCCGCCGTGGCCTCACCTCCCCACCTTTTCCAG
>NW_006772699.1:1007070-1010296 GCF_000442215.2 Lipotes vexillifer | reverse complement strand
TTTTTAAAGGTTATACTCCATTTACAGTTATTATAAAATACTGGCTATATTCCCTGTACTGTTCAATACATCCTTGCAGCTTATTTATTTTATACACAGTAGTTTGTACTTCTTCATTCCCTAACCCTATCTTGCTCTTCTCCTTTTCCCTCTCCCACTGGTAACCAGTAGTTTGTTCTCTATATCTATAAGTCTGTTTCTTTTCTGTTATACTCACTAGTTTATTTTTTAGATTCCACATATAAGTAATATCATACAGTATCTTTCTCTATCTGACTTACTTCACTAAGCATAATACTCTCCAAGTCCATCCATGTTGTTGCAAATGGAAAAATTTCATTCTTTTTATGGCTAATTCTTAACAAATGAATGTTTTCACAACCTTCTCTTATTATTCTTCAAGTAAGGGAAGGCGTTTAAGAGTCTTCAAGACTCCCAAAACAAGTTCTCTCCAATTCTTTTGACAATGTGCATGTTGCATTTGACATTTTGTTTGTGAATTTTACACCGACTGTATGTCCATGTCACACAGAAACTTCAATTTTTAAATATCATTGCAAGAAAAACTAAATTAAAAGAGAAAAACGTAAGTAGAATAATGAAGGAACTTCAAGCTAAGTTAAATAAGGAAATCTTGACCTTGTGGCTTTGACTATGTAAAAGATAAATTTGAGGAAATGATATTTGTCTTCAAATATTTGAGGAAATAAAATTAGAGTTGTTCAAAAATTGATAGAGAATATAACTGTTTCCAGGGTGTAAAACCTTATAGGAGAGAAGTTTTTCTCAATAAAATTGAGACCTTTCTAAGAAATGAATGAATAAAAGTTGAATGAATCAACAACTAATGAGTGAACACAAGAAAAACATAACAGTCATCCTCATAAGCAATAACATATAAAGGACACTGATTTTTGAGATTACCTAAATATTTCCCCATATCATTCTTTCTTGTCATAAATTTTAAATACTCAACATTATAAGTGCGTGGAGGACAAACATACACACGCATTTTCTCACACATACTACATTTGCTATTCAGGAGGTCTAAGATCCTTTCATCCTGCTCAATATTTTTACTGTATTCACAGCTTTAGAATTTTGTTTGGCGAATATGCAAACATATCTTATCAAAATGAAGTTCTCATTTTAAAAAATGCACTTTATATACTGGAGTCAAAAATTACTTAGTAGTCCTTGATTTTTGTGTTTTAGGGCCTTTGGTTTTCAAAGAAAGCCTAATTTAGAAAGCCGAAAAACTACATCCCTATTTCACACTGACTGGGGCCATACCAAAACAAAATTTTTTCCTACTCTCTGAAAATAAATTATTAAGTAAGGCAGAGAACAGTTATTTTATGTTTAAATATTTTAAAAAATTTACAAAATTAACTGAAAGAAATATTTATTCTTCTCTGCTATTGTTTCAGTGTGTGACCATCTCTAAAACAAGAAGGGCACAGTCCCATAGGTCTGGGAATGATACGGACAGATGGACAGAAAAGTCCTCTGGGTTCTTTATTAGTTTCTGCCATTCTTGAAGTGGTAATCAATAAAAAAGTTTTCTCATAAAATAAATTGAATATTTCACTGTAAAAAGTGATTATCTTCTTTATTCCCATGGCTGACCTTAATAACTCACAAACTCCGTAGGCATTTTGTGTTGTCTATGAGTTATGAGACTTTCATACTCATAAAAGAAATAGAATAATCACCCTTCACTGCAGAGATATTCTACACTCATATTAAATCAGTAAGAGGCACATGGTTCCTTTTGATTGCAAGAAGACTGAATAAACATGTCAGGTATCTATCTAAATTCAGATGTATGACACCTGAGGATCACTATTTTGAAAAGAGATTTTATGTCTGCATTGCCAATAATTTTTTTTAAAAGTCCAGACATTTTATTATACTTGACTTGAATTAGGCAAATATGATTCTGTATAGCCTATTACATTTTAGGAGGGCTCCTTGACTTATTTTGTAATTGCTTATTTAAGCATATCACCTTCACGTTAAAAAATACAATTAGATTATTTTAGTGTGTCATCATTATATTTTTATAGAAAGAGATTTAGCAATTATGTTAACTTGTAATTTGTATGTATCATCTGCAGAACACCCACTGTGGTATATAAAACCGTGGGGATTCCAACAAAATTGGTTCCCTGACAAAAACAAGGTACTGCATAGACTGCATTAACAGAAATGACTAGATCAATTGAACTCTCCTGAGAAACATAAATAATGCATCTCTCTATACTTACTGAATAAATAACCCTAAACAAGACAGAAGGATATGATAGTGAGACAACATTTTGTATTTTAGAGGTAGCAGTCCTTTAAAAATAACAGTATTGTTCTCTTTTCATTTATGAAGAAACGCTGGCTGGAGAAGTTGAATAATTTATTCAGGAATACAAAATTATATTTGGCCAACTGAAAAACTAGAACTAATTATTATTTAATTAATTTTATTTTTTAAATTAACAAATAGAAAATTTGAATCTTCTTGGTGTACAACTTTAGCACATGTATAGATTTGTGTAATTACCACTACAGTCAGGACATAGAATGATCCCATTGCCCCAAAAACTCTCTTGCCCTGCTCCTTTGAAGTGGTATCCTCTTCCTACCGCTAACCTCTGGCAAGCACTGAATATTTTTTGTTACTGTAGTTTTGGCTTCTCCAGTATGTCATATAAATGGAATCATATAATATATAATCTTTTGAAACTGACTTCTCTCAATCAGCATAATGCCTTTGAATTCATCCACGTTGCTAAGTCTGTCAGTAGAGATTATTATACCTATATATATATATATATATATATATATATATATAGGGGGGATTCTCCCTAGAGATCTGGCCTGGTGGGTCTCCCCCCAGTCCACAAGGGGGAGCCACGTGGTTCCAAGCCAACAGCACCATCTGTCTCTTTGCAGCCTCAGTCCTAAGTAAGTGGAGCCCCACAAAGCTACTTACGTGCCATCTTGGCGGGTAATGGTGTAGCCGTACTTTGGATACTTGACAAAAGACACGTTCACACCAATCAGGGGAGTTCCATCTGTAGTTACTACTTGGCCTCGGATGAGAGAAACCAAGCTGAGAGAAAGAGAAACACAAGCTTTTGAGCCCCAGGCAGGAGAACAAGGGGACAAGGGGGTGTCGTAGAGTTCCCCTTCCCCATTGCACAACCCCCCCCCCCCCCCCCCCCCCGCC
>NW_006772699.1:998450-1006870 GCF_000442215.2 Lipotes vexillifer | reverse complement strand
CCCCCCCCATCCTCATCTGGTCCCTAAGGCAAGGACGAGACCTTTAAACATGAACTTCTGGCTTCACACGATCACATCTCGATGAGAGATGTGGGCCAGAGGGATGTCTCAATGCTGGCGTTCCCCGAGGAACGGTCTGGGGTGAAATCCACGGGCAGCATCTTCAGTCATTCTGCTGGGCGATGGGGTCCCCTGTGCACATCCCCTCTGTCCTCAGCCTCACTCCGTTTCTTGACATCACTTGCCTTTTGCTTGGCCCTAGCTTCAGGCTGCCCCTCATCACTCATGTTTGTGCCTTAGCCTGGCACGGAGGGTATTATCCTCGGGTGAGAGCTTCCCCATCTGCCTACTCATTTCCTTCTCTGGCTGTGGAGGAAGGCACTGTTACTATTCTCTTCCAGGCTGGGATGACAGAGGGAGTGGGGGGTTGGGTGGTGGGAGCACACAAAGGTTTTTATATGAGGCTGGGCCATATACATACGTTATTTTTTCTGTTGCCCTTTAAGAGCAAAATTTCCCACAATCCATGGCATCCTGAGGAAAAGAGAACATTAGAGAATTTTTTTCTTTTCTTTTTTTTTTCCTGGTAGAACTACCTTGGATTCTGGGTTCCATGTAACTATGTATTTCTCTTACATCAAATTCCTGCTACCAGGATTTGGGGCAGGGGAGCGGGGAGGTGGTATATACCTCTCAACTTTTTGCCACCATGAGAGAAAGCCCCCCTCTCTCCAGATCATAGTAATTAGAACTTTCCCAAAGATGCCAGCATTCAACCAGCTCCTTCTGGGAAATCCCATAAAGCAATAGAGACGCCACAATAGTCTACTCAAAATCCATGGAGAGAGAATGCACACGCCTCCCTTCAACTGAATTCTCCTGACTTCATAGAGAAATGGGCTAATGAGAAGTTCCATCTTTGTACTAAGTTTCCAGCCTACCAGGCAGGTTTGCAGCTGTACTGTTGGACTTCAAGCCACTGGGCAATTTGGCGAAGGCAGAGAGGTTCTCAGGCGTCCAGATTCTTGGACACACTCCCAGTTTCTGGACCAGGTAATAAAGGTGACCCGTTCTCTGCCAGAATCTTGTCCAAGTCCGCTCAATTTTTGGAATGCACTTATTTCTGCAGTCCCAGGTGAACCCAAAACTGGAGGGATGCTCTCTCCAAGCACCTCTCTTTTTATTAGCAATCCCCCCAACTGTTCAACTCCGACCCCTTGGTGATCTCAGGAGGGTTTAGACTGTTCCACTGACAGCTCTAATTGTCTGATACTGGCTGCCTATCAAATGAATTCCATTTTTAGCTGGTTCCAACCACAATGCTACAGTCTTTTGAAAGTGGAAAACTAATTTATGAAAATAATTCTTTCGTTCAATTCCATTTCCTTATCTTAGCTCAGACTAAGATTTCTTTCAGGCCTCCCTAGACACTATTTTAAAATCAGTGATGTGTGTTGATGACCACAAGGTACAAGCTGCTTGTGATGAGAAAACAAAAGTGGGAATACATCCCACAGTGGAGTATTTTTCCCCTCCATTTTTTATACAACTGTTATTTCTTTTAAATCATTCCTGTAGCATAAGACTTTGCGGAGTGCCATAGGAATAAAGGGAGCTGGGTTGCCTGTGATTTCTACCCTCTGTTTCCCTAATTCTTCATTGCTGCTGGCTTCCTATCGTCTCTAGGCAGTCAATTCGCAGAAAAGATTCAGCTAAGACATGCTATCAGTTCGTTTCTATTTATGATTATTGGTGTGTAACAATTATCACATTATCTAGATAGTGAGATCTGCTCTATAAATTATAGTGGTGGAGTCCAGGCATTTTAGTTATTTTTGTATGCCATTATCTAGGGGAAACGCCTTCTTAGCAGTCTTGAATTAAGCTCTTTTTTACTCCTAGCTTTGTCTTTCATTATTTGTCAGAGGATAATGCACTGAAATTCACATGCTTGGTGAACTTCAACCTATGTCTTGGAGTAACATTTTGCATTTCTGAATTACGGATCCAAGCCGACATGCTGGAGCGTGGAGCTTTCTCTAAAGCAAGCTTCTTTGGCCCAGATCTCCGGGGCTGGTATAGTCTACCAAATATTCTGGAGCCCCTGCCTGCTCCCTAC
Source organism: Lipotes vexillifer (assembly GCF_000442215.2). Lineage (NCBI taxonomy): Eukaryota > Metazoa > Chordata > Mammalia > Artiodactyla > Lipotidae > Lipotes > Lipotes vexillifer. The sequence continues at coordinate 1,004,751 of NW_006772699.1, read as the reverse complement.
ATCTTGCCTCTAACTCAGGGTGCCTTCTGGGACTGGTAACTACTGGTGAGGAGGAGACTGATTTTCAAGGCACAGGTGAAGAAAGAGTATGAAGAGGAGATGAGGAAATTACTGGATTTAGGGTAGAAATAATAAAATGTTAATAGGAAGCCGACTGAAACAGAGCACGAGCCTTTGAAAGATGCCCTTACAGTCTAAGCAAACTGTATGCAAACCTCACCGAAATGCTCATGGACTAGTGCAAGGGCCTGTCATGAGTCTCTGGCAATGGGAATTATGTTCATAATTAAAAAGAAACATACCTACATAATCCCTGTCCCAGAACTGGGATTTAATAAGCAGAGAAAATATTTTTTTGTTTCGAGATCTGTGGTTTATTCTTTTGAGGGTTACTCATATTAAAATAATATTACTGTGTGTAGTATAATCTGTACGTATTAATTTAATTTCAACAATCAAGAAAATAAAGTTTGAGGTTAAATAACTTGCCTAACGTGACACAGCTAGAGGGTGTTCGGGGGGGGGGGGGGGGGGGCGGGCTGAAATAGACAAGGGCTGAGATTATTTTTTCTTTTCTATTTTATTTTTAGTAAAACCAGAACAGAGAGAGGCTAAAGTTGCTGGCCCAAGGTGACCTCATTAAGAACCCTCATAGTCAAAGAGCTGCCAGGAATTGGGGCTGCACAGCTTCCCAGAGAGTTCTAAGGGGCTGTGGAATTAATTGGCTGTACCATTACCCACCACTTCCCCATCCCACCCTCGCCAGGCTCTCCCAGGGAGGAGCGGAGTCTCAGTCATGGCCTGATGATGTTTCCTCCCCAAAGTCTAATGAGGGAGGCTCCAAGACAATCACTTATAAGGGTAAGGGCTCCTCTAAGAAGTAAAGTCTGGTATTTCCTTCGCCAGCGAGAAGGCTGCTTAAGCAGTGTTATTTCCCGAGTTGCTTCAGGGTCTGCCCAGACCTAAGTGAGGATGAAGAAAACTAAGAGAAAGATGGCATGAAGAGGGCTGTCAGAGGGGTAAGGGGGCAGGGACAAGTCCCTAGTTCCTAGAGGTTCCCAGTTCTTATTTCTCCATGAGAAGGGGTGCCCCCAAGAAGATCACACCCACCATCCTCACATCTGTGGACACCAGCCTTATCTGGACCCAGTCCGACCCAGAGTGAGATCAGAGATGTGCAGGCAGGCCTGAAGAACATCCCTGCCTCTCCTATCCTTCCTTCCACCCTCAGAATCAGAAACAGTGCCTAGAAGACAGAACGGGCCAGGGGGTATCTCAAAGCCAACTCTTCCCCTTGTTTTGTTCTCCAGGGGTACACCTCTAACCTGCCCTGGCGGTGGGTAGGGCGGGGGGGAGAGGAGAGGCCAAGCTGATTACAAAATAAATCCAGAATTTGCCTCTAGAATATTCATAAGCCTCAGATTAGCAACTGAGAGCAAATGGAAACTCAAGAGAAACCCTCACCCCACCCCTACCCCCCTCCATTTTGGAATGAGAAGGGGACACGCACTGGCACAATGTCTAGCACAAAGTAAGCAGTTAGCAGATGCAACTGATGGGGTGGGTGACTGTGAGGATTAGAGGCAATCTACTTCAAGTCTCTAGCTCATCATAGGCGTTCAATAAATTCTAGCCACTGGCATCATCTTGACTCTAAGATGCCACAAATGATAAGTTGTGCTATTAAGTTTATAACTGCTTTTAAAAAATACACTGTTGAATGAAATATTTCAGTGATGATCAAATAAGAGCCACAATGAGAGGTATTCTAAAAGGAGATTTAATATAACAATAATGTCATAAAATAATAGATCATAAAAATGATCTAGAAACCAGGCAATCAACAGGTGTCTCTAAGCAGGTTCTGGGTTGCAGGTGGCCAAATCCCATAGAGGGACCAGGACTCTGCTCTGGAGCTTGAGCCACAGAGAGCAAAGGGCCTTCTATGAACCAGAGCAGGGAGCTGCTCCCATGGGGTAGTTTCCAGGCCAACTAGGCCCACAGAAAAACCAGGAGCACTTCCTCCTGCTTGGACAGGAAGGGAAGCAGTGACCTCAGCCACCTGCGGGGACAGAAGGGCGCCTACCTGCTGTTGAAGGGGTTGTCTCCAGGAATGATGTGGGTGCTGTCTTTGCCGGCCAGGAGCTTGATGCGGTCGTAGAAGGACTTCACTGCGGGTGAGTCTGTCTGGCCCTGCTTTATGATGTCCAGGGGGTCCCGGGACCCCCGGCAGAGCAGGCTGTTCTGACAGGCTGACTGCAGGCAGCAGTCAGGGTCCAGGCAGTCCACCAGGCCATCTGGAAGGGCAGAGACAGAGCCAGGGGTCAGCAGATTTCATGGCACAAAGCTGCTCTGAGATGCTAACACCTTGTCCCGAGCAGCCTCAACCCTTCCCAATGGTCTGAATTGGCAGGTTTCACACAAGCCTAGGATAATTCCACTATACCCTCACAGGAACTAAAAGACTGAAAGGAAATAATTGAGATTGCGGACAAATGGTTATCCCCAGGTAGTAGATTAGTGTGTTTCTCTCTTTTTCTTTCTTGTATTTTTCTGGAATTTCTACTTTTTCTATCACGAGCAAGTGTTATTTGAGCGGTTGGCGATAAAAACAAACACGTTGCTCTTAAACAACATAGCGCAAAAGAATTACCTGTTGCCAGATCTCAGGGGCCCATGCTAATGGGTGTGCAAGTCATCAAAACGCATGGGGTTCCTTAAATCTTGCTTCAATGGAGAAAAGCATCCCGTCCCTTCTCCCTCTAAGCCAGGGAGGGTACTGCTGACTAGTGGGAGAACCAGGGTGATGAGTTTGACACTTTCCAGGAAATGTGGAGAAATGGCTTCAGCTTGAGCACCCACAAACTAAGCCATTTGTTTCCCCAATCGCTCCTGAAACTACCTTCCCCATACCTGCAGGACTTTGAACATTCTGATTTATTTGCCTAGATTCCTGCCCCTCCACCTCTTTCCTGAGCTGATTCCTATTCATCTACCCTTCAACAAATATCTGAATGCCATCCCTGTTCGGGAAATAAAACAGGGAACAAAGAATGATGGTGTCTGTCCTTAAGGAGCTGACAGTATAGTGGAGGAAACAGATTATGACTCATCCTTTAAGACGCAGACTAGGTGTGGCCTCCTCCAGGAAGCCTTCCTGATGATGCCCCGGCTAGGTTAGGTATTCCCGTTCTGTGTGTCCCTGAATCAGAGGTTCTCAGAGAATGGTTTTGCGTCATAATCCTGTAGGGAGAATCAAGGGCCTACCCCAGAGCTCCCCAGGCACAGCTTCCAGGAGCAGGTCCTGGAGTCTGCGCTTTAAACATGATTCTCAGGTGATTCTAATGCACGAGAAATACTAGAAACCGCTGTTGAAGCCAACTTGCTTGTACTAGAATTAATTGTCTCCGAATGCTTGCCTTCCTGTCTGGAAAATGAGCTCTTTGAAAAGAACAGTGTTGTATTCGTTTTTATATTCATGCCTCGCTTAGTGCCAACCATGGAATCAGGCACTCAACAAATGTTTGTTGAATGAGTAAATGACTGTTTCCCATTCCTCACATGTCTGTTAGGGCTGAGGATGGGGGTGTTTAGGGCAGTGTTTGCTCCTTAGAATTCCTATTGGAATGGATTAGTCAGCCAACCCTTCTTCACTCTGCTGGGAATTGACTGAATACACAGTGCAGGAGCTTGGAGAGTAACTTGCTTACATGTAACTCCCTGATTTGATAGCGAGGCATTTTGGGGCCATAATTAGCATCACAGAAACATGCACTCCAACCCTGGGCTGTGACTTGACAAACGCTTGAACTGGAACACTGAATCAGAGGCCTGGCTGTGTGCTTTAAATTTACTACAGTGTAATTTTTTGGCATTACCCTTTACGTTTGGTTCCACTAATGAAATTGAAATATTTAATTTCACCAAAGTTCCACTGTAATTTAGCAATTAATGTACAATGATTTTAATGCATTACTTTCTTTTTAGCAAACAAACAAATTAGGAGGTTGCGTGTTCTGCTCGGCTTTAAATTACTAAAACTAGCCTCTCATTTTCCACGTGGGCAAATGTTGCTCGTGTGCCTCGTAACACATTTAGATCTACAAAGTTTTCTGGAAACGCAGACACAGGAGGGTGAGAGCAGGCATGCACGCTCGAAATTTAGAGACTTTCAAAGTCATGGCTCTGAGCACCTCAGCCTGATGTGCTGGTTGAATTGGGCGCCCCCAAGGGGCCCGCAAATCTCAGACCCAAGAAAAACTGTATCTCAGCAGCAGAATGATGCTGAGGTACCATGTCGGACCCACGTTCAGATCATCCAGTGGCTCCCAGGGCCCTTGGCAGAATAAGAAAAAGAAAAGAATAGAAGATAAAAAAGGCAGAGTATTCTGCCTCTACCATCACCTTCCATGGAGCGCCTTCATTAGACAGAAGGAATCCACCACGGAATGCCTGCTTCAGATTTAAAAATATCCTGCTGAGACATGTTGCCAGTGCTTCATCCAGCCGCTGCAGCAACTTCTCAGGTGAGAAGAAAGCCACTGTTATTAGCACTATAGAGTTCTTTAAGGCCACCGGCCTCTTCCCATTAGGAGTCCACCAGGAGTCTGGTGGCCTTTTCCTCCTGAAGCTGGGAACGTGCCACCTCCCACCCCCAGCCCCTTCCATACAACCAGCTTGAGGGCCTCACATCAGGAGCGAATAATAAATTACGACAGGCTTGCCTATTAAGCACTGAACGTTTTCCTCTCCCAACCCCCTCTCGTCTGCTACTCCTTCTGTGACTGTGACTGCTTCAAAAGCATGGACCTCAAATTTCCCCACTGTTTTGTTGACTCCAGGCTTTTTATTCAAGGGCCTGTCTGGCAGGAGATGTCCTACAAACACATCAGCAATAGCAGATGGCAAATGCTAACAAAAAGGGGAATAAAAAGGATAGAAATGATTTCCTCCTACATATTTACATTTACCTGCTCCAGAAATGGTGCATTTGGGGTTCTATCCATTACTAAGTGTGAGCATACGTTACGCCTGTAATGACCTCATCATGTTTCGTGATTATGGCCTGCTGCCGCCGAACACTTGCAGACAACACTGTGAACTTGAAACTGGCACTCCAATCTCCCTGTGGCCTGTCAGTCATGAGAAGCGCATCTTTATGCCAGCAAGCCCCTCGCATGGAGTCTGACATGGCAATCTTCAGCAAATTACCCCGTCACTGACAATCTTGCAGTTATCTCACAAACAATCAAGCAGGCAATCAAGCTGTTCTGAATTGCCAGTTCAGGACCTGAGAGGCTGCCAATGTCTCCATTCAACAGGGGCATGAAAGCGGCACAGCCCCCCTATGACACTGGACGATTTATTTTTTTATTTATCCACCTCCTTATTTGTTTGTCTGCTTGGCTTTTTTCCTGGTGAGAGATGTTTGCAGAGTCTTCGAAAAGGGCCCCATTCTGACTCAGCGGTTATGGAAAAGTGACCCAGGCCTTCCCCATCGGCTCACAGTGGTGCCCTGCATCTTTTTAATAAACATCCTCATTTACTCCACTCTGTGAGATGTGGCCGCCGCCTATCATCTAGGTGCTTTCTGTTAGAACGCACGCTAAATCATAGCTCTGGCTGTGTTCCACACACATACGTCATATGCTAATTGTAATGGCCACTTCAGAGAAATATGGACATGGAGAAACTTTCTGGGAACGGTAGGTTAGGCATTCTTTGTCTTGCTTGTGATACAGAAAATCAGAGAATCTTTCATAACAGTTCTGGCAACGTGACGCAGAAATCAGGCTAAGGCTACATTGAAGCCTTTGGATTGGAATTCCCAAGGTAAAAAGCCAAAAAATCTACACAGCGTCAGAGGTAAGAGCCTGGCCTGTGGAATCCTCTAGGCCCTGGCTGTGTGAGCTTAGAAAGATAATCAACCTGGCTGAAACGCAATTTCTTTGCCTTTAAAACTGAGTGATAACAATGCATATATCATAAGGTTATGTGATGGGGAATTGACAGGTATAGTATCAGTCTGGCATACAGTATGTGTTCAATGAACAGTAGGTATTACTATAACCAGAAACTCCCTGAAGTTTTCCACTTTTTCAATTTATAAAAACTGGACATAAAAATAAATGAAATGAATGTCCCCTGATTAGAGTCGTTCACTGGTATGTGCTATAGGTAGGTTGCATCTTGGCAAGAACGCTATGCTTTCAAATAGTGATAATAATAATGGGTGGTAATAATAAATGGTATATATTGCACAGGATTTACATATATTCTTTTTTTTTTTTTTTGCGGTATG
>NW_006772699.1:986616-997800 GCF_000442215.2 Lipotes vexillifer | reverse complement strand
CCCCTTGCGGAGCACAGGCTCCGGACGCGCAGGCTCAGCGGCCACGGCTCACGGGCCCAGCCGCTCCGCGGCACGTGGGATCTTCCCGGACCGGGACACGAACCCGTGTTCCCTGCATCGGCAGGTGGACTCTCAACCGCTGCGCCACCAGGGAAGCCCTACATATATTCTTGATTTAAATCCTCATGGTAACCCTACAAAGCAGAATAATATAAGCCTTAAGCTGCAGACTCTGGATCAGGGTACCTGGGTTTGAATCTCAGATCAGTGACTACCAATCTGCTGACCTCGGACAGTGAACTGCTCTGTGCCTCAGTTCCCTTATGTACCAAATGGAGAAGACGATAACATTAGAAGGTGCTGTTGGGAGGATGAAAGCACTTATTACATATTCAGGACTTGGAAGAGTGCCTGGTGTAGCAAGCACTCACTAAACTGTGTATTATCCCCCGCATCACGGTATCACCCATCCTATAGAGTTGGAAACTGAGGCTCAGAGAAGCCGAGTAAGTTATCCCAGAGGCGGAGCAGCAGCTTTGGAGAAAAAGAAGGAAAAGGCAAAACCCATGAGATCATCACCCTTGTCTTCTTTATTATCGGAAGGAGGAGATGTTTCCTTCCCAAAGGGAGGCTGAAGACAGGGCAGTGGACACCCATCAAGCTGGGAAAGTGTGAGCAGCCATGAGTTTTAATCACTTCTGAAGGCCTGTCTGCTCCTACAGCTGGGGAAGTGTGTGGCTGTTTGAGATGAACATCTGAAAAGGAATCAACATGAGAAACAAGAGGCCTGGGAATTCATTCCCTGCAAGGCAGCCTGCTGAGGACCATACTATCTACCTGTGAGACTCAAAGCCCCTTTCAGCTGTTTACTGCTGGCACAAGGTTGCACTTCTGGGCGGGCTGCAGGTTTGTGTCAGCTGTCTCCACCCCCTGCCTAGTTTGCGCTGCAAGACTTTTTTTTGCGGTACGTGGGCCTCTCACTGTTGTGGCCTCTCCCATTGCGGAGCGCAGGCTCCGGACGCGCAGGCTCGGCGGCCACGGCTCACGGGCCCAGCCGCTCCGCGGCACGTGGGATCTTCCCGGACCGGGGCACGAACCCGTGTTCCCTGCATTGGCAGGCGGACTCTCAGCCACTGCACCACCAGGGAAGCCCTGCAAGACTTTTTAAGGAGCTCCTAAACAGTCAAGAGATTTAACCTCAAAGCCTTAATTGAACACTTACTAGCGATGCTACACTCAGGGGGAAGGGGGTCACGGGTAAACAGAGAGGTTACAGAGAAGCCACAGCAAACATCTGCATATTTCTGAGTTGGTTGAAACATGCACAGCTTTTCTGTCTCGGGAAGGCTGCCTGAGTCCATGCATCACTCCTACACGGAAGCAAAGTCTCCAGGAATGAGAGGAGACTTTATTTCCTCTTTGATCTTCGTAAACTGGGCAGCTTTGGGAGAATCCAGATGGAAGCATTTGGGTCAATTTTGGGTGCCTTTTGTTCCCTGCAGCTTGGTAGGCAAGTGACTCCCTCTACAACCTGCATGAGCTCTCCGGTTTTCTTGGGCGGTAAAGGCTTCAGAGGAAGACCCAAATTTACTTAGTTTTATTTTGTGACAGGGTGGCACAAATCGACTCCCACAATTCACTTCAGGCGCCATGGATAGCGCTGCTAGCGTCTGCATGCAGCACTCGTTTGGGAACTAGGCAGCAGCTCAGATTTGAAAAACGAGCCCCACTTTTCCCAGACCATGGTTTGCTGAGAGGGGCTACCAACCACCAAATCTACCTTCCCCACTCAGTGGGTCGGGAGGCCGTAGGGTGGACTGGGTAAAACATGGGCTTTGAGGACTACATAGTTTTTCATGTACAGGACGCTCGAGAACAGGCAAAGTTCATGAATTACAGTAGAAAATTAGAAATTGTGGTCACCTTACTGGGGAGGGGGCTAATAAGCTGGAAAAGAATATAGGGGACTTTTCAGGTTCTGGGAATTTTCTAGATCTTCATCTCATTCACTTGGCTTCACTGGTGAATATGTCTATAAAGTTTCATCAAGGTGTATATTTAAGATGATGCACTTTATGTATTTGCTAACAGACTGACTTTAGGCAAGACAATCACCCTCTCTTTGCCCTGTCCCCCTTATGTACAAAGTAGGCATGATGGTGAGGATGAGGATGGTGATGGTGATGGTGATGGTGATGGTGATGGTGATGGTGATGGTGATGATGATGGTGATGGTGATGATGATGCTTCAAGGAGCATTGGGAGGATTAAAGAAGATAATCCACATAAGGTCCTTAGAACAGTTGTGAGCACCTAGTAACCTACTAAGTGTCTCAGTCATTTCTACTTCTTTTCTTCTTTGTGAGTCTTCTTGGCATCATATATGTTTGTTTCACATCCAGAGTGAGGTACTTGCCAAATTCTCATTCTCCCAGGAAAAATACAGGGAGTTAAGGTGGTGAACGCAATATACCCTAGGGCTATTTTTTAAAATTAATTAATTAATTAATTAATTAATTAATTTTTTGCTGCGTTGGCTCTTCGTTGCTGTGTGTGGGCTTTCTCTAGTTGCGGCGAGCAGGGGCTACTCTTCGTTGAGGCGCGTGGGCTTCCCATTGCGGTGGCTTCTCTTGTTGCTGAGCACGGGCTCTAGGTGTGCGGGCTTCAGGAGTTGTGGCACGTGGGTTCAGTAGTTGTGGCTCGTGGGCTCTAGAGCGCAGGCTCAGTAGTTGTGGCGCACGGGCTTAGCTGCCCCGCGGCATGTGGGATCTTCCCGGACCAGGGACTGAACGTGTGTCCCCTGCATTGGCAGGTGGATTCTTTACCACTGCGCCACCAGGGAAGTCTCCCTAGGGCTATTTTTGAGATGGGTTAACAATGGGGAGGTGGGGAAATCAATGAAGCAGTGGCGAGAAGGCAGGAGGCAACAAGCTGGGGCAAAGAAGGGAGAGTCCTGCGCCGTCTGCTCTTTGTGATGGAAATGAAGAGGGAGCAGGGGGCGCTGGAGAGCACCCTTCTCTGAGGGCTGGCAAAAGCCAAAGGCTCCTGAATTTTAGCCAGCAGCATAAAGGGGTTCTTGACTAAAGAAGAAATATGGCGACCATAGCATTTGTTTTGTCTCGGGAGTTACTTTGTTTTAAGGTGAGCTCCTGCAGGACCGTGAGGAAAGTGTGGGGGGGCTCCTGGCTAATATTTTTCTGCCCGGCCCCTATCTATATAAACAATTTGAGTTTCCCAAATCAGCATACCAGCATTATTCTGGCAGCCTGATCTTACATAAGCTTGCAAAACATACACTCCTTCAGCCAGCAGGAGCAATCGCCTTGCCAATCTGCCCTCTAGAATTGAGGCTGGGCATTGGACCCTGAGATAGCTCAGAGATGCAAATCTTCCAACACCTTAGGGTATCTGGTCAACCCTACGTGCATGGCGGTGGAGGTGAGGAGAGGCAGAGGGTCAGAGAGCACCCTGAAAGGGAGAAACAGGGCCCAGGGCTCACGGGGGTCCTAGTCCGGGTGAGGGTGCTCTTCCCAGACAGCATTGCTGATCCTGGCCAGTCCGTGCCATTGGAACAGCACTTAGAAAATTTTAAGGTGGGCACTCCAAAGCGCAGGGAACCACTGGGCTCCTATCCTAGTTAGACAAATAACATAATAATACAGGCTTTAGAGTCAGAATGGTCTGGTTTTAAAACCTGTTCTATCATTCATCAGCTATGTAAATTTGGCAAGTGACTGATCTCCTGTGACTCAGTGTTCCCAGCTACAGAATGGACTTAATAGCACCTACGTCACCAGAGAGCACGGAGATGCTAAGACGGTCCCTGTGAAATGAGGAGATGGAGGTACTGCACTTAACGCAGAGGAAGAACTCAATAAAGGGAGGCTATTCTCAGTGATGCTTCCTGCTCTCCACCAGGGAAAGGCACTGTTCTATTTGCATTTTACCCAATGCCTGCTGACAAGTTGGAAGTGAGGGATAATTGAAAGTATTCTGGCTTGATGTAACTAAGAAGTGAAAGCAATGGGCAAGGCTGACTTGATTTAACCTGGCAATAGGAGATTAGTTCTTCATTGCTGCTGTTAGGTCTCCCGCATTGCCAACCATTTAAAGCAATAGATTGGCTGACAGTGTGCTCATTTGGAAGGTTTCACCTGCCATTAATACCATGGCTGCCTGATGGACTGTCATTCAGCAGGCATCTTGCCTCGCCCTCCACAGGGCGACCGCCATCCTTAAACATTGCAAGAAGTAAAATTGTATTTGCACTCCTTCTGGAAGGCCTGTTGGAAGTTTTCCTCTTGCTTCTTGTCAACTCTTTTTGTCGGTCTGTGAATTCCAAGCCCCGGGATCCTTGCCCCAAAAGCACCTTCCAGCTTTTCCTATAACTTAGCAATGGAAGATCCATCATGTCCAACCAGAGATCTGGCAGAGTGGAGGCCTCCCTGAGACATGCTTTGCTGGCTTTCCTAGTCTTCAGGATGGATGTGGGAAAGAAAGCAAAGGCTTCCTAGGACAACCCAGGCACTGTTACTGAAGGCAGGGATATGATCCAGGTAAGACCTCTCTTTGATATGACTCTGGCTTTACCTTGAAGCTACTGGGGCATCTGGTCGACCCCACATGAATGGGGGTGGGGATGAAGGATGGTAGAAATTTTATGACAATGATCTTGAAGTGTGTGTCTAGTGTTTTTTTTTTTTTTTTTTTGCATGGTTCTTCATCAGAAATGAAACAAACAGACAAAAAGCAAAACACTACTAACCAAACCCTTTAAAACCAATGCTTCTCAAATTCTAACCAGCATCAGAATCACCTGGGGAACTTGTTAAAGTGTAGATTCTAATTCGGTAGTCCTCGACTGGGGCTTGAGAGCCTGCATTTCTTACAAGCTCCTAGGTGATGCTGATGCTGGTGTTCTGAGCACCATACTTCTATAAGTCAGGCACTAAACCACTACTGGTCAAGTTGTGCTCCCTGATTTCTTGTCCTGGAATCACCTGAGTGATGTTAAAATACTGATCCCGGTTGTCACCCACACCCACACCTACTAAATTCCTGAGGGCGGAAACTAGGAACCTGCATTTTAATGAAAAGGCCCCAATGATTCCTTAGTTCACTAAAGCTTGAGACCCCCCTGCTCTGAATTATTGAAACACCTTTCAGATATCCACAGCAGCACAACTGACCCTCAGGAACTAAACGAGCTTTTCCAAATTATGCCTCCTGGGGATGTTAATAGGGGTTCCCTGAAATAGAAATGGAGGTGGGACAGGAGGGTCTGTGGCCAAATGCAGTTTGGGAGATGCTGGTTAAACAAAGTTAAACTGGTTTAATCACACCAGGAATTCTCAGCGCCCTTGATGAGTGAATATGCATTAGGACTCTTTACTGTTGCAATGGAGTGTGCAGTATTTCCTGACCAAGGACCCCGTTTGGCTTGGAGCATCTCCCTGCAACAGTCTCCCTGCAATCAGCCTTACTGGTTGGGGAGCACTTCATGAGAACACAGAGCTCTAGGTCTGGGGGTTCTGTCCCAGGAAGGACCAGACAGACCTTCATCTATTCAACAGTCACAAGTGGCAGCCCCAGGCTTGATTGACTGTCTCATAAAATGCAGGTTTTTCGGTGATCAGGCCCAATGCAAACCACATCATCACTACTAGCACATCAGCTCAGAGCCTCTGTCCTTGGGCTCCCAGAGCCTCCCCCAAACCAATGCATTTCAGCATAGGGGTCCTGTGCTAGGTGACAGTATCCTGGGGGGTCAGCACGACCATGAAGTGTTAATGGCAACCATGTCTTATGAGAGTCGATAGTTGGCATTTAGGAAAAGCTTACTAAGTGCCAGGCACCATGCTAAGTGCTTTACGTGCATCCTCTCACTAAATCACCGCCAGAACTCTAGGCATCATTAGCCCTGCTGTTTACAGATGAAGAATTGCAGATTTAGAGAGAGGTTAAATACCTCGCCTAAGACCGTGCAGCTTTTGTATGGTGGGGCTGGGTTCTGAACCCAGTTTGCTGCACTCCAACGTTAAATCCTACATGCAGCTGCCGTGATAGGTCTGTTACCGTTAAACATTCCGAGTGGCCGATACACAGGAGCTGTTGTACCTGCCACTAAGACATGCTTAGTGCCTGCACCAAGCTCTTTTAGTTAAGGCAGGACTACGTCAAACAGAAGAGGACAATTTAAAGACATACTGAAGGGCCATTTAGTTTTTGGAAAACTGGGACACAGTATGTTTTCGTTGCCCTCCGCCCCAGCTCCTAACTTTACCAGCTTACACTTCTGACTTGGGTGGACCACCACAGGGCTGTCCCCCTCACCAGCAGCTTGAGCTCCTCTGTGCTTTCTCGGCCTGCATCATGCAACCTTATCCAGACACCATCCAGTAAGGCTCACAAGAACCCTTTGAGGAGGCTTCTGTGATCTCTACTTCGCAGATAAAGAAACTGAGGCTCAGAGAGGTTAAGGGCCTTGCCCACAATCACACAGCAAGTAAATGATGGAGGAGTGATCCACCCCTAGGCTGTCCACCTCCGAAGCCTACACTCTTGGTTTCTACCCTCCATTCTTCATAGGAGGCTGTGAGTGATCACAGCCATATCAAGGTTCCCTGTGAATGTTGTAGAATGTGCGGAAGGAAAGGCCAAGCCTTCAGAAAACATTTTTTTTCTAGTTGCCGTTTCTTTCGGTCTTTCTCTTTCACTCTCACTCTCTCTCTCCCTTCTTCCCCACCCCCTCCCACTGCTACTTCTCCACAACCCAGACACAGGCTCAAGGAATAATGATCTCACTTCCTCAGAAAGTTTTCACCTTGGACATCCCTGACAGGCCTCTCTGGCACAGCCTCACCCTTGTTAGCCCAGGGCCATGTTTTTATCCCCAGGGGCTTTCTACCCTGCCTGCAGCTGTCTTCCCCCCTTTCCTGTTGCAAAAAGCCAGTGGCAACAGAGAGCAGGGGCCTCTGATCTCAGCCACTGATTTCCCCACATGCTCGCCCTTGCCCTGCTGTTTCTGGCCTCTCCCAGCCCAGTCTGCTCCACCCCACACGCCTGTTGACCTCATCAACCACCATTTCCAAGAGCCCACTGACAGGTCAGACAGAAGCGAGCCGATGGCCGGGGAGTCCAGGCCCGGCCGGGGGTGGCAGCCTGGTGGGGTGCCAGGCAGTGACCTGCTGGGCCCCTCAGAAAGGAAAGGGGCTGTCACCACCGACACCTCTAAGCAACAAGCCGGAACGGTTACTTTCCGCCTGAGGAGAGATCCCGTCTCTTGGCGGGGTGGGGAGGTGAGAGGACCGGCCCCAAAGCTGAGAGAATTAGCAGCTTTGATGACCGTGTAAAGAATAGACAAATAGGGCTTCCCTGGTGGCGCAGTGGTTGCGAGTCCGCCTGCCGATGCAGGGGACGCGGGTTCGTGCCCCGGTCCGGGAAGATCCCACATCCCACGTGCCGCGGAGCGGCTGGGCCCGTGAGCCGTGGCCGCTGAGCCTGCGCGTCGGAGCCTGTGCTCCGCAACGGGAGGGGCCACAACAGTGAGAGGCCCGTGTGCCGCAGAAACAAATAAAAATAAAAAATAAAAAAAAGAAAAGAATAGACAAATACCCACAGCCCTGCGACTGGGAGCAGGACCAGACTCAGCTATCTACAAACTTCCTGCTAGACTAGGGAAATCAGAAGTATGAATTTCCTAAACACGGCGATTACTACACTCCAGGCACTGTGCTGAACACTCCCTAGAGATTTTCTCATTTAATCTTCACATCCACTCTACTGCGTCGGTACTAGGAGCTCGTATTGTACTGCCAGTTATGAACACAGCATCTGGAGGTCTGCAACACATTGTCTGTGTGGCTTTGGGCTAGTTACTCTACCTCTCTGAGCCTCAGCTTCCTCATCGGTAAAATGGAAATGATAATCATATCAGCATAATAGAGCTGTTGTGAAAGACTAAATAAGCTTTATGCAAAAGCACTCTGCGGATAGTAACCGTCCGTTTACTCTGGCTTCCTCACTATTCCACATCTGGCCAAGCAAGCCATCGTGTGGGAGGGCTGGGCTCACTTAACAGCCATCCCTGGCCGCCCCTGCCTTTCCTCCTGTCTTGGAGGAGGATTATGGAGCTTGCCTACCTACTGCCATCAGCCCACAGGAAGCCGATACACTGGGTGAGCAAAGTCGGCTACAGAGGTGAAGAGCAGCAGAGTCACGTGTTCACGTCTTAGTGAAACAAACAGTGTTATCTTACATTTGGATTTTCTTGGCATTGATAAAATGGTGTCAGTGATATACAGTGACTTGGGTGTCATTGTCTGTATGCATGTGTTTCTTTAATCCCCAGATGAAACGTATCCATCCTAAAATAATCTACTGAATAAGTGGCAACTGCTTTTTATCCTAGATACTTCTCATTAAAGCTTTCATTCTTCAACTCATTTAATAAGGAACTGACCAAGACAGGCAGGGACGCTGAGGCTGTGGGCCTAGATTCGAGAGGGGAAACAATGAACAAATAAATGTGTAATAGACTTTGCAAGAGTGATAGTGCTTTGAAGAAAAGTAAAGCAGGGCAAAGGGCTGGAGAGGGTTGGAGGGGAGCCAGGGATGGCATCTCTGAAGAAGTCATGCTTGGGTAGAAACCCAAATGAAATGAGGAAACAAGTCACGGAGACATCTGGGGGAAAAGCATTCTGGGCAGAGGGAACAGCAGGTGCAAACGGCCAGGGCTGGGCTGTATTTTGTGAGCTATGGGAAGAACAAGATGGTGGATGCTGGCCCAGGGGAGGGAGAGGAATAGAAGGACGAAATGAGATCAGATGGAAGCGGGCACCTGCTGATGCAAAGCAATGGCCAACGTTGCACCTGGACGCCATTCTACGGGAGATGAGACGCCCTGGGAAAATACCAGAAGAGGCGTGATATGACCTGACTTTTAAAAGAATTCTTCTGAGGGCTCTGTGTGGGATAGACTGGCAGCTGCAGGAACAGTAGCCCAGCCTAGCAAAGCTGGTGGCATGATCTGGGTGGAGGTGGGAAGACATTAAGAAACCAGGGCCTTCCCAATTAAGAATAGAGATTGGAGGGGCCAGACAGGGGTGCGTCCACAGATCTGTGCGGCAACACGCAGGGACAAACGTGGCAGGTGAGAGCCAGGGAACCTGC
This sequence comes from Lipotes vexillifer, assembly GCF_000442215.2. Taxonomy (NCBI): domain Eukaryota; kingdom Metazoa; phylum Chordata; class Mammalia; order Artiodactyla; family Lipotidae; genus Lipotes; species Lipotes vexillifer. The sequence goes on along the minus strand of NW_006772699.1, from coordinate 988,629 downwards.
CACAGAGATGTGAGCCCAGGGATGTCTGCAGCGTCCGTATGCCAATCAAGTCGCCACTGCCTTGAGAAGCAGAGCGTCTCGGCTTGTCGTCCCATCAGGCAGCCCAGGGCCACCACGCCTGGAGACATCACTCACTGCAGGCTCTCGAGCTCCCCTCTAAAGGGGACATATTGTGCCAAGTCGGTGGTTCTCCAAGTGTCAGCATCATCTGGGTATTTGCTAGAAATGCACGTCAGCGGGCCCCATACCAGACCTATCGGACGAGAAACTGGGGGAGAGGCCCAGCCTGACCTGTGGCTCAAGGCTTCCGGTGACTCTGATGCCCACTGACCTACCAGAAGCACTGTGCTAAGTGTTTTGCACGTATAAACCCATCTAAGCCTCACAGTGTCCTATAAGGTAGGAACCGTCATTAGCCCCACTTTACGGAGGACAAAACTGAGGCTCAGAGAGAGGGAGAGAGAAAGACTTGCTTCTGCTCACACTGTGGAGCAGTGGAGGGGCCAGGACGTGAACCAAAGCTTCCTGACCCCAAAGCCTCGTTACCACCCTGCCAGGCTGCTTCCTCCTGCCACGGGCAATGAGGAAACATAAGGAAAGGCCCTTTTTTCTTCCCTGCCCTGAGCATGTGTGTTCAGGAATAATCCAAGCAGACACATCAGTTTGAAGGAAGAGGGGTCATTGCGATTTTGGGGACCAAGATGCTAAGTGAAGGGAGGTAAAGCCAATACTTGGGGTAGAGTACACTCTGCCCAGCCTGGCCCCCACGACCTGAGAGTCTCTGTCTGTCCAGACCTGCTTCCCCAACCTCTCCCTCCTCCACTCTGCACACCCTGAGCCTTCTCAGATGTCCCCACATGGGCTCTGCTGCCTCTGGCCTCTGTGCCTTTGCCATTTTCTTTGCCCACAATGCCCTTCTCTCTTGCCTTATCTAATTCCTCTGTAGCTTTCAAAATTCAAGCTTTACAGGCTCTGGAAGCCTTCAATGTCCCTCTGCTGGTCTGCCATCACCCCTTGGCCTTATGTCTATCCTGGACGCTTAGGATACAGCTTTGCAGTGACTGGTTTCACATATGCCTCACCCCCCATGAGGCTGTGGATTCTCTGCGGGTCTCTGTGTCTCGTACATTCCTGCGGAGGAGAGGCTCGGTGTATATTTGTTGAATGACTAAATGATTTGGGGGGTTCTGTGCAAGAGTGTGGCTTGTTTGTGGGGGAGGTGTTTGCCATCATCACCATCAGTGAGAAGAGGTCTGTGCAGGGCAGGGACGGGAGGCGGTGAGGGAGGCCCACGTGGGGTGCAAAATTAAAGAAGGCACTCACTCTCAGGTGTGAGGTTCCTCCGTTCATCCTAGTCTAGGCCCTGGGTCTCAGATAGATCTTGGCTCAAACCGGCGATGCCAGGCACCTGTTCTCTGAATGGTGACTGGGTCCCTTTGGGGGAAGCATGTACTGGATTTAAAGCCAGGAAACTAAGCCTCTGGCTCCCTATCTGCCCCACCCTGCTACGTGGCCTTGATGAAGTTACTTTCCCTCTCTGGGCTTTGCAGCTGCTGAAGACTGTATATTTCAGCCTTTCTGTATCTGACATTCCTGGGCTCCATGATCTCATAGCGCCATGATCTCCCTATCTCATGAAGACATAGCGTCCCTCAGTGTGTGGCCCTACCCATGGGTAGTGCTGGTAAGTACTGGCTGGGCAGATCAAGGATGAAATACCTTGAGGATTGAAAAGGGAGGCAATTCCCTGGAAGAGGCTTGGATTTTGCTGTGTGTAGAGAGATACGGAAGCACTGGGCACAGAGCTTTGGGGGACACCTTGCAGTTTTCTTTGGATTCACATTTGGCCGCATAATTCTGGCCCCTCTCCAATCCCCCAGGGCTCGTGGCTGAGAAGATGGAAAGTCAAAGAAAAGAGCACAGGCTTTGGGGCAGCTGTTCTCGCTGCAGTGTGGAGAACGCTTAGCTATTTAAAGTCCAACTGCTCCACTTTCCCCCGCTGCCCCCCCCCCC
>NW_006772699.1:981444-986559 GCF_000442215.2 Lipotes vexillifer | reverse complement strand
CCCCCCCCCCCCCCCGGCATTCCACTGCAAAAGTACTTTGTGGCAAAAATGCACTCCAGATCCAAAATGGGGAGGGCGGGGAAGCTAACACCAAGGCTATTTTTCAGAACGCTGCAGAATTCGTGCTGCTGAGGGGCTGAGGGTGTTAAGGAGGTCTGCCCTGCTCTGATCCCGGACACGAAACTCAGGTGCTGCGAGGGGCCTACAAGGAGGGCTCTTAACCTGCTTCCTGAACCCTGACTTGGCTACATTCTAGCTGGGGGACCTGGGTAAGCCACTTCACTTCTCCGGCCCTTAGTTTCTGCTTCTGTGGATAATAAGAGGCTCTCAGGGCTCTCACGGGCTATTGCCATGATTTATTTGGGCAGTTTGGTAACGTCTGAGCGCCGGCCTGGCCTCTAATAAGCGCTCCATGCATCGGGCCTTTGACATCGAACCAAAGGACACTCCCTGTGTTGGTACTGTCCAGCTCCTCAGGTACGTTCCTGGGAGATGCTAGTGTCTACATCAGATCTGTCAGCCCTGGCATTACTGACATTTTGGGCTGGACCATTCTTTGTGGTGAGGCTGTCCTGTGCATGCAGGATGTTTAGCAGCATCCCTGGCCTCCACCCACTAGATGCCGGCAGCACCTCCTCTCTTTCTCCTTGTTGTGACTCACAGAATGTCAGACACTGACAATGTCCCCCGGACAGCAAAGTCACCCTCTGTAGGGAGCACCTGGTCTGGACGGAGGGGAGGACTGTGGGAGCAACAGAGCTAATCATGGCACCGGGGCCCTCGAACCTTCATTCAGATGCCGGTCACAGAAACCAAGAGGGTAATCTCTGCCATCCAGATGGTTTCTCTGGCCAAGGCAAAAATAGAGGAAACCAACAGAATGATACAAATGTTACCTCTCTGCCACCAGTTAAACCTGTGTTTTGATCCTTTAATTTCCTAAAATAAGTCCTCGGTGATTTAAATTATAAACTCTTTTTTGCAGATTATGCATTTTAATTACAATTTTATGATGAATATTTGATTTGTTATCTAATCAGGGAAAAATATATAATCCCTTAAGAGACACTTAATAACCATTTAAACTATTAAAGATTTGATTCGAAAAGACTGAAGGTGCTATGTTAGGTAAACTCATGAACAACAAATTCTGTGGTCAAATAAATTTACTGTGAAAGGGGAAAGTTTCTTACTATGGGAAAGTTTTACCCTGGAGGTGATTTTTCCGAAGACCTTTTTGCGACAGCACACATTCTGTACTTATTTGAAGCTCCTCCAGAAACAACTTCCAAATTTCATTAGTGTTGTGGAAGAAATGTGATGCTGGCTTTAAGGTAGAAAAGCAGTATGTTGTAGTGGTTATAGCTGAAAGGCCTGTTTTGAATATGACCTTCTTGAGGTACCTTATCTGGGAAATGGAAAAACTATGAAGAGATAGACTCATAGACATTGCACTTCTGGTGTGAAGAAACAGACCACATAGAAGAAAGAAGGGGGTAATTTAGGGGCGTGACATTTGCTGTGAAGGAAACAACAGAGGGTGATGGGAGACAGAGGTGAAACTTCCAGGTCAAGATAGGCCTCTTTGGGGCCTTTGAGCTGAGACCTCAGAATGAGAAGAAGCCAGTCATGCAAAATGCCCAGGTCAGAGTATAGCTGGCCCTGGACCAGCAAAGGCTCTTAGGGAGGATGAAGCTTAGCTTGTGCAAGGATGGGAAGGCTGGCCAGAGTGGATGAAGCAGAGCTGCTACAGAGGCTGTCGGGGACACAGTGAGAGGAAAGGCAGGGACCCATCATAGCAGGCCCTCTAGGCCAAGGTGAGGCATTTGATTTTGATTCTAGCTACAGGAGAGGCCCTTAGAGGGCATGACATCATCTGACTTACAATGTAAAACTATCCCTCTGGCTGCTGTGTGGAGGCACAGAGGACATGGGCAAGAGTAGCAGCAGAGAGACGCTGCTGGCTGCCTATTCCCGTGAGGTGACTGTGGCACATGGGCTTAGTTGCTCTGCGGCATGTGGGATCCTCGTGGACCAGGGCTCGAACCCGTGTCCCCTGCACTGGCAGGCAGATTCCTTTTTATTTTATTTTATTTTTTTTTTGCGGTACACGGGCCTCTCACTGTTGTGACCTCTCCCGTTGAGAAGCACAGGCTCCGGACGCGCAGGCCCAGCGGCCATGGCTCACGGGCCCAGCCGCTCCGCGGCACGTGGGATCTTCCCAGACCGGGGCACGAACCCGTGTCCCCTGCATCGGCAGGCGGACTCTCAACCACGGCGCCACCAGGGAAGCCCCTGAGGATAGCTTTTATATGCAATGGAGAATGGACTCTATCTTTTTTTTTGTTTAACCTCAACAGAATAAAAGAAAACGGAACCCCCAATTCTCAGTCTCCTAAACAGAAGATTCTCTGGTCCAATGTGCCTAGGAAATCAAAGATCTTATTTCAACTGGAAGATCCTGAATAATAATAACAGCCCCCTGTCGCCATGTGGTCCTCTAGGAGTTCAGCTGCAGCTCTTTCTGCTTCCCTCCCAAAGAAGAGAGCCCCGGTGCCTGGCCAGGTGGCAGTGGCCTTTAGGTGAAGTTTTCCTTCTAAGCATTAGATATATTGCTTTCCTCTCTGGGAGCTAATCATTTATGGCTCCAGTTACCTTTCCCACAAGGTCTTTGGACTGCAAAGGGAATCCTTATCCAACCCAATTAATAGAGCACTGTTGCACTTTTAAGCTGTCCCCCACCCAACCCATCCATCAACACGATTTGCACACATTAATCAAGGCATTTACAATGGGTTCACCAAGCTTTCCCTCTCATTGGATGAAGAAATGGGACTATTTGGACTCGTGAACCATAACTCTTCCAGAGTCCCTGAAGTCCCGAGCTTGGCTCTGCTAAACGCACAGACAAGGTGAGTTATTAATTACCAATTGAGATAAATGCCGGGAGAGCATCCCTGAGTCATGTCAAGCCAATTTGGATGGTTATGGGATGGGGAGAGACGGGGAGGCGATGGTCGGTGAGGAGTGGGTTTCGTCTGTTCCAAGTGCTTTTGGACAGACTCCAGTGTTATTTCTCCTCATTTAGACCTGGCTGGAGTGCCCTGAGCTCAGGCCAGCATCCACATCTCTTAACCCAAGGCAGCCTCCCTTGGAGCAAAACAAGGAACCAAGCTTCACAAATGAAGGTGGGCTGGGAAATTCCGTTCTGAAGAGCAGCCTGACTGAAGTCCTTAATTTAGAGAGAGAAATGCCGATGCTGCTGGTGGATGGAACAGCCCCTACCAGGCGCTCCTGATCACACAAATCCGTGGAATTGAGGGAGACAAGGAGAAAGGCTGAAGACCCTGGGCTTTAGTATTGCGACGGGCTTTCTTTCCCGTCCTGCAGCCAACACCCATGCGCCGGGACAGTCCCTTCCTACCCCGTCTGCCCTCACACACTGGATTGTAATAATAATACCGCCATGTTTATACATCTTGTCTTTTCAGATGGATTCTGAGCTTCAGATGGATTCAGTGAGCTCTTTGCGGACACTTTGTGTCATGTCTGTCTTCGTATTTCCAAAGGCCTAACGTTACTAATGTCTAACATTTAGTAAACCCTCAATGAATGTTTGTTAAAACATGAATGAATGGCTGACGGATGGATAGATGGATTCATGGATTCACACCCTAATGACAGAGAGTTAAAGGATTTTTAAATTTTGAGACAAACATTGGCCACCTCTCCAGCCAGGAATGGAGAGCACTTCTAAAACATACTAAAGTTATTTACTCAGAAACTAAACAGGAAAATGTGTTTATATTTTTCCAATTACTTCTTTCTACTTGAAGTAAAATTCCCCTTTCTTCACTTCACTCCTCTTGTGTTCTGGAAATTCTAGGGGTAGAGGTCTGGGAATAGGCACCATGACATTGGGCTGGGTCAGCCCACCCAGGGGAAACCATCATTTGAACAAGTTTTTCTCCAAATGTGGTCAGCAGACCACTTGCGTCGGAATCCTCTGGAGTGCTTGATAAAAATGCAGATTCCTAGATTCCATATCTGACTTAATGAATCAGAATCTCAAAGGCCTACAAATCTAAATTTTAAACAAGCTCTCCAGTGTGGTCACGCAACACTGAAGTCTGATGAGCACTGGTTAGAATCTCAGTGGTTCTGTCCTGTGGGAAAATTATGGGTTAGGCGCCATCTCTGTGGATTCAGCATCCATTCTAGACATTAATAACAACGTTAATACTAATAACATTAAAGCTAGCAACGGCCAACACAGGAGGGTTGTGTTGAGCCAGGCACCTTGTAAAACATATCACACACATTTTCTCAGTGAAACTTCACCCCTGTTCACGGAGGTGGCATTGCCACGCCAGTGTTACAGACGACAAAACTGAGACTCTGAGGGGTAAACTGACACGCAGAAGTGGGATACAGAGACTGAGCCCCGAGCCCAGGCTCTTAACTATATGATGCTACAGTGTCACCTATTCAGCAATCAGGGAAGGGACATGAGAAGGAGCAAAGCATCTAACTTTCAGAGCTGTGTTGAAACAGAACAGAGGGAAACAAAGACAACTCCCTAGTGTGGCCAGGAAGGACATGGGGCATGGCGACTCGTGGATAAGCTCAGCTTCGGAAGGGCCATCTCCCACCCCTCCACCTCCGGGCCTCTGCCCACAGACTGGAGACCGCATCTGAGAGGATTCCATGGGAGCTTCAGACGGGCTCCCAGGCTGGCTCACAATGATGGGAGCCTTGGGCTTCCATAGACAGAGGGCCAAGGGCTCCTGACTCCAAGTTCTGGGTGATAAAAGGGGTGCAGGGAAGGAATAAGGACTGTCTTTCCAGGCCAGAGAGCCTACCAACGCCTCCCCACCTCGAGGTTTCCACTTTGAGAGAAAATCTACACCCTTTCTCCTACCCCTGGCTGTGATGAACTAAATCTCACACCTCTGTCTTGGTGGTGATAATGAAATATTATCCGCCTGTCACTTGATGTACACGTTGTGTGTATTCTCAGACTTTAATGAGCTCGTATTTGTCTTCTGTAGCAAAAATATTTCTTTGAGTCTCTCCTTTTTCAAATTGGGGTGAGCGGTTCAAGTAAAGATCTCT
>NW_006772699.1:977201-981348 GCF_000442215.2 Lipotes vexillifer | reverse complement strand
GGTTCAAGTAAAGATCTCTCACTATTAAAAAGACAGTCTTGCTCCCCGGCACGTCTGTCTGAACCGTTCCTACTACTTTGCAGGGGCCATGGCAGGTGAAGTTTGTCCCTTCAGAAGCAGCCAATGCTTCCTGAGTTTAAGTTGCTGGTCATATGGCTGCGGGCGTTGGGAGAATTTGAAAGCCATGGGAGTAAGAAGGTAGGAATCCATAAATTGTTTTGGGGGGATATTTGAAGGAAGCTTTTAAAAACTGTTTTGGGGGGATATCTGAAGGCAGCTTTTTTCAACCGGGTTGCTCGTCTAAGTACCAGAAAATCCAGAAAGTAGTTGAGTGAAAAATTTCCCAAGTTTCCCAAGGAAGGTTCTTAGTACCATTCGAGATGCATCGGAGAGAAGTTCATTCATTCCACATAATGGCTGGCTTAGGTCAGTGGCTCTCAAAGAGAACCTGCATCAGCATCCTCTGGAAATTTCCTAGAATCTGCATCAGCGTTCTCTGGAAATTTACAAGAGATACAAATTCTTGCATCCTACCCCAGACCTACGGGATCAGAAACCCGGGTAGGGTTTAGCAATCTGTGTGTAATCAAGCCCTCCAGGTGGTTTTGCTGTAAGCTAACATTTTGGAACTACTAGCATCTGTAGGCATTAGAGCTTCTTTCTCTCATGGAGGAACTCAGGTTGAAAAAGGCTGTTATGGGCTTCGAATATCTATATCCATATTTATATCTATATTTATATCAGTTTAAAATATAAAAAAAAGACTATCACTTTAAACTTGAGATTTTTAAAAAATGGAGAGCATTCCTAGATGGAAAAATGATGTGCCTCTTCCAGCTCACTTTGGACGGGCGCTCTATTATTTTCCCCACTCATGAGGTTTATAACAAATGTGTTCACTGCAGCTGCTCCCCAGGCCTGGGCGTCTGCTCTTACCCACCCACTGCTACGATTAGAGACCCACACAGCTCTTCCTGAGAACAGGGCAAAGCAGGACAGAGCCTGGGGCAGAACTTCCACACCCCCACCCCGCCCGCAAACAAACAAAACAGTGATGCAATTAGCGTGCTACAGGATTGGATCTGCAGTTGATGAGGAACAACTTTAATATTTATCAATAAACAGCAAAGTGCTGAGCACACCTCCTAGGGAAGTAATTAACCATAAAAAAGGATACTCTGCACAGAGGAATCTCCTCCAAGAAAGACCTCAGTTAATTGTGAATTGCTTACAGCAGGTGAGACAGAATCCATGCCTACCCCTCTCACCTGACACAAGCAGCTCTGAATTAACTGGGAGTTTCTTTTCATAAACAGGGGTGAAGAGCCTTTTTTTCTCGGTGGTTAATTACTTCCTTGGGAGGTTGCTTTAATAGTTCCCATAACAAGGCCATTATTGTCTTTAGCATAATCACTGCCTCATTTGCTTTTGTGCCCTGCCTTTCCGGGTGCCTCTTGCCTCTGCCTGCCAGGAGGGACCATGAACTGTGCTCCCTGGGCCATCCTCAGGCTGGGGACTTGCAGGGTTCCTTCTCCAGCCCCACCACTTCAGGAATTTGGTTTTCTCCTGGTGGGAGCTGGGATCAGGGTGGGGCTGGTGGAGAGGGAAGTGGGTGGCACAGGGCACATGGCGGGAGACTGAGTCCCCCTCCCCTGGGCGCACCGCTCCAGCCTGTTTGCTAAGCTTTCAGCTGCTGACACCAGCGACAGGGAAGAAAGCTAGGACAGCAGCTCCTTTCTGGAAGGGGAAGGAGTGGATCCGTAAACAACCGCTTTGCTTGGTGAAACCACCAGGGACCAAAAGCAAAAACAGTGAACGTTACTGTTCACTAGTGCAATTTTGACTGTCTCTCTTGGGGAAAAAAAATGTATATGGAGTTATGGCTCACTTTATTCAAAAATGAATTAAAGTGGCTTCTATTTTGGCTCTGTTTCAGGAAGGTAAATGAATGAATGGGAGCTCTGTAAACTGCATCAATCTATAAACTTTTTTTTGACTGGTGTACTCCTATCAGCGTATGCACATTTGTTTACTTACGAATTGTAGACATGTTACAACTGCAATCATAGGTTATGGAAATTGTAAAATGTCTATCAGGAGGATGAAGAAAAATAAAAATAGTGTGTCTGATACTTTCAGCCTTAACCCAATGGATTGCACCTCACTCTGGACATCAGTGAAGCTTACTGACCCCTTGGGGCCATGAGGGCAGGGGCTGACAGTCCCAGAGCCCAGGGACTGGCACATACAAGACAACACGTATTTTTGTTAAATAATCAGACTCATACCCTCTTATACCCTGAAATAGCTTCTGCCCTGAGGGAATTCTGACCAGTTAGTCATTTTGGTAGGGGTGGATGACAAGATTGTACTAATGTTACAGGAGCATGAATCTGTGTTCTCAGGAAATCAGGTGGTCCATGTGCTACTGCACCCCCATTTAGCCCCAGAATCTTAGCACTCCATCAGGAAACAACACAGGAAAATTCAGCTAGGGGTACAGAACAGAGGTTAGCAAACTTCCTGTAAGGGGTCAGAGAGTAAAAATTTTAGGCTTCGTCTCGGCCAACTAACCAACATTGCCTTTGAGGGTGAAAGCAGGACAAAACATAAATGAATAGTCGTGTCTGTGCTCCAACAAAACTCTACTTATGGACACTGAAATTTGAATTCCACATAGTTTTCATGTGTTGTGAAATATTCTCCATTCCCCCCAACCGTTAAAAATGTAAAAACCATCTTTTGCTCGCAGGCCGGTACAAAACCAGGCAGTGGGTCGGATTTGGCCCAAGGGCTGTGGTTTTGCCAACCACTGGGTAGAACATGGACTTTGGAGTCAGAGTTGGGTTTGGGTCATGATTTTACTATTGGTGACTAAGTTATCTTTAAAAAGTTACTTAATTGCTCTCTAGGCCTTCCTTGGTTTCCTCATTTGTAAAAGTAACATCTCAAAGGGCTGAAAGGATGAAGGGATGCACTGCTTACCACCTCTTAGCTCAGGGTGAGCACATACTGTCATCACCAGCACAGATTTGTTTGTAACTCCCTGCCCTGGAAGGCCTGGCAGGGACGGTCACCCAAAGGCAAAGCCAGGGCCCGGCCACCTTTCTGTGGCAATGTGTACTTGAGAAACCAAAGCCAGCATCCAATCCCAGTGCCTCCAGCCCATGTCTCCAGGAGCCCCCGCTGGCCCGAGGGTGCCCATTCTCTGCTGCGCTTGCTTCAAAGGAAATGTTACAACAACATTTGACAATAGCTGAGGGGAGGTCTTTCAGGATAAAGGACTCATGATGACCATCTATAAACAATGCTCTGCTCTTGAGGGGCTGGGAGTTAGAAGACGCTTGCTCACCTCCCTCATTATCCTTGTTATCCGCACAGGAGGTTTCCATGGCAACGTTGCATCCAGGCCCTCTCCAGCCGGTCTGGCAGACACACTGCCAGCTGTTCTGACCCAGTGTGCATCTCCCGTTGCCGTTGCACAAATCGGGGCAGCCATCTGGTTGGAGAAATGGAGAGAATGAGAAGGAGGAACGTGAGGCCGCACTGGGGCAGCAGGGGAGCCATGCAAAGGGGAGGCAAGGCCACAGGGCAGCCGCTGGGCCAGCCGCAGAGTGGGGCCCGGACCTGCCTCGGGAAGAGTCGGGGAAGCAGGCGACTCATGCGGTTGCAAGACGTTAGCAGGGGCCCAGATGCAGAGGATCCCCAATGACACTGACCTGTGCGTAGGGGTCTGAGGCAACCTTCCCAAAGTGGGGAACATTCTGGAAAGCTAAACTAGCCCTGAGCTTACAACACACCTAGCTAGGCCATTATTTCCAGCCCGTTGGCTCCGGATGGATGCTACCTCAAGAAAAATCTTTTCTTTCTTTCTGTTTTCAGAAGAGCCTTCTGCAGAAGAGAGAGAATTCCCTACCAACCCAGAGTGGAGGCAGAGTGCCCTCCATCTTTCAGAATTTTAAAGCTAAATTTACATGCGATTAGCACGAGCTTCTTATGACCAAGAGCTGGATGATTCTGCTGGGCTATTTTCATATTTTTGTAGTATTTCGCTTTAAGGGGCACTTAAAAATGTTGGCTGCCAATCATTCAACCTATTTATGGCATGATTTTAAAATACTGCAGGGTCGGAAGGCTGGGGAAAGAG